>NW_024870902.1:2225000-2642500 GCF_019054845.1 Dipodomys spectabilis | reverse complement strand
AAGTTTTTCCTCACTCTGTCACAAAATAAGGTAAAAAGTCATTGTCTCATAGATTTGTGCACAGACCCTATATATTTTTATATACATATACTAGTATTGACTCATCTAACTCAGGAGCATAAGTGAAACTTCTTGATTTTTTACCTCAGAAATTTTTCTAAGATGTGATTTCAAATGTAGCAAGTGTTTTCTTCTTTGAAAGAATCCTGAAGGTGACTTAATTCTAACACTAGAGAAATGACTTTAATTCTAGGGTTTGCTGTCCTTGTGAGGCTTCAATCACAATGAGTGGGATAAGGCCAATTATATTGATAAAAAGAATACCAGATACCTTCTATAAAAGGCTATGCTGCTATTTGCCACAATCAGAAATGTTTACCACAGCATTATTTGCCATAGTTAAGATGTAGAATCGACCTAGATGCCCCTCAGTAGATGAATGGGTCAAGAAAATGTGATATATATAGATATATATATCTATATATATAATGGAATTCTATGTCTCCATCAGAAAGAATGACATCATCCCATTTGTTAGGAAATGGAAAGACTTGGAAAAAATTATATTAAGTGAAGTAAGCCAGACCCAAAGAAACATGGGTCCCATGGTTTCCAGTATCAACAATAATTGGTATATGTCTAGAACCACTGGAAAAGGTCAAAAGCTATGTATATTTGACCCTATAAGATGATATTAAGTGAAATGAACCCCAAGATAGGGACACATGAGGTTTTATCTTTGTTGCTGTTCTTCTTAATGTACTTATAATGTATTATGTGATTTTTTTTTTGTTTCTTTTGTATGTTCTTCCCCCATGGTATAACTCATTTTCACTCTATTTGATTCCGGTGTCCTGCATCTTGTATATACACTTCTGTAATTTGGGGAGAGGAAGGGAAAAAACAAAATGTTTAAATAGGGATACAGGTTGACCCATTGAAATGTACAATGAGATATACAAGACATTAGGTTGAAAACAATCTTTATAACTTCGGTGGGGTGGTACAGGGGAGTATCTGGGGAGGTGAGGAAGGAAGGGATGGTAGGAGAAAAACAAAGGAGGAGGCAACAAAGCTGGATAGGAAATGTAACTCATTACTTTACTCATGTAACTGTAACCCCTCTGTACAGTATTTTTACAATAAAAACGTAAAAAAGAAAAAAAAGAAATGTAGGTCATGAGGCTCATCCACAGACACTAATGCTAGATAAAAGAAGGTAGATATGAAGGCAAAAAACGTATAAAATTATCTAAAGTAAACTCTAGGGAGCTGTTTGGTGAACTGTATCTTTATTTATGGGAAGCCCTAGTTAGGGAATATTTCACTTGAGAAAACTGAAAACACAGGGTTAGGAAGATAAGTTTCATAGTAAACGAGTTAGTGAACAATTCTGGGAAATGGTTTTCAGAGTAGAGAGATACACCTTTGAAATGGTGTTTGCTGATATATTTGAGAGGATTGAAGGAGTAAACACAGTTGGGAAGTCCCTCCATTCCACTTTTATTAGTTCACTGACATATTGTGAACAAATAAACCCCATAGCTTCTGCCTTTCTAATTAACAGTAAGTAAAATAATAAAGGGATAGTATCCTTTCACACTGACAGGCTAATTTGGTTGTAAGTCCCAGTGTAGCTCTTCCTTTATTTACTGTCTCCTTTATCTACTGATATTTATATATTCTTGGGAGGTGTTGTATGTTTTAGTTAGCAATTTCTGACATAGACTCTTTTATATCGAAAAAGATTGTGTCTGTGTTGGCAACAGGTACTGCCAACATCACTTAATTATGGATTCTTTACCAGGATTTTCTTCATTTTTTTGTTTTGTTGTGATTTTTTTGTTTGTTTGGTTTGGAGGAAGGAGTTTAAGACAGTTATACAATGTTTATTGAGCATGCCGAAGGTTCTATTAGGCAGAAACTGGTGGCTCAAGCATGTAATCCCAGCTACTTGCGATGCTGAGATCTGATGATCAAGGCTGGGAGCAGAAAAAGTGGGGAAATGCTGGCAAATTTGTTACATAAATCAAAATATCCCAAAAAAATTGTCCTAAATTCACTTACTCTGACAATTGACCACAATTGGGGACAGTAATTTACATAGACTATACCATGCACATTAGCCTCATTTATAAAAGATTACATGTGCAATGTACATTCATGTTTTCCTTTAGAGCCTGGTGGGCTGACCTTCCCACCATGCATCCCTTCAGATCCAGGCTCACTTACTCAACACAAAAGCACAGCCATTTGTGTGAATTTTTAGGACACGTGTAGAATGGTAAATAGGTTCCTAGCTTGATATATTTTAAGTTGAAATAGTTGCCATAAGTCCCTTTTAAGTTTGATGAAAAATGTTCAATTATACACAGTGATTATGAATGGTTTATATATATATAAACTTGCTTTATATATGTGTAGTGTTTGTTGGTTCTGGAGCTTGAACTCAGGTTCTAGGCACTGTCCCTGAGTATTTTGTGGTTCAAGGCTAGTGCTCTAGAACCATTTTGAGACATAGTTCCCTTTCTTTCTTTCTTTCTTTCTTTCTTTCTTTCTTTCTTTCTTTCTTTCTTTCTTTCTTTCTTTCTTTCTTTCTTTCTTTCTTTCTTTCTTTCTGTCTGTCTGTCTCTCTTTCTGTCTTTCTTTCTGTCTTTCTCTCTTTCTGTCTTTCTTTCTTCTTCTTTCCAATTTTCTAACCAGTTTTTATTTGGTGCAGCATGCTTATTTTTAATATGTTTATAATTGTAAAAATACTATACAGAGGGGTTACAGTTACATGAGTAAGGTAAGGAATACATTTCCTATCAAGCATTGTTACCTCCTCCTTTGTTTTTCCCCTACCATCCCTTCCCTCCCCACCTCCACAACTACATGTCCTCCCTCCCCCCTCCCCCCTCCCAGCCTAAATTGTAAAGTTCGTTTTTCAACATAGTGTCTTGTACATCTCATTGCTATAATGGGTCAACCTGTATCCCTATTTAAGCATTGTGTTTTTGCCCTTCCCCTCCCCAAATTAGAAAAGTGTATATACAAGATGCAGGGCACCGACATCAAATAAAGTGAAAATAGAGGTTATACCATGGGGGAGGAACATACAAAGAAACAAGAAAATCACATGGTACACGATAAATATGTTAGAAACAATAGCAAGAAAGGAAAAAGAGCTTGTGTCCCCATCTTGGGATTCATTTCACTTACCATCATTTTATCTGGTCATATGTACATAGCTTTTAACCTTTTCTGCTTGTCCCAGACATATATTAGTTATTGTAAGTAAGGGAAACCATGGAACCTATGTTTCTTTGGGCCTGGCTTACAAGTCTTTCCATTTCCTAATAAATGAGGTGATGTCATTCTTTCTGATGGAGTGATGGAGGCATAGAATTCCAGTGTGTGTGTGTGTGTGTGTGTGTGTGTGTGTGTGTGTGTCTGTATATATAGATGTGTATATATATATATATATATATATATATATATATCACATTTTTTTGATCCATTCATCTACTGAGGAGCATCTGGGTTTGTTCCATATCTTAGGTATGGTAAATAATGCTGCAATAAACATAGTTGTCCTGGAAGATTTACTACGATCCTTGACAGAAAGAACAATGCTGGAAGAATATCAATACCAAATTTCAAACTCTACTACAAAGCCAATGTAATCAGAACAACTTGGTACTGGCACAAGAACAGACCTGAGGACCAATGGAATTGAAAACCCAGAAATTAACCTACAGACCTATAGTCACCTAATCTTTAATAAGGGAGCTAAAAAAATGGAATGGAAGCTTCTTTAGTAAATGGTAATGGCAAAATTGGTTAAATACTTGTGGAAAACTAAAGTTAGATCCTTATATATCACCCTACACCAGAATCAACTCCAAATGGATCAAAGACCTCGAAGTCAAAGCAGATACCCTGAAAACATTAAAGGATAGAATAGAAGAAACCCTAGGTTTCCTTGGCATAGGCAAAAATTTTCTTAATAGAGACCCAGAAACAACAAATCAAAGAAAGATTGGACAGATGGGATTGCACAAAATTGCAGAGCTTCTGCAGGGCAAAGACATAGCTAGCAAGATCAATAGAAAGCCCACAGATTGGAAGATCTTCACTAGCCATACAATGGACAAGGGTCTCATCTAAAACATACTTTGAACTCAAAAAATTAAATTACCCAACAACAAATTCTCAAAGAAACAAGTGCCCTAAAAACAAGTGGGCTAAAGATCTAAAGAGAAACTTCTCTGAAGAGGAAAGAAGGATGGCCAATAGACATATGAAGAAATGCTCAACCTCAGGGATACAGGTAGACCCATTGCAACAATGAGATGTACAAGTCGTTATGTCAAAAATGAGCTTTACAACCTTGGTGGTGGGGCAGGGAGGAGGATTGGGTGGGGAGTAAGGGGAGGATGGGAAATGATGGGAAGGGAAAACAAAGGAGGAGGCTACAATGCTTGATAAGAAATGTACTCATTATTTTGCCCATGTAATTGTAACCCCTCTGTACAGTATTTTCACAATAAAAAAAAATGTATATCATTTTACCAATAAAAAAAGAAATGCTCAACCTCTCTAGCTATAAAAGAAATGCAAATCAAAACAACATTGAGATTCCACCTCACCCCACTTAGAATAACAACAGATGCTGGAGGGGATGTGGACAGAAGGGAACCTTACTGCATTTTTGGTGGGAGTGGAAACTTGTTCAGCCACTTTGGAAAGCAGTATGGAGGTTCCTCAAAAGACTCCACATAGAGCTCCCCTATGACCCAGCAATCCCACTTTTGGGCATTTACCCAAATGATCAAAAACAAGACCATACTAAAGCTCTTGCAGCATACTTAATAGAAACATTTATATTACCTTTCTTATAGTTGATGTGTAATGAATTTTTATTAAGTCACTTCATTCATACTATAGAAAGAAATAATTGTTGGTTGGAAATATCTGTGTTTGCAGGAAGAAAAGCTTTTACTCCTCCATTTGAACTATATTAATTAAGTTCCAATTATCCACTAGTTAAGTAATTTCATAAAAAAGGAGATTTATATGACAGACATAAATATCAGTGTAACTGAAGTTCATAATAAGATATTATGTACAATCGTAGTAGGCTATTGAACTTCACATCTTACTCTCAGCAAATCTCAAGTTCTAATATAAGGGGATTTTAATAATAATTACTATTATCAAAATTATCACATCAACACAGATAAGAAAATTGAGAAGACTGAACAATGCTACAAATGAGATGTTTTACAATATCTTTTGTTACTTTTTAAACTTAAGGTTTCTGTCTAGACATCTCATAGACATTTTATCTCTATGAAATGAAAACTTTTAAAAGCCAGACCTAGTGTTGCCTTCTGTATTCCTGGAATTTGGGGAAAGAGGTAGGAGAATTTTGAGTGAGAGGCCAGTGTAGAATCTATAGCAACATCTTTTATTGTACCAAGAAAAGTTGTAAATTTTTAGTAATTAAATGAAAAATATGTTTGCTAACTGAAAAACACCACAAGGTAAATATATAATAATCCTATTCTTACCTGAATTTAGAAACATGAAAATTAGTCAAGTAGAACATTATTCTCAGCTTTTAAAACAGCTTTTATTCCTAATACTATACCATTTACTATTCACTTGCACAGTATAATATTAAAGTAGAATTAATATTTCATTAAAATTAAATAAAGATGATGTCCATGAAACAAAAATATTATTTATATTGAATAGATTGAATTGACTTAATACCTAACCAAAATTCACCAAAAATTCTCCTAACATGTTTCTAAATTACTAAAAAGAAATATAAATAATTTATCTTAAAGAATCAATTGACATTTAATTTAACTAAAACTAACTGTTTACATGCAAATTAAATACTTATCTCGATAGCCTAATTGGAAGTGTTTCTCTGGAGCTTTTATTGATTAGACTAACAACTTAAATTGAATATTTCATCAGTTTGAGCTGCCTCAAGCCACAGCTAAGAGCTTCACTTCATCCATATTATAATACAAATGCCTAAACTAAGATTTTCTAAATGGGCCCATTCTATACTTATACCAGTTCAATTTTATGTTGCACTAGGACTAGTCATTCTCTTAAACTCATCAATACCTCCAGATAAATCTACAAGAACAAAAAAAGATTGAGAAAAACCTTAATTTCTCATGAAATTTTGTATATCAAAGCATATTGCAATTGTTCCTTTCCATCCATATCTATCTACTGATATATAAATAATTTTCAGAGAAAATATGATAGCAAATTTTACATCTGTGATTTTTGCTTTATTTTTGACAGTTCTGATCATTAAACCCATTAAATCCTTGCGCCTTCTAGGTAGGTGTTCCATCCTTTGAGACAAGTCTCAGCTGAGAATGGTTAATTTGTCAACTTGGCTAGGGAAGATGTCTAGATGTGTGGTTATATACTAGTTTCAATAGTGCTGTGAAGGCATGACTTATTTATATGAGTAATAGGAATGAAATGAGTAGACTGAGAGTGAAATCACCCTTTGTTACATTTGTAGGCCTTTTCCTCAACAAAAGATGGTGGACTTTAGAAAAAAATGACTTGAATATTTTTAGTTCTTTTTGAACAGTGTCACCTCTTCCCTTGTACTTATTACCTGACTTATGTAACTGTAACCCTACTGTACATCACCTTTACAATAAAAATAACATAAAATGAAAATCCTTATAAAAAGGATTTTTGTTCTTTCTAGGAATAAGGAATTTTGCCTTAACATTAACTTTGAGCAGGAGAATGACATATTTGCTTTCTCCATGTTTCATTCTTGGCCAAAGATCCCAACCTTCTACAATCCTATAAGAAAATTCTGTCTCTGTTTCTTTGTGTGTGTGTGCATCCTTTCAGTTCTTTATGTCTGAAATCTCTAAACAATACTGATTTTTTCAATAATATCTTACAAAGAAAATAATTAAAAAAGTGTACTATCCTTATAGTAGCATCTGAAAATAGCAACTTCATTATGTGTTTTACTTTAAATCAACTTAATGATTAAAGAAAATTTCAAATAAACTGTATTGATATGGAAATGAATGGAAAACTCCAATGATCACATTAGAGTGAAAACTATGTTATAATGACTTCAACGTAAGAAACAAAGTATCATAGTACCTAAGCTAATCACTTCTGTGCATGATGAAAAATAATGTAGAGTATTATTGGTGCAGAAATACACCTTTTCTAATTCTATAGAATATAGATTCATTGTGCAAAAATATGACTTTGCTAGTTCCATAGAATATAGATTCATCTGTTCTTAACATTTCTCCAACTATAAATACTTCTGCTTATTTTTATCAAAAAAGGTATTTCCTTAAATAATTGCTGTCAGTCTAAACCATTGATTCAGTTGTTGATAAAATGTTACTTATTTACACATAGATCTTCTATAAAATTTCAATTTTCACAATAATGCCTTCCTACAATGCTCTCCAGTTTCGGTTTTAATTAAAACTTTGTACTGCATTGAGTCATATTATAGATGTGAGAGCAATTTGAGCTCACCGTCCTGATTACATTGTTATTTTAAAGCAAAAATGAGTAAGTAGGAGTAGTAGAAATCAAAATTCTCTAAATAAATAGGAGGAAACAGAATCCATCATATCAATGAATGATAAGAGTAAATACATTTAAGTGTCACAATGAATACAATGGATGATCTAATGGCAGGAAATTGGTGACTATTTTCCAGGTAAGTGGAAAGTACAGTTATGTGTTGATGTTAGAGAAGAGTTTGTAGGGTCAGAGGTTTAAAGCGATTGGAAAGTTTCAAAATAGCTGCTGTGAACAATGAGAAAGAGAGTTGAGAAAGGAAATGGAAGGTTGCCCTGAAATATTGAGGGCAAACATAAGGTGAACACTTGATTTTTATGGTAGCAACATCTACAGGTGGTATGTTTACAGTGCAACATTCAGGAGTCTCAGACCAGCAATGAGAATATATATTTAGAATTAATCCCAAGCTAGAGTTTTCCAAAAGAGTTCCAAAATATGGGGGTCTGGGAGTGTAGCTCAGTGGTAGAGTGCTTGTCTAGAAAATTCAAGGCCCTGTTTTGATCCCCAGCAGCACAAGGAAACCATAAACAAGAATAGAGATATATGTGTATGTGTATATGTGTGCATATACAAATATACATATATCTGTATATGTGTAACTTTATTATTACATATGTATGACACATATAGTTCCAAAGTTGGATAGTGATGGATTTGGATTAAAAGGATTATGGTAGTGATGGATTGATGAAATATATAGCCATAGCTTGAAAGACAGAAAGCAAATAAGAATGGAATGAATAAGTAATTTTGAGAAACAAAAATAACAACAAAAACAACAAAAATCCAACTAAGGTATATTTTAGAAAAAAAGATAAATGCTGAGTAAATAAATATAGATGAAGAGGAGTAGGAAAACAATAATTAGAAAGAGAATGAGAAGAATAAAGAAAAGAAGGAAGAGGAGAAGGAGGAGGAGTTGGAGGAAGAGGAAGAATTGCAATCACAAATTACAAAGGCAATTTTCACTAAACCAAAATACTATGTTGTAAAGGTTACATGGTATGGATGAGACATGATGCAGAAGTAGTGTATCATGTTCTCAGAAGGAACATGTATATTCATTAGATGGGATGCAGAAAGAGACTGGGAATTTGACATAGTTTAGTCACTAAGAGACTATATTATGTTTGTAATTCCAGAAGAGATAGGTAATTATTAAAAATATGGCACTGGGACCCAGTGACTCACGCCTATCATCCCATGTACTTGGAAGGCTGAGATCATTTGAAACAAATCTGAGAACAAAGTATTTGAAACTCCCTTCTCAAACAACAGCTTGGTATACTTGCTCCTGCTTCTTATCTTAAATTACTTAACAGTTTGGAAAGCAGCATGGAGGTTCCTCAAAAGACTCCACATAGAGCTCCCCTATGACCCAGCAATCCCACTTTTGGGCATTTACCCAAATGTTTACAAACAAGACCACACTAAAGCTACCAGCACAAGTATGTTTATTGCAGCACTATTTACTATAGCTAAGATATGGAACCAACCCAGATGCCCCTCAGTACATGAATGGATCAAGAAAATGTGGTATATATACACAATGGAATTCTATGCCTCCATCAGAAAGAATGACATTGCCCCATTTGTTGGGAAATGGAAAGGCTTGGAAAAAATTATATTAAGTGAAGTAAGTCAGGCCCAAAGAAACATAGGTCCCATGGTTTCCCTTATTTGCAATATCTACTATATGTCTGAGTCAAGCAGAAAAGGTCAGATAAGGTGATGTTAGGGAAATGAACCCTAAGATATGTAATCAAATGTTTTTTTTCTTTCATAGGATTGTTTCTAACACATTTATAAGATGATTTCTTTGTTGCTTTGTATGTCCCTCCCCCACAGTATAAGCCCTGCTTTCACTGTATTTGATGTTGGTATAATTTGTGGAGGGGAAGGGGAAAAACAAGTGGTTTAAATAGGGATACAGGTGGACCCATTGCAACAATGAGATGTATAAGTCGTTATGTCGAAAACGAACCTTACAACTTTGGTGGAGGGGGGGGAAGGATTTGGGGAGACGGGGGTGGGGGGGAAGCTGGGAAGGGATGGGAAGGGGAAACAAAGGAGGCGGCTACAATGCTTGATAAGAAATGTACTCATTATCTTGCCCATGTAATTGTAACCCCTCTGTACAGTATTTTCACAATATAAATAAATAAATAATTTATGTAACAGTGAATATTGGGGGGATCGCTGTTTCAAGTCAATCTGTACTCTATTTTCAGGAAGAGGAACTGAACTGTATTCAGTGACTCTGTACCTGTGATCCAATAATAATCAAAAGCTTTCACGTAGGGAATATGTCTGGGTAAAACACTGAGAGCCTATCTTAAAAATGGCTGATAAAAAGCAAATCTGGAAGTGTGACTCAGCAATATCAATATTATGCCAGCCTATCATGTGTAAAGTGCCTGAGTTCAATCTCCCAGTACCACCAAAAAATAAAACAGAAATGAAAACATAAGAAAGAAATGAAATACAAAGAAAGAAAAGAAAAAGAAGAAGGGAAAGGAAAGGGAGAAAGCAGAAGGGCAGAGAAGGGAGAGGAATTGTTGGCTAGATATCTCTATTGTATTCCAATTCTTTGTAACAGCCAGCCAGGGTGTCTACCCACTCATGAATGGATAAAGAAAATGTTTTGTACACGAAGAAGCATCTATTAGGCAGTACAGAACAATGAAATTATGTCACTTGAAGGAAACTGGATGGAACTGAAAACATCATATTACATCAAATAAGCCAACTGAGAATGACAAGTGTCACATATTCTCTCTCCTATATAGCATCTCTACATATGACAAAGAATGAGTGAAAATAAAGGGCCCTCACTGGAGAGGGAAGCAAGGTCAGTAGGAAGGTTGAAAGGAGAATGTGAAGAAAAGTGAACATGACCAAAGCATTTCACACAAATATATGAGGAAAGAATACTGAAATCCCTTAAAATGATTCAAAAATGGACAGTGTATAAGAAAGGGTAATGGATGGAGTGAATTTAATCAGAGTACATTGGATGCATTTGCAGAAATATTACAATGAACTCTTTTTGTATAACTGATACATACTAGGAACAAAGTGGGGGAAATGTCATCATGTATGTAAGTGGAGGGATTTAAATACATTATGATTTATCAGTAATCATTTTTCAGTTTGTATGTTCTTCTTCATTCATTCACCCTAGAAATAGTTGATGTATTTCACATGACAGCAAATTTTAGAGATATAGAATAAAAAAGAAAACTTATAGTGTCTTCACACACACAAAAATATACTGTCACCCTCAAATTAACTTAAAGGCAATTTCACTATTACCAAAAAGAGGGGTAAATTAATTAGTACAGCTCTATACATGTAGGAATCTAAGCTGCTAAAAAATAATCAAAAGGATTCCACACAACTCAGGCTTTGCATTTCTTTTCAGCCTGCATTCTGAAGAAACTATATATTTTTATTAATTAATAAAAACAAATACTAAACCAGATTTCCCACAATTACCACCCTAAAGCCCAGAATAAAATTTACTTCCATACAATAGTTAATATAATGTACTACCAAATTAAATTTTCTGTAGCTTTTAAAAACTACCTCTTCCTGACTGGTGTCAGTAGCTCATGCCTGTCAGTAGCTCCTAGCTACTCAGGAGGCTGAGATCTGAGAATCATGGCTCAAATCCATCCTGGCAGGAAAGTCTGTGAGAGTCCTTTCTCCAGTTAATCACCAAAAAGCCAAAATAGAGCTGTGGACTAAAATGATAGAGTGTAAGCTTTGAGCAAAAATTTCAGGTAGAGTGTCCAGGTTCTGAGTTCAAGGTCAAGGATTGGGACAAAACTAATTAACTAACTAAATAAATAAACTAAATTTAAAAAATTCATTTAACAACTGGTTTTGGACATGGTGAACCAAGAAGGATGGAATTCATTTGCTGCATCTTCTATGTTTAAAAGATCCTCCCATGTGTTCTCAAGTATGAGTATTTCCGTCATGCATAGATAAAAAGCAAATATGAATGCTGTATCAGTTTTTGAGAATTGAAGAGAATGACCCAGATAATATGAGTCTCTGTTAGGTGAGGTTGTCAACGTCTATGCATGCAGTTACAGCAAGCATCAACTCTCCCATTGGTACTTTAAACAGAGCTTTTCATCTCTTGGTAAAATGTATTAATACCTTCCAGTTCTAGAGAAAGTCATGCTGCTTTAGCTCAAAAGAGGGGTAAAATGTAATTCTGCCCAATCTGTCTAAGAGATTCTGTGCCTGACTCTGGCATAAATTGGGCATGACATGAATGTATTACTGCAAAGTGTGAAAATAAAACCCATTATAAGCTAGAAATTAATCATTGCAATGGCAAATCATGTTGTTCGCTGCAGAATTTTCTTTGTGATAGCTTTGCTGGAAAGCAATTATTTTCTCTTTGCTCTTTACTTTTCTTAATGATAATATTCACATTAGGGTTTCCCCCCTCCAACTGATGTCTATTTGAAAACTAAGCTGAGTTTTTGAAGATCTACTCATTTTGGTTGCCATATTGTATGTTCATATTTCACCTACCATAAAAAAATCAACCATATTATATAAAATTGTCATAAGACATTGAATAAGTTATGTCATACAAATTAAAATTTTATTACTTGATATATGTGACATTCCTTGATATAAACTATTATAATGTTATACATATTAATATATGTTATATAATACATATGAAAGATTGAGATTTTGTTATATATAATTTTTATTTACATCAAGGGTTGTCATATATGTGTATGTGCATGTGTGTGTCTGTGTGTGTGTGTATAGATAACACTTCATCTGACAGGTAGAATCCAGAATATATAATAGATTCAATTTGGAAAAGCAAAAACAAGTAATACAGTCAGAAAATAGACCAACTGATTGGCAATTCTCACAAAGGCAACAGACAAGCATGCATACATACACCATATCACCAGTGCTGCAAAATTAGCTTTTAAAAACTTCCAAAAGAGAACAGCGGATCGCCAGGAACAGAGAAACCTACCAGCCGGGAGTCTCCAGGAGGATCCCACCCCACCCATCACTCTCCACCGGAGCGGAGAGGCTCCATCCCGCCAAAGCCGCCCGGCACCAGCAGCGCCACAAAGGGACCTGTCCGCCCGACCACCCGTCCAATCGCGATCGCAACGACCCGGCGGGGGGCCGCCCAACCCAGCCCGCAACCACCCCAACTGAACTCGGACTGCAACAACAACTGACGGACTGCAACAACAATTGACGACCTACAGGGTGAGTACCCATCAGGGGACAGGGAATCCATCAAGGGAGACCAGAGCTGGAGGGAATCCCCAGACCCTGACCTAGACTCCCTACCCCAACACCCAGACCACAGGACCCACTAAAACTGGGAACTGTTTGAGAGCCCCACCAGCCGGTGGAGCACACTCTGCTGGCCAGGCCAGAGCAAGAGCGCCCCGGGAAGGGAGCTTAAATGCTCAAGCCAGGAACAGTGCCCCTGGGTCAAGACTACCAACAGTAGAAGAAATTTGAACTGTGTCCTCCAGGCTGCATAACCAAGGTGGTATACACATTAGCACAGGCCTAACGAGCGCGCTCCAGGCTGGGGCCGGAACCAGGCCAGGGGACCGGCGCCTGAACAAAGCAAAAAGGGTCAGAAGTGGGGCTGTGGCTCAAATGGTAGGGTGCCAGCCCTGAGCTGAAGAGCTGAGGGACAGCACCCAAACCTAGAGTTCAAGCCCACAACCAGCCCAAAACAAACAAACAAAAACACATCAGGAGCCCATAGCAGACTCCAGTATTTGGGAGAGTGCATCCAGAGCATCTGATCTTCCCAAGAGCACCCGCAGGAGCAAACACAAGCAGTCTAGGCTGCTCAACCCTTCCAAAGGCGGGAATTGCTACAGCAGAGAGCTGAGAATCCTAAGTGAATAGCAGCTGGAAATAGGCTCCCAACAGAATCCAGATCAGACACAGACTCTCTCTACCAATAGAGAATCAGCAACCAAGCAAAGACAGACACACCAAAACAAGATTGAAGAGCAGTCTCCTGAACCCCCATGCGAAAATCACAGAGAAAAATCACAAGGTTTACCACTACCCAGGACAGCAAGCTCACCTCAAAAGCCAGCAGCCACACAGGGGAGAGCCCCAGTGGGAGCAAAGCAGGAATGGAAGACAAAAACTACATCCAAGGGTTGCTGGAGGCAATGACTCAAGAAATAAAGCGAGAAATGGATCAGAAATTGAAAGAGCACAAGGATGAACTATCAAAAGATATACAGGATATCAAACAAAAATTGGATGCAAAAATAGAAGCTGCACAAACCTCAGTAAGAAGTGAGATAAACGCCAAATTAGAGGTAATGCATACTGATATCACCTCATTGAGAGGTGAGATCAGTACTCTGAGAACCAACATTGAATCCATAAAGGGATCCATTTCCACCATGCAAACCACAATAGAAGCCACGGTCAACAGAGTGAATGAAATGGAAGGTAGAGTGTCAGATACAGAAGACAGAATACACCAACTGGACCAAAAAGTGACAGATATGGAAAAATCACTCAAATTAAACCAAAGGGAAATTCAAGAGCAAGCAGATAATGCTAAAAAATTTAACCTTCGCATAATCGGAGTGGACGAAGGTGAGGAATTCCAGAGCAAGGGAATGCAACACCTATTTAACAAGATAGTCAATGAAAATTTTCCCCACCTCAAAAACGACCATCTTAACTACATCACAAAAGCTTATCGAACACCCAACAAGCAAGATCCCAGGAGAAACACTTCTAGGCACATAATAGTAACAATGATGGATCTGAATAATAAGGAAACAATCCTGCATGCAGCAAAAATGAAGAAGGAGCTATACTACAACGGGAAAAAAATTAGAATCACTGCAGATCTCTCCACACAAACAATGAATGCAAGAAAAGCCTGGGAAAGCACCATACGAGCCCTGAGAGCCAATAACTGCCAACCCAGACTGATATACCCGGCAAAGCTAGCATTCACATTCGATGGAGAACTGAAAACTTTTAATAGCAAAGAAAAACTAAATGAATACATAAACATTAAGCCAGCATTACAAAGAATTCTAAGAGGGGGGACACAACCTGAAGAAAGCAACCAGGAACTGGGACCTGCCCCAAACAGGCATTACTCAAAGTCTAACTGAGCAAGCACAGGAGGAAAGGAAAGAAGAAAAACTTAGGAAAACGGAATGGCAGGGACAACAATGCATCTCTCTATACTTTCTCTTAATATAAATGGGCTGAATTCGCCAATTAAAAGAAAACGAACTGAGGACTGGATCAGAAAACAAGACCCATCCATCTGTTGCCTTCAGGAGACCCACCTCTCAGCCAAACATACAAACAAACTCAGAGTGAAGGGGTGGAAAAGGATCTACCAATCAAATTCCCCCAATAAGAAAGCAGGTGTAGCTATCCTGATATCTGACAAAATAAACTTTTCATTAAAATCAGTACAGAAAGACAAGGACGGACATTACATATTAATAAAGGGAACAATCCAAGAGGAGGATATAACCATCATCAACTTATATGCCCCAAATATCGGTGCACCCAGATATGTTAAACAAATGCTCTCAAACTTACAGAATAAAATAGATCCCAATACGATAATACTAGGAGACTTTAACACGCCACTCTCACCAAAGGACAGGTCTACCAACCAGAGGATTGGCAAAGAAGCTACCGAATTAAGTGAGGCCATACTTCAAGCGGAATTAACTGACATCTACCGAGTATTTCACCCTAAAACAACACAGTACACATTCTTCTCAGCAGCTCATGGAACTTTCTCCAAAATAGACCATATCATAGTTCATTCAAGGAACTTAAGCAAATACAAAGGGATCGACATAATCCCCTGTATCCTATCTGACCACAGTGGAATCAAGCTAGCTCTCAATAACAAAGCATACCGCAGAAATTTCTCTAATACATGGAAATTGAACAGCACACTCCTTAACAAGGCCTGGGTAACAGAAGAGATCAGAGAAGAAATAAAGCATTTCCTAGAACTCAATGAAAATGAAAACACCTCACAAAGAAACTTGTGGGACACAGCAAAAGCAGTCCTGAGGGGCAAATTTATTGCCCTCAGTGCCCACATCAAGAGAATGGAGACAGACCAAGTAAATAATCTCATGTTGCAACTAAAACAGCTAGAAAAACAAGAAAAAATGGGACCTAAAGCTACTAGACGAAGCCAGATAACCAAATTGAGAGCAGAGATTAACCAATTAGAAAATCAGAAAACCATAACCAAAATAAACCAAACAAAAAGCTGGTTCTTTGAAAAAATAAACAAAATTGATGGCCCGTTGGCAAGATTAATTAAAAAAAGAAGAGAGGAAACCCATATTAATAGGATTAGGGACGCCACGGGAAACATCACAACACGTACCCAAGATATCCAAACAATTCTAACAGACTACTTTCAAAAGCTATACTCTCTAAAGGAAGAAAATCTGGCGGAAATGGATGCATTTTTAGAGAAATACAAGTTACCCAAACTGAGCAAAGAAGAAGTTAACCAATTAAATAAGCCAATATCCTATAATGAGATACAGGAAGCTATCAAAAGTCTTCCAACAAAAAAAAGCCCAGGACCAGATGGATTCACAGCAGAATTCTATAAGACCTTTAAAGAAGAACTAATACCCATACTCCTCAAGCTCTTCAGAGAAACAGAGAAGGAGGGAGCTATCCCAAACTCATTCTACGAAGCCAATATCACACTCATCCCCAAACCAGGCAAAGACCCAACCAAAAAGGAGAATTACAGGCCAATCTCCTTGATGAACACAGATGCAAAGATCCTTAACAAGATTCTAGCTAACAGAATCCAGAAACACATAAAAAAAATAATACACTATGATCAGGTAGGCTTCATCCCAGAGACACAGGGATGGTTTAACATACGTAAGTCAATAAATGTAATCCAGCATATCAACAGAGCCAAGGTCAAGAATCACATGATTATCGCCACAGATGCAGAAAAGGCCTTTGATAAAATTCAACATTCATTCATGCTAAAAGCTCTGGAGAAAATAGGAATAGAAGGAACATTTCTAAAAACAATAAAAGCCATTTATGACAGACCAATAGCCAATATTATACTTAATGGGGAAAAGCTACAACCAATCCTCCTAAAAACAGGAACAAGGCAAGGATGTCCACTGTCTCCACTCCTCTTCAACATAGTCCTAGAACCCTTAGCCAGGGCAATAAGGCAAGAAAAAGACATTAAAGGGATCCGCATAGGGAAAGAAGAAGTGAAACTATCCCTTTTTGCAGACGACATGATACTATACCTCCACGATCCCAAAAACTCCATCCCCAAACTTTTAGAAATCATAAGTCACTTCGGCAAAATAGCAGGATACAAAATAAACCCACAAAAATCAGTTGCCTTCCTATACACTGATAACGCACAGGAAGAGAGGGAAATAAAGGGAGCAACCCCATTCACAATAACCTCCCAAAAAATAAAATATTTAGGAATTAACCTAACCAAAGATGTAAAAGAACTATTTAATGAGAACTATAAAAAGTTAAAGAAAGAAATTGCAGAAGACACTAGGAAATGGAAAGACCTCCCATGCTCCTGGATAGGCCGACTTAATATAGTAAAGATGGTGATACTTCCAAAATTAATATACAAATTCAATGCAATTCCTATTAAAATCCCAATGACGTACATCACTGAAATACAGAAAACAGTCCAAAAATTTATATGGAACAACAAAAGACCTAGAATAGCCAAAACAATTCTAGGGGATAAAGACAATATGGGAGGGCTATCCATGCCGAACTTCAAACTCTACTACAGAGCTATAATCACAAAGACAGCATGGTACTGGCACAAAAACAGACCCGAAGACCAATGGAACAGAATAGAAGATCCAGATATAAATCCACAGGCCTACAGCCAGCTGATATTCGACAAAGGAGCCAAAGACATACAATGGAAGAAACACAGCCTCTTCAACCGCTGGTGCTGGGAAAACTGGGCAGCCACATGCAGAAAACTAAAAGTGGACCCCAGCCTATCACCATGCACCAACATCAACTCAAAATGGATTAAAGACCTTAACATTAAACCTGAATCTCTGAAACTACTGCAGGACAGAGTAGGAGAGACACTTGAACTAATAGGCACAGGAAGGAACTTCCTGAACAGAGTCCCAGGGTCACAACAAGTTGGAGAGAGACTCGACAAATGGGACTACCTTAAAATAAAAAGCTTCTGCACAGCTAAATCTATCGCAACTAAGCTAGAAAGACAACCAACTAATTGGGAAAAAATATTTACCAGCAATATATCAGACAAGGGGTTAACATCCTGTATATACAGGGAACTCAAGAAACTAATCCCTCCCAAACCTAACAAACCAATTACTAAATGGGCAAGGGAACTAAAGAGGGACTTCTCAAATGAAGAAATAAAAATGGCAAAGAAACACATGAGGAAATGTTCATCATCCCTGGTGGTGAAGGAAATGCAAATAAAGACAACCCTGAGATACCACCTTACCCCAGTCAGAATGTCCCACATCCACAAATCAGCCAACGACAAATGCTGGAGGGGATGTGGAGAAAGAGGAACCCTATTACACTGCTGGTGGGAATGTACACTTATACAACCACTTTGGAAAGCAGTCTGGAGGGTCCTTAGAAAGCTAAAGATTGACCTCCCTTACGACCCAGTCATACCACTTCTAGGCATCTACCCTGAACAACAGGAACCAATATACAAGGACACGTGCACCTCCATGTTTATTGCAGCACTGTTCGCAATAGCTAGGATATGGAAACAACCTAGGTGCCCCACCACAGATGAATGGATCCAAAAATTGTGGTATCTATACACAATGGAATATTATGCAGCCATTAAAAATGACAAAATAATGGCATTTGCAGGGAAATGGATGGAGCTAGAAGGAATCATGTTGAGCGAGGTAAGCCAAGAACGAAGAGACAAACGGTACATGGTCTCCCTCATAAGTGGATGCTAAATCCAAAAGGTTAGTGATACGACAAAACTAACAGGACTTAAGAAACAAAGAACTCCCGCTCATCTGGTTGAACCACTACTAAATATCCTCATGCTGCTGATCACAAATATGGTATATAACATGTGAACACTGTTATATATTACAGACTGTGGTAGACAATTTGCTCCAGGGAAGTTAGAATGAACTTGTGACTTTGAAATTATGTAATCATTTAATCACAATCAAAAAAAAAAAAAAAAAAAGAACCTCGGGGAAGGGAGGGAGGGAGGGGATGGTAGGGGGAAAACAATGGAGGGGGTAACAAGGTTCAAGAGGAAGTGTACTCATAACCTCACTCATGTAACTGTGACCCTCTGTATAGTAGCTTTACAATAAAAAAAATAAAATAAAAAAAAAAAAAAAAAAAAAAAACCTAACATAAATGGTGCCGTGACTCGGATAAAGGCTGAAAGTCAGGAAAGCTGGGATTTCTCTGTTTTTTTTCCTCTTTTTTCTTTTTTTGTTCTTCCCTTTTTGCTCTGAGGAATACCCACAGTTCTGACGGCCTTTTGCTTTTGCGAACCAGTCTGTCTGCGGCGGAATCAGCGCATTGATACCATTGCTGCCTTCACATCCACGTCCACACCACTTCTCTACTCTGCCCCTCAATGCTCATGAGACTTCTCCAGATTTCATCTAAGGACTCATGCCACCAAGGGACAGCTGCTGCTCACTGTCTTCTCTGGGAGGGGACCAAATTCCAGCCTTTTACCCCTATTGTCGACGCCCCTTTTCAGCAGGAAGTAGCCAGAGAGAATCCGCGCCCTATTTCATGATTATTAAAAGGCTGGAATGTAAGGTCCGCCCCTGGATGGCAAGCAGACTCCACCCTCCTCGCAGCAAAGTCTCCACCCAGTACCTGCGTTACCTAGGCAACTGAGACACCTGGAAGAGGTCACATCTGCATCCGCTGAGGTCACATCTGAATTTGATGTGGCCACACCTTTCCCCGCCCATACCGTACATAAGGCCTAGCCCAGGCCCAGACTCTCTCTCTTTCTCTCTCTGTTCGTTTCTAGCTCTTGCTCTTCTTTTCTAGCTCTCTCTGCTCTCTCTCTGCTCTAGCTCTTTCCTCTCTCTTTCCCAGCCACGTGGAGTGCCAACCTTGCCTGGTCCCAGCCGGTCTTCTGAATACCTGAATACCACGTGAGTGCTACTGTTCTTACCCCTCTCTCTGCTCTTTTCTAGCTCTTTCCTCTCTTTCCCAGCTCTCTCCTTCCCAGGCCTTTCCCAGCCACGTGGAGTGCCAACCTTGCCTGGTCCCAGCAGGTCTACTGAATAAACCTACCCCTTACCTGAAAAAAAAAAAAAAAAATTAAATTATGGCTGGGAAGGTGGCTCAGTGGTAGAATGCTTGCCTTGCATGCATGAGGCCCTGGGATCAATTCCTCAGCACCACATAAGCAGAAAAAGCCTGAAGTGGTGCTATGGCTCAAGTGGTAGAGTACTAGCCTTGAGCTGAAGAGTTGAGGGACAGTGCCCAGGCCCAGAATTCAGGACCCACAACCAGAAAAAAAAATTAATTTACTTAAATTTACTTTTGGTAGCATGGGATTTGAATTTTTGGCCTTACATTTCCTAGTCAGGCATTTTATCCTTTGAGCCACACTTCCAGTCCCCTCTCCCCCAATATGGACTTTACTATTTTTTAAAAGAATCCTTTTGAACACTACAAACTACAAAGTAAAAGGAGATTGCTAGAAACCTACTGAATACATTTTACCTGCATGAAAAAAACGATCAAAATCACTTATTTAATAAATTTGCCCAATCACCAAAAAAAAAAAAAAAAAAAAAAAAAAACTTCCAAGATACGGGCTGGGAAGGTGACTCAGTGGTAGAGCACTTGCCTTGCATACTCGAGGCCCTGGGTTCGATTCCTCAGCACCACATAAGCAAGAAGAAAAAAGCCGGAAGTGGCGCTGTGGCTCAAGTGGTAGTGCGCTAGCCTTGAGCTGAAGAGCTGAGGGACAGCGCCCAAGCCCCGAGTTCAGGCCCCACGACCGGACCCCAAAAAAAAAAACTTCCAAGATACTACTTATTCACATATTCTCCTGATTGTGGTCATCCAGTTAGTGTGAGAAATGAATAGGTCTGTATGTTTGGTTATCTATGAAATAAAACTATCCTGTCAATGAGTTAGAGAAAGGATCGACTTTAATTATCTGTTTACATTATAAATATGTACATTTTATCTGGAAAAGAGTCCAACTCAGTTTTTATGAAATTTGCCATACGAAATTTATTTTGGAGTTGATGTACAGAAAAAATGTATGTACAGAGAAATGCTCCAGGGCTGGGAAGGTGGCTCAGTGGTAGAGCGCTTGTCTTGCATGCATGAGGCTCCGGGTTCGATTCCGCAGCACCACATAAGCAGAAAAAAAAAGCCGGAAGTGGCACTGTGGTTCAAATGGTAGAGCGCTAGCCTTGAGATGAAGAGCTGAGGCACAGCGCCTAGGCCCAGAGTTCAAGCCCCACAACCGGACCCAAAAAGAAAAATGCTCCAGTCCTAACATTGTATAGGAATGTGGTAAAAACACTGAAATATATTTTCATGTAAAAGTAGGAATGTGAAAACAAGAAAAAGGAATTGTAATAGGTATGGTGTGTGTGTATACATATCTCTATATACATATACATAGACATATATATAAGAATATATGCTTTATACCTATTTGTACACATATATACTAATGCAAATACAAATTTGAAGTATATCTCTATATGATGTATATGAATATGAATATGTATATGTGTATGGATATGAATGACACATATGTAGATAGGATCCTATGGTTGTGTATATAGTGCAAATATACATGTATATGATGTATTTGGCAATGGATACAAATGTGTATATAAAGTTGATAGTCAATATAAAAGGAGAGCTTAAATATTCTTTCGATCTTATTAGATGCATTGTTTTCCTAAATGTCGTATCACTCAAGTGTAGTGCATAATAGATTAATTATAAAACATGATATTTTATTTATATTTTATGCATTTATTTTTCCATCCTACATTAGAGAGTATGTGATCAGCATGGCAGTGCTGTCAAGTTTTAAATGTTGCTCATACTGAGCAAGGTACTGTTCAAATTTAGAACTTCTAAATGAGTTTCAAGCAATAGGAAACTCTTAATACTGAGAGAAAGCCCTCTGAAAAATACGTGAGGTTTCTGTGATTGGCTGATGTGCCATTGCAGATGAACTGATTATTGGTATTTGCTATATCTTTATGTTTACACATTACTTCAATTATAATACTCAAGTATTTAACCCTCATAATTTTAATAAATAAATTAGAATTCCCTTTTCTCGTAGTTTATGTGCCTATTGACACACTTCATTATTAGCTTCTAATTGCTTTTGATTTTGCATAGCTCTGAAACTTATTTAAATAAGCTCATTATTTTGCTGCCAAGAGAAAGAAAATTTAATTTAATTAGAGGTCACTGCACTTCCAGATTGAATTAATTAAAGATCTAATCAAACCCCTTGAGGAAAAGCAGATTGTCAGCTGGGGAAAAAATTTCATCACAAAGGAGAACTCTTAATTCTGCATTAAAATTTAGTTTTTATAAATTAAAACTTTGTGCTTCTGACTCCTTCCATGCCCATAATCTCTTCAGATGTTAAAGAATAAATATCAAGAAGTTTATACCTAATTAATGGATTGTATTCATACTAAGCCCATCTTTATTAAGTTTTCCAAATGCAAGCAAAAACTATAATCTTAGATGGAAGAAAAAACTTCTAAACCATACTGGAAATTTACATTAGGCTTCTCTGAGAATTATACAAGAGTCTCTGAGAATTCATGCTTTCATGATTGCAAAGAATTGCGATGGAACTTAAGCTATCAGTTGTTTAAAAATATATAAATGTATAACACTTGCATGTAAGTATCACTTTAATTTCTACTTGAACTCTACTTACTAAACGTAAGTGAGAGACCTTGAGATGGTAAATGAACTGAAATTGAGCTCATACTAAAGGTGTGCCTTAATATATTAATCTAAAATCTAATATATTTATTGCTGGAAATATAAAATGTAAAGAATGACTGAATAACAATGAAATTGTATTTCTGATGATTATGAGATTTTAGGCACACTGAGTTGCAGGCTGAATGGATATAAAATGTAATGCTTTACTTTTGTTTTCAAAGAAAAACTAGATGGAGCTTGTAGTCATATACCTGAGGTTTTATTTCCGGTTTATGGAGATGGAGGAGTGTGATGGTATTTGTAGTCTGCCATTTCTGCCATCTTTCCCATCTCCATGTACTAATATAATATGCTGAAATTAGTGCTTTCAACTGGGCAAAAGCACTTCAAGGTTACTATACAAATGAAAATATATGCAGTGTTTAAAGAATTCTACGGTATCTAAAATAACCAAATTTTGATTTCTATGGAAGTGTATAATTTGCAAATAAATTGAACAATATGATACTCAGATAAAAATGTTCAGAAATTACATAAATTACAGAACCAGTGCTGGATGTATGAAAAGAGATCAGTTAGTTCAGACACAGATTTTTCACATGACAAACAGAAAAGCATCGTATTTGCCACTGAAAAAAATTATTAGTTTTTCTCATTTTATTTCCTTTCTGAATGTATTTTGTTAGGTGAGATCTACAATAAAATGCCACATATAATTTTAGAAGCTTACTTGCCCTTGTGTTATGACTATGTACTGTTCAGTTTTGTTCTACCTTGTAGGCTTTTCACATGGATACATTTGAATGTTTTTTTTAACTCCTTGTTTGCTGAGAACATTTTATCAATAAATGTGTTGAATGTGTTAAGTGGTTATTTAATCTCTTGGGTTAGTTCCCAAATGATTTGTCCATTTTAATGCCAATGCCTGAAACATGTCAGTTAATAGATATATGGTTGTATGAGATCATCCTTCTACTACTAGATGCTTTGTTTCCTTGAACTCAGATCTTAGGAATCTCATACGTAACCATGCTTTTTCTGTTTAAAGATAGAAAGGATTATCTGAGGTTTCAGGAAACTGTAATTCCTATGCTAGTATGCGTCTTAATATAATAATGATATCTCTTGGGAGAATAAGTTGTTGGTTGGTAAGATTGTGGGTGCTTGTAGTAATTGTTTTTATAAATAAGATGACAATGGAGTCTTCCGCATAGACTCTTTAGCACACTGCTATTTTATAACATTTTATCCAGAGAACTTGACTGAACAGTGGACTCTATTTCCTTAGGCCCTCCTGCTCCCTTATGGACTAAGCTTGTGTGATATGGCAAAGCTTTCTTCTTATTTCAACAATAACAGTAGCATGCAGTAGGAATAGATTGCATCTCAAGAAATCACTTCCAGGGCTGGGAAGGTGGCTCAGTGGTAGAGCGCTTGCCTTGCATGCCTGAGGCCCTGGGTTCAATTCCTCAGCACCACATAAGCAAAAAGAAAAAAGCTGGAAGTGGCGCCATGGCTCAAGTGGTAAGAGTGCTAGCCTTGAGCTGAAGAGCTGAGGGACAGCGCCCAGGCCCAGAGTTCAGGCCCCACGACTGGACCCAAAAAAAAAAAAAGAAAAGAAAAGAAAAGAAATCACTTCCAGTGCTCCCGCTTATAAAGTAAATAATCAGTCTTTAAAAAAAATCATCATGGATGGGCTGGGAAGGTAGCTCAGTGGTAGAGTGCTTGCCTTGCATACGTGAGGCCCTGGTTTGATTCCTCAGCGACACATAAGCAAAAAGTAAAAAGCCGGAAGTGGCGCAGTGGCTCAAGTGGTAGAGTGCTAGCCTTGAGGTGAAGAGCTGAGGGACAGCACCCAGGCCCAGAGTTCAGGCCCCACGACCAGACCCCCCAAAAAAATCATTGTGGAAACTGGGAGTTGTTGACTAACACCTGTAATCTTAGAAATTCAAAAAGCTGAGATCTCAGGATTGTAGTTCAAATCCAACCCAGACAGAAAATTCCATAAGATTCTTGTCTCCAATTAACCAGCACAAGCCAGAAGTAGAGTTGTACTGCAAGTGGTAGAACACCAGCCACGAGCAAAAGAAAATTAAGACAGATCCCCATGCCTTGAGTGCAAGTCCCACAAAAAGCAACAACAAGATAAATTTTTATACGGCTGTAATAACTCACTTCTTCAAGGCTCCAGTTCATTTTTTTCTATCATTTCTGCAGTTGGTTTTCCTCTTGCAGTCTTGAAACCCAGCACATATTCCCTGAAAGCTGGGATCAACTTCTTCCAAATTTTTATGTATGCTTCTATTTTTAACTCCTCCTATAAATCAGAAATGTTCTGAATGACACCTATAATTATGACCACTTTTATGAAGAAAACAAATTACTATATCTTGTTTATCAGTAGATTCACTATTTATGACACTATATATGTATATAGATAGAGAGATAGATATAGATAGTCTTGTTTGCGCAATCCATTTATATAATCCAGATGTTTTGCAGAATGTTCTTTCCATGCCAGTACTAGAGAACTTTACTTGGAGTAAAGCAGAGATTTATTGCTTGATAACCAATTCAATTCAGACTTACAATAATATCTTTATGTGAACATAAAGAAATAGGAGTCAGGTGCTAGTATCTCACACCTGTAATCCCAGCTACTCAGGAGGCTGAGATCTGAGGACAACAGTTCAAAGACAGCTGGGCAGGAAGTCCATGACACTCTTATCTCCAAAGAACCTTCAGAAAAAGCTAGAAGTGGATCTGTGGCTCAAGTGATATACTGTTATTCTGAAGGAGCAGCTCAGGGGCAGGTCCCAGGTTCAAGCATCAGCACTGCCAAAAAAATAAGAAATATGATATATGAATATGAAGATGTTCGCATAAAGATATATTCATGACTGTCCTCCTCACACCCTCATCTATCATCCCTTACGGATTTAGAGGCTCCGGTGGCCTAATTGCACTGCTCCTCTAGATGCTATGTCAAATGGCTGTGGTTGAGAGTGTATGGAGTGATATCTGCTCATAGAACCACCACCAACTGATGAAAGAGAAAGCTGGGATTGGACAATCCCATCAGGAGTAGGCCTTGAATGAGCGAAGCCTGCCAATAAAACCCCTCTTACTAAAAGTCCTCAGGACTTCCCAATGTGCAAGTGCAAACATGTGCATATGTAAGGCTGAGTCCATCCAATGAGCTAGTGCTTTACATTCAAGAAAGGATGGAATGAATACACATTCGATAATACTTTGAAACAATGGAGTTACACCATTAGAATCCTCCCTGGTATATACCTACTTTAGTTAATATGCATTAGTATCTGTGAACATGACCCTGTTGATGTTTTCATATGCCATTGTCTTTATTTTAACTTGTTCACAAAACCAACTTTAATGAAACGAAAATGAAAAGAAGAGAGGGTTATACAATGCATGCTAACACTGAATAGAAGAAAGCTGAGCGTACAGTGATTGGCCAGCATATGCAAGGCCTCATATGATAGAAGGAAAAAAAAAGCAGAAACTAACCAAAGGGAGCTTGATGCCTTCTGTTCATTTGATACTTGAGTTAATTTTAAGTCAGACTTCAGGACATATTGCTAATTGGGGGCACAGAGAGAATTACACAATGATAACGGGGTTAAATTCTCAAAGAAACTGCAGCATTTCTTATATGGATGCTACTAATCCCAAGCATGGACAGGGGTAGCAGGGAAATGGACCATGGACCAGCAGAGTTGAGACTTCAGCGCATCTCTGTCATTGATTGACAGATCCATATCTTTGTTTATTTTTGTCAAACTTGGAGCTTGAACTCAGGGCCTGGGTGCTGTCCTTGAGCTTTATTTGCCCAAGGCTTGCATTCTATCATTTTGAGCCAAAAGTCTGCCTCCAGTTTTCTAGTGGTTAATTGGAGATAAGAGTCACATGATGTTTCTGGCCCTGGCTGGCTTTGAACCACAATCCTCATATCTCAGACACCTGAGTAGCTAGGGTTATAGGCGTGAACAACCAACACCTGTTTTTTGTTTTGTTTGTTTTTGTAACTCTGTCTTCACTCTTCCCATTATGAGCCACTGATTTCAGTGGATTATTTTATGTAATGTAAGTGGGTGCATTGGTCCTCTCAGTACTCCTACATCTAAGAAAACACCTGTAGATCTTAGATGTTTACCATGAATTTCAAAACAAATGCATAATTATTACAGAGAACATTCATGTTTGATTTTTTTGTTTCAGAATGGTTAGCTTCCTTGTAAATAAAGTGTTGAATAAAAATATCCATACATTTTCTCAGAGAAAAACTTTCTGTTCATAAACAAAATAAGTTTAGTGCCAATAAACAATTGCTGACATGTTTGGTATGTGCTTATGCTGCTGTTAATTAAGCAGCAAAAACATATATTCTGGAAGGATATCTGCATATGAATTATGGAAGGTATATTTTTATTAAGGACAACTTCTGGATGACTTATGGAGACCCTAAGATGGAAATGATGTTTTCAGGGTAATACATTCTGTATTCCTAGACTGGTAGTAGGGACCTTGATTTCCTAAGCAAAAAGTTAGTTATAGAGCTCACATTACTGTATAATTTCCCCCAGGATCTGTACATCAGATCTGGGTTTTATTATATCCTAAAACAAGTTACCCACATTCACTTTAGAAATGAATTAATGTTGAATAAAACAACACTACCAGGCAGCCTCTGGTATGAACAATGACATCTGTTTATGTTACCATGAATAGTTATGAACCGAGAATCTCAAAAGGCTGTGCCAACAGAGCATTGCTTCCTAATTTATTTTTATAGGAAAGGGAGGCCTCATTTTTCACAGTTGGGTATTTTGCATTCAAATGTAACTTCAAAGGCAATCACATCTACATGGCATGTTTTATTGTTTAATATAAGATTTTTGTCTCATTGGATAGTCATCTTCTTCATAGAGAGTTTTATTTCATTACACTAATACATTAATTTCTAAATCCAGATACATTTCTTTAAAAACAATTGATTGCATATGCAATCAATGAGCATTTTCTATAATAACGAATCCATGAATTTGAGAAGGAAAATGTATACTAACTCTCTAGGAATTCATGGGTTCTTGCCTGATCTTTATGGATTACTGAGAATGAGTTGCTTTTGAAGAGTTTTATAAAAAAACTCTTTTTCTTCCATTAAAACATTTAATTATTAAAATATAAAGACAAATTTTTCTACAAATCATGAATTTGTACAATTCTATTTTACTAATTAAATAAAATAATAAAACCTAAGACAAAAATAATTTTACCTGTAATTTTCTTATACCAGTATTAGGGCTTGAACTCAAAACCTGGGCATTGCTCCTGAGCTGTTTTGTTCAAGGCTGGCACTTGACTTCTTGAGCTATAGCCATCTCCCTACCCGCAAACTTAAGTATTGAAATCATTCATTTTCCTTTTCAGACAGCAAGGATTTTATTTTATTTAAATAGTTCTGCTTATCTTAATAAAACAAAATCAGAGGCCAGGTACTGGTAGCTCCCATCTGCAATCCTCGCTATTCAGGAGGCTGAGATCTGAGGGCCTCAGTTCAAAGTCTGCCTAGGCCAGGAAAATCTAGGAGAATCATATCTCCAATGAACCACCCTAAAACCTGGAAGTAGAGTTGTTGTTCAAGTGTTAGTGCTAGTCTTAAGCAAAAAAAAAATCCTCAGAGACAGGGGCTAGACCCTGAGTTTAAGACACAGGACTAGCGGGCACACATACACACGCGCGTGCGCACACACACACACACACACACACACACACACACACACACATACGCATACATACACAAATAGAGATAATTTTTAATTCTAAACACACAATATCTTTTGCTATTAGCCTGGCATGGAGTTATGACTGTAATCCTGGCTACCCAGGAGCCTGAGATCTGAGGATCACTCATCCAAACCAGGTCAAGCAGGCTTCCTATAAACTATTTAGAAAAAGCCAGAAGTGGCTCTGTGGCTCAAGTGGTAGTACTAGCCTTAAGCACAAAGAAGCTCAAGGACAGCGTCCAGGCCTAGAAGCCCAAGCCCCAGTAATTTTAAAAAAATGCTGTTAGTTTGCATGAAAAATTGTGTCCTAAATATTTATAAGATTCCAAAAAGCATTGACCAAGTCAGGTGCTGGCTCATACCTATAATCCTTGTCACTGGGGAGACAAAAAAAGAGTTAGATTGAAATTCTCATATGGTACAGAGAGAAAAGTCCATGGGACTGCACCACATTGGAAGAATCTGGGTGGGTGGCAGGTGTCTGTCTTCTCAGTATAACTGGATGCCTCAAATAAGCAAACAATACTTCAGGCATGTGACTGGGAAAAAATAACCAGGCTTCACACCAGGTGCTGGTGACTCACACCTGTAATCCCAGCTACTCATATGGCTGATATCTAGGGATCAGGTCTAAACCATCCCTGGCAGGAAAGTCTATAAGTTTCTTTTCTCCAATTAACCACCAAAAAGCTGGAAGTTGCAGTTGTGGCTCAAGAGGTAAAGTACCAACATACAACAGTAGGACCCATCAACTGCACTGGACATTGACCAAAATGAACTAAGCAACTCAAAGGCACCGATAGGAGCAGAGGAACAAGTGGGAAAGAGGGAACAGCTGATGCTATGCAAAACAAAAGAAATGTACATATCACCCAATATGGATGAAATAACTGTATCGCAAAGCTCATAGAACTCATAAATGTTATAGACCGTGATAGACAATTTGTCCTATGAAAGTTAGGATGTGTTTGTGACTTTAACTAAGCATCACTATCCCACAATACTGTGAAATTTAGGAAATTATGTAACCACTTAATCACAATAAAAAATTTGAAAAAAAAAAGAGGTAAAGTGTCATCCTTGAGTGAAAAGTAAGAGAGAGCACCCAGGCCCTGAATTCAAGGCCCAGTAGTGGCGGGCATGCTTGTACACACATGAATGTGCACACACACATAAAAGCTCACAAAAGGACAATATAGCAATATTGAGGCCCTGGGTCAATCTGTCAAAATAATAATGCCAAGTGAATTAATGTATAGTATCATAATAGATATGAATATTTTCTAGTGATTTGAGTTCTATTAACAATGTTAAAATAGCTGATCAGGAAGCCAATAAACTAACACTGTGTCTTCATTTTGAGTTCTCCCTAAGAACCAACTTAACCTAATACACAAAGAAATTTAAATGTCATTTTTGAGGGTATCATTTAACACATAACTGGAGTTCAGAAAATTACCTTTGAAATGTGTATTACCTGCATGCAAGAAAGACATTTGCCCTGGAGATTCTGACCAAAGGATTACCTTGTGGATAAGAACTTACTCAAAATGACCTTACCACTCCCTATGTTCACATGTCAGTTCAAACGGTAACAAATTTAAGATATTTTAACATGGGTGTCCTTGTTGAAATCTTCTGGATCACTGCAGATTACTGAGCTTCATACAGTTTTTTGTCAAGACACATTGCATAGAGTCTGTGAATATCCATAGATAAATATGTGGACATTTGCTTTTAGTAGTAAGATTCTATGGTAATGCACATTAATGTGGTCATTTGGCTTGATGGAGAGTGAAAATAAGAAAAGAAAGAGTTAGGACATGTGGTTGTCCATATTGCTGTCATTTACAGTTCCATTATGCAAAACAGAAGCTGTTTGTTCTTACAGATGTGGCTCTATAATGATACATTTGAGGGCAGAAAATATACAAGTCACAGAACTTTTGGTACAAGAATGGGAGGAAATTGATGTGAGCATATTTTATCTTGCTGTTTTTAGTAAGAAACAAATCTTTGAGACTCGGAACTTTCATGTGTCAAAGGTAGGAGGAAAGAATCTTCTTTTTGCCTTTATGCTAAGGATTACGTGTGATTGTACAGAAATATAAATTAATATAGATCCCAGAACACAAGTGAGTTTCAGGAAGCGTTAGCTGGTCTATTATTCAAATAAGAATATTCAGACATTCAGATGGAGTTCACTAATCCAAAATATGACATTGTGTTCTAATGAAGACATTTAACTGAAGGAATGTGAGCATCAGAATATAAATTGTATATTCTCAGGCATCATGGAGAGCTGTACCCCATAGCTCTCCTACATCTAGAAATTGGACCTCAGATAGATTAGTGTGGTTTATTTATCTAAATTATCTACCTTAAATTGAAAAGAGTGTGTCACATTCTCTTATTAAACTATGTTTAACATGATGTTTATATCTCCTTGATTCCTGTTTGATATTGTGATTGACTACTTTGTAAGAAAACATAGCCAGTATACATTAATTATGGATTATAGATTTTGTCATTATCATTATCATTTGGTAGACATCAACCTCAGTTTTCTTGTTCTTCAGCTTCTTTCGTGTGTTTTTTCCATGACTTTTTGAATTTAGCCACCCACTATAATGATGTTAGGGTTCTGATACAAAATTTCATATGTTCAGATAATGGTTATTGCTTTAATTATCTTCATAAAGTCTTGCTACGACTTAAACTCCGACTGGAAAAGGAAAACAAAACAACATGTAGGTTAATTCCTAAATATTTTATTTTTGGGGAGGTTATTGTGAATGGGGTAGCTTCCTTTATTTCCCTCTCTTCTTGTACATTGTCAGTGTACAGGAAGGCGACTGATTTTTGTGGGTTGATTTTGTATCCTGCTACTTTGCTGAAGTGATTTATAATTTCTAAGAGTTTGGGGATGGAGTTTTTGGGATCATGAAGGTATGGTATCATGTCATCTGCAAAAAGGGATAGTTTAACTTCTTCTTTCCCTATGCAGATCCCTTTAATGTCTTTTTCTTGCCTTATTGCTCTGGCTAAGGGTTACAGGACTATATTGAAAAGGAGTGGAGACAGTGGGCATCCTTGCCTTGTTCCTGATTTTAAGAGAATTGGTTGTAGCTTTTCCCCATTAAGTATAGTATTGGCTATTGATCTGTCATAAATGGCTTTTATTGTTTTAAGGAATTTTCCTTCTATTCCTATTTTCTCCAGAGCTTTTAACATGAATGAATATTGTATTTTATCAAAGGCCTTTTCTGCATCTGTGGAGATAATCATGTGATTCTTGACCTTGGCTCTGTTGATATGTTGGATTACATTTATTGACTTATTTATGTTAAACCACCCCTGCATCTCTGGGATGAAGCCTACCTGGTCATAGTGTATTATTTTTTTTATGTGTTTCTGGATTCTGTTAGCTAGAATTTTGTTAAGGATCTTTGCATCTGTGTTCATCTCGGAAATTGGTCTGTAATTCTCTTTTTTGGATGAGTCTTTGCCTGGTTTGGGGATGAGTGTGATATAGGCTTTGTAGAATGAGTTTGGGATAGTTCCCTCCTTCTCTGTTTCTCTGAATAGCTTGAGGAGTATGGGTATTAGTTCTTCTTTAAGGGTCTTATAGAATTCTGTTGTAAATCCATCTGGTCCTGGGCTTTTCCTTGCTGGAAGATTTCTGATTGCTTCCTGTATCTCATTGTAAGAAATTGGCTTATTTTAGTTCATTTACTTCTTCTTTGCTCAGTTTTGGCAACTTGTATTTCTCTAGAAATCCATCCATTTCTGCCAGGTTTTCTTCCTTTAGAGAGTATAAATTTTGAAAATATTCCTTTATAATTGTTTGGATATCTTGGGTCCTTGTTGTGATTTTTCCCATGGCATCCCTGATCTTATTAATTTGGGTTTCCTCTCTTCTTCTCTTAATTAATCTTGCCAATGGTCTGTGAAGTTTTCAGTTTCTTTGTTTTCTTTTTAATCCTCATGATTCTTGGCTGTCATGCTAACATGATGTGCAGAACAGCATTGTGCAGATAAACCAGGGTCAGTGTTCAGTAAGAGCAGCTCCTGAATGACAGACTTTCCTAACGACACCAACACAAAAGCAATAATTACTTCCAACATTAGTGTAGCGATTTTCATATCATTATTCATCACCTTTAAAAGTTGACATTTTAGTTTTAAAACAAAATTGGGAAGCAATATCTATATTGTTAAAGTGTCATGCGCTCACAATAGACTTTTCAAATTTTTAAATGTTAAATGTCATCTTGACTTGAAACCATTTAAAATATACTATTAATTGAACCCATTCAGTAAATTTGTATAAATCACCTACACTTCTTTTAGTAACAATAAATCCGATGGATGTTAGCAAAATTATGAGCATTACATTTCATTGGATGCTTAGTCAAATATACTCAATATAAGTAATGCTTATATTGTAAAAGTCTACAGAAATATATTTTCAAAATTATAACTAAAAATAGAAAATAGATTTTGCATTAAAATTAGTGATTTTGCATTTTCATTTTGTTTAACATTGATGTGCTACTGCTTGTAGATATTGATAACTAATTACTAATGTGTTTGAGCTGTCATATAGGTAAATATATATATATATATATATATATATACAATTCTATTCTCATATAGAATCTGTATATATAATAGTAAAATAAAGCATGAAATCTAATTTCACAAAGCAAAACCCATTACTAATATTGCATGTAATATATTAGTGGATTGAATGGATGTATGATTCTTTGGTTCTAGATGGTAAATTTCTCTCATGTGTTTAGATTGTATATAATATAATGAATCATATATTAATGAGAGCAAGTATCTTCAATTATTTTTAGGCCAAAATTGTCATTAGCTGACTTTCACCTGGTATGTAAGTCCTTGGACAAAAACCAGGAAGTCAGATGAATACATCTAATCTATATGCTTACCATTTTTAGCTTTCAATGTCCTACAGCAATGAGAAGGCCCAAGATATTATATATTTGGCTCTCCTCTTCCTGTTAGAAATGTGAGGAAGCCATCTAGTGTTTACAAGGATATTTTTCATCTCCCAAAATAATGAAAAGAGAAAATGATGTCCAAGATGTGGACGCAAGAGGATTTTCTTTGTTGTTGTTGTTGTTTTTAATGTACTATGTGATTTTTTTCTTTGTTTCTTTTGTATGTTTTTCCTCCTATGGTATATCCGTGTTGTCACTGTACTTGATTTTGCATCATACATACATACCTTGCATCATACATTTATCTAATTTCAGGAGGAGAAGAGTATTAACAAAATGCTGAGACAAGGACCCAGGATGACCCATTGCAACAATGATACTCACAAGACACTATGTTGGAAATGACCCTATCAACTTTGTGGGGAGGAGGAGTAGGGGAGGTAGAGAAGGGAAGGGATAGTGGGAGAAAAACAAAGGAGAGAGTAACAAAGCCCTACAAGAAATATATTAATTAGCTTACTGATGTAACTCTACCATCTCTGTACAGCATCTTTACAAGAAAATACAAGTTAAAACAAAAGAGGTCTGGTAGTTGAAAATGCTTAAACTGGAAGTGGCACTGTGGCTGAAACGGTAGAGTGCTCGCCTTGAGCTGAAGAGTGCAGGGACAGTGCCCAGGCCCAGAGTTCAAGCCCCATGACTGACAAAAAAAATGTTTAAAGTTCCCTTGTAACTTCTCAAAAATATTTAACACACACACACACACACACACAGTTAATGTCGACTTTGCAAATCCAAATACAGCACACCTTTATTTGTAAATATATATTTTTATCTTTCCTGTTGCTCAGAGAGTTTCATAAATCGCTAACTAAATATAACATGATATATCTAAAATTATTTTAAGGTATGCAGAGTAAGCTTTTTTCAAAGTGAAAGGAAAGGTCTTGAAAGTTAAGGAGACTCTGAGCTGGGAAGGACTCAAAAATGATTTTTAAAAATCAGTAAGTTTTAGATTTCCTTCTACAAAATCTGTATTCTAGAATTCCAGGTGACAGTAATTCATACAATGTTATATCAAGTTGGTCAGCCACTTCCTTTCAGAGGATAAACAGAATCTGTAAAAATAAGAACTATTGGGATTTCTTGAGTCACAGATATGTATAAATTTTACAAAAACAACTTGTGGGGAAAACAAGACAAAAGGAAACAAAAGCTATATAAAATAGGGAAGCATCTCTTAATTATATACCACCCACATATCTTTTTCTCTTAATATTTTATTTTGAGGGTCAATTTTGCTATCAATTATGTTTGTATTTTACCACTGTAAACAGTTTTAAGGGCCAACAAAACAGAAATAAGTTCTTGCTTGGATTCTTACTGCTTTTGTATTTCTTTTATCACCAACGTTGCCCAGAAAGCCATTTGCATAATGTAATACAAGCAAAAGAAAACAGATGGTTTGAGATGACTGTATTCTCAAATTGCTAATTACGAAGAGCCAAGTCACCTTAGTTTTCATGGCAGTCATTGTAATATTCATTTGGCAAATTTTATCAGTTAGGAAGAGATAAAGAGATAGAAAATGTAAAACAGTATCTAAGATATCTCCATTCATTATCCTCTTACATTTTGTTTACTAAGTAAGTACCATGGTTCAATTATGCAACTGACATTCATCTGGAGGACTTTGGTTCATCTGTTTGAACCTATTGGAAACAGGATAATTGAAGCAAATGAACATATAATAGCATATGGTAACTATATTTAGTATGGACATCTCACTGCCCTGCTTAGCCGAAGGAAATTCTCTTACACAAATGCAAGTGTTCATTACACAAATGCAAGTGTTCACTACAGAAAGTTTTCCTTGTTGAATAGATAATGTTTAAAGAAGTGGAGAAGAATCTTCCACATCCCCCCATGGATGGCAATTGTGCATAATATTCTCTATCTTGTTAAATGTCTAAAAGTGGGCCATGAGCTTCCTGCATGATAATCCGTTACTTCACTGGGGAAAGTTCCATAAATGATTTTTTTAATCATTTGAAATTTATAGTTTAAACTAGATACATTAGATAGATTGAAATCCACTGAAATATTCAAAGGCAAAGTGAATTTAGTAGCCTAAAATGGTTCAGTAAGGCCAGATAAAGAGGAAAATGGTGCAAATAACCTTATAAGGCAATATAGTACCCAAGCTAGTTTTGCTTACCTTAATTTCTCAACAGTTTGGTTGAGAACCAAAAAATGAATGGGGTAAGGACATTTTGCCATTCATGTTGTGATACTAGAGTGTCACTGAAATTTTCACTTATTTTTTTAATTTTCTTTTCTTTCATTTTACTCAACTTAAGCACTGTGAAATATTAGTGAGAGGAATTTTTTTTAAAAACCTATGAATTTTGTCTTACGTGTTCCAAGCTATTATTTTGTTTTGTATTTCTGCTGAAACAAATGCAGGAATCTTGAGTTCACAGTCTTTTAAACATTGCTCCAACATTATTCTTCATTTACATGTTTATATAAGTGTGCCCTAAATATTAATGTGTCTTGAAATGTCTATGCCCCTTATTTTAACTGAAACTTTCTCTAGTTTGATTTTTTTAACTCCCTTAAATATCTCAGATACCCATTTGCATAAACTTAAGTGTCTTGTTCTACATAAACTTATTCTGCATAATCTTAAATGTCTCAAAGTACTGGAGGTCTTCAGTAGAGCAAATAGTTAAGCATGAAAAATAGGTAGAAGGGATCTGAACTTAGGAAAATAGGAAGTGAAATTACCCATATTTACAGATCACATGACTTTAGATATTAAAAATTAAACACAGCTTTTGACTCCTCTGTTTTGGACAGGACTCACACCACTGGATTTCCTGGGCATCCAATTTGCTGAGATTTTTGGCCTCCATAATAATATGAGTTAATGTTTCATAATAAATGCCATTTTTATGTATTTACAAGAACTGTATTTGGTCTCTTTTTCTAGAAAACTCTGATGAAAGTATTGTGTTATCTAGATATACCCCTGAAGCCTGAGGGTGACTTTTGGTTGGCAAGATGATCTAATAATATGCCACAAAAGTAAATATATTCTTCTACATGATTTTTCCTAACAATTACATCTCAAATGTGCTATTTGAGATTAAAACATCTGAAAATAATTTGCAAACATTTACCTGCTTCAAATCTAGGTTTTACTTGTAAGTATTTTATATCATATGATCTTTGTTTCAGTGATTTCTTTTTTAAGACAGAAGGAAAAATGAACTGTAAAGATTTATAAACTGTGTCACAGTTTTCTAGAGACTGCTGTTTCCTTTAGATTGCTTCTCTTATGAAAACATTTTTCTTCCATGCCCCAATAAACTTACTTCTCTTTTACAACAAGCATTTTTTTCTTTATCTTACTGTGCATTATTTTGATTTTTTTAAATCTTGGATTTAAACCTTAGACTACCAACTATTTACACATGTAAAAACATATGATGCAGTAATGTTGCCTGAATTTACAAATCTGTCAAAAAATGTTGACCAGAGTCTCCCAGAGTTAGGTAAAATCAAAAGATATTAATCATTGTAATAGGTTCTGAAAAACAGAGTAATCTAACCAAATTAGCTAAATTATCTAGTATTGCTTTATTGAATTCTTTTGAGAAAGTGGCCTACTCTGTGGGAAACAATTATAAAATAGCTCAATGTGTAAGTCTTTTGTATAAGCCACAACTATAATTGTGTGATATGCTCCTTGAAACTATACAACATACATGTATTTCGATCTATATGCTTAAAAAAAGAGCTCTACAGTTATATCTTTAGTGGAATAGACATTGTAAGGGACCTCTGCAATTATTATCATTGTTCAAACACACATGTATGATTTATCTAACCAAAATTTACATACAGAAAATAATATGACGGTGTGGATAGAAACATATATTTGTGTTTGAGAAATGTTTCAACAAGAATTTTTATCTAATGCCTTTTTCATCCCCTCCTTAGGAATGACTATTATCTCATCAATAAGAAGTATTTACTGCAGGGATGGTTAAACTTTGGCTGCTACTTTAGATAACTTATCTATAAGGAACAATATTAGTCAAGGATGGTTATATTTTTACTCAGAATTAAGTGTCTTTGTCTTCTTGGCTAAGCTGTCAGCATCTTGCAACCACTTAGCAAGTTTTAATTGACTTCAATTCAGAGAAAAAATGAGACAATTTTGCAGATGGATATTTATATTGCCATATTACAGATGTAAAATTTAATGCATTTAATCAATACCAGTACATGTTGGATTATCAGATTTCACATGGCTTTCTAATGTCCTTATTCATATCATTCATTGTTTGGTTGTCATGTTTGCTTGTTTGTATTCAATAATAGAGATTGAATTTAAATTCTCCCACTTTCAAAATAAATTCTTCACTAGTAGAGCTGTTCTTTAGCTCAGCCCATAGTTATAATAATACTTGAACAGAATGGTATCTTTTATAGGAAAGAAACTGTGATTAAAGATTAAATGTATAATTTTTCAGCTGATTATAATTCTATGTGAATGATAGAATAATTCTGTAGAATTCAGCATTTATGTGTTATACATGTATATATTATATATTTAATATTATAGATATGAACATTTTTTACCTTTGGATATATTTCTACTATTTAGTCTGTTTTTAACTTTTGTAAGTGTCAGAATTTTGGTTTACTTATAGTGAGTTTCTTTTGTTTATGATGTTTTTCTCCACTGTGATTTTCACATTTGCTAGTTGTACTTCATGGAATGAGAATCTAAAGGAAAGGAATTCAGAATTGCTGAGCTATTATTGTGATCTTTTTCCCTTAGAGGGATGGAGATGTGCTATGTAATGGCTATTATTGATTGCTGCTTCAGACACAGGATGTATATAAAAACAATTATAGGTTAATTACAAACAAGCTTTTCTGTGACATGGAAAATCAGATCCAGTTTGAGAATCGGGGGGATTAATAAATGAATGTATATTCAGAATTTTAATTCAAATAGAAGGTAACTTCTGATATGCACATTGGAATTTCAACTTTTATATAATTCTCCAAGCACAGCTTCATCATGTATGTCTATGATTTTAGTATTAATAACACAGACATAAAATAAACATGTGTATGATTAACAAGAATCATAGCTTCATTTCAACTTCAACCATGATAGCCTGATTCAGCTTGTATCTGCATTTTCTTTAACTGTTAAAATAGGAAAAGATCCATGGTATTTTTAGGCACTGAACATCATCAGTTGATGATGAGGAATGATAGTGTTGAGTAAAGAAAATCATATATATATATATATAATGTATCATACATATATATAATATATTTATCACGTATATAAATGTATGTTGGTCTGCACATGTGCCAATCTGTGTATTTTTATGTGTAGATTTCCTTTTAGGCCTAGCTACCACATATGACAAAAACAGTAAGCATTCTGAATCTGGCTTAATTTTCTTAAAGTGATTATCTCCAGTTCCATCCATTAAAAAAACTATTCTCATGTTTTATGTATGAAAATGCCATCATTCAAATATACTCTGTGTGTGTGTGTGTGTGTGTGTGTGTGTGTGTGTGTGTGTGTGTGTGTGTGTGTGTGGTGTATTTTTATCTGCAGATAATGAGATTTATACTCATGGCTTCTAGCTCTGGATCAACTTTTTGCTCATGCGATTATCCAATGTCTGGTTTTGTGCAAGCTAATTGAATTTAGGAGTCGGGATTTTTCTGCTAGGGATGACTCTGAACTGTGTTCCTGAGATCTCAGTCTCCTGAGCAGCAGAGATTATAGACATGAGCCATCTGTACATTTTCTTGATCTAATTATCAGTTGTAGGACATCTCAATCTATAATATTAAGAAGCTGAGTTCAATAGTACTGCAAATATGACTAAATGGCATTTATAGCAGCAATATAAAATGGTTCCATTTGTATACCTTTATCAAATTAAAAAGTGTGTGACACAAAATGACAAAATGAATGAAGAACAAAGTGGAGAAAAAAGAAATCAAGATAGGGAATATAAGTGTAATTTGTGTTTGCATTACTGGAAAATAATTATTTGTGTGTGTGTGTGTGTGTGTGTGTGTGTGTGTGTGTGTGTGTGTGTGCGTGCGTGTGTTTGTGTGTGTGTGTCCTGGGAATGGAACTCAGCATGAGGACTGTCCCTGAGCTTCTTTACTCAAGGCTCGGGCCCTACCAGCTCAACAGCAGCTTATTAGAAATAAGAGTCTCACAGACTTTCTTGGCTCCATTGGCTTCCAACCACCGTCTTCAGATCTCAACCTCCAGAACATCTAGGACTAAAGGCATGATTCAGTGGTGCTCAGGGAAAATAGTTCATTCTTAATATCAGCAATGTCTTAGACTCAAAAGACATAAGACATAAGCCTTAGACCCAAAATTATTATGAATTAAATACTTGCTGACATCATGATTAAAAATCTCAACATGTCTACTTACTTAAAAGTGCTAAAGAAAACAAAAACTGATGGAATTATGGTGACCTCACTAAATAACACATCTCACCAGTTATGTAGGAAACATCAGGCTCCACTGATGCGGAAGTGAAGAAATATGGGGAGACCATTTATTTTACAGGCAAGGAGAAAATTATTTCTATGTATTTGGAACTTTTCACAAGTACATGCAAATCAGATGTTCACATTGACCAAATGTGCAGCCATTTTGTAAACAGAGAGGCTGAGGTTCATCAAGAAATGAATTGAAAAAGAAAAGTAGGATGAAGAAAATATGCATTGACTATCAGAACCCAAGAAACAGTACATTTTGGAAGCAGATAACAGCATTTTATTATATTCTCGAAAACTGATGGAGTATACTTTTAAATGTTCTAACCCCAAAATAACAAATAATTATGCCAATTAACTCGATTAAGCCATTCCACACTTTGTAGCTAATTTAAGACATGTTATTCAAGCTAAATACGTGCAATTTTGCCAATTAAAATTTGCTTAAAGAAACCTGAAAACAATTACGGTAAAGCTTGGGTTTAAACTTTGAGTTGAGTAAACAATTAGAGATTTAAACACTGATTAGAAACTCTGAAATGATTGTTGTTTTATTGTGATAATGATATAGTAATTAGATATGCTCTTCACTTCCAAAGACGCTGATTGAAACATCTATAGATGTAATGACAGTATTTTTAAATGTTCTTTAAATAATACACTGAAAAACATGTTGAAAAAAGCTCCATAGATTTTAAATTTTGATGGCCATATGCTTTTCTTTTACAGGACTCTTAAACTTTATCTATTAGTAAATTTCCATACTTGAAATTTAAATGCAATATTCTGCAATTTTGAGTTGGGATAAATAGTGTTTGACTATGGGGTTGTGAGGTGTGTGTGTGTTTGTGTGTGTGTGTGTGTGTGTGTGTGTGTGAATCTTGGGCCTCTAACTAAGGGTCAAAGCACTGTCCCTGGGACTTTTATGCTCAAGGCTAGTGTTCTACTCCTTGTGCTACCATTCCATTTTTGGCTTTTTGGTGGTTCTTTGGAGATAAGAGTCTTACACACTTTACTATGTGGGCTGGACTTTTATGATGATCTTCAGATGTTAGCCTCTTGTAATCCACCTAGAATTACAGGCATGAGTCACTAATGCTTGAATAACGCTGGGGATTTTTAAATTGACATTGCTAAATCACAAAATGCTCTAAGTTTTTAACAGAAGATGGATGGATGGATGTCAATTTTTGAAGTAAAATTAATGAACATTTCTATGAAAAACTTAAAAAGGTCTCAAGTTAATACACATTGCAAGCCCAATGTTAGGAACAATTGATCCCTGTAGAAACGTTAAATATAGAAATATAAAATAAGCAAAGAAAGCTTCAAACAATGCACTCATGTAATTACACATATACAGTCAGGTACATTTTTAAGTTCAGATGCTTTCTGTAGAACCACAAACCAAAGATGACATTTGTGTTCACTACACTTAGCAGTATGAACATCTGTTTTACTGCTCATCCTAGCTTCTAAGATTCAGCTACAGGACCTCTTTAGAAAGCATAATTATTTCATTTGCATTTATACACAAAGAAAGTCTCTAAATGTGAATTTATTGAATCATGATACTTTGATATTTTTTCTCAATAAATGTGGCATTACATACAAAGTGATCTGTACTGAGATATTATTAGTTGACCTAAATCTTTGTCCAATGTGTAAATTTTTTTCCCAACACTAACAGCTGCCTTAGTGATAAAATGCTCTCTACGTTTATGACTTTTCTTTAAAAAAGAAAAAACTAGTGCTGTACTTGTATGTCACTTGCAGTTTGCTGTGCCAGCACTTTGCTTGTCTTTTACTCAAATTTCCAAATGGAACTATTATAAGGAAAATGAGTTTTGAGGAACATAGAAGCAGATTGAAGCCTGAACATTTTAAAGCCTCGGGCATTTGTGTCCCTATAACCTACAAGCTGAACACATTTGGCCTCTGTTCACATACAGTAGAAAAAGAAAAGAAATCATTCAGAATACTGAAAGAAGAATCTGTTAAAACATCAAGCAGAATTGTGTTCTGTGGCTTTAGCTGAGTACTCTGAATTTCTTTTTTTCTCTTTTTTGATCAGTTATGGGGCTTGAACTCTGGGCCTGCGTACTGTCCCTAAGCTCTTCAGCTCAAGATGAGCACTCTACCACTTGACCACAGCGCCACTTCCAGTTTTCTGGTGGTTAATTGGAGTTAAGAGTCTCACAGACTTTCCTCTCCTGCTTTGAACCATGATCGTCAGATCTCAGCCTCCTGAGTAGCTAGGATTACAGGCGTGAGCCCCCAGTGCCCAGCTACTTTGAACTCTTGAACTGTCCAGAAGACACAGATAATGCCTATCTTCATGCTATGTTGCCTGAAGCCATTTAGAAATTCAGCTGATTGGGCTGGGAAGGTGGCTCAGTGGTAGAGTGCTTGCCTTGCATGCATGAGGCCTTGGGTTTGATTCCTCAGCACCACATAAGCAGAAAAAGCCGGAAGTGGCACTGTGGCTCAAGTGGTAGAGAGCTAGCCTTCAGCTGAAGAGCTGAGGGGCAGCGCCCAGGCCCAGAGTTCAAGCTCCACACCGACAAAAAAAAAGAAAGAAAGAAAAGAAATTCAGGTGATTTTTTTAAAAAAAAAATTTACTTTAAGGAAGTAAATGAGTATATGGTGTATAGGTTTCACCCATGAATCAATAAAATCAGTTTTAAAATCATTCATTACAAATATCATATATTCACTTTCTTGGAGTCATTTGAATAAATACTATCATATATGTATGTGTATAATACAATAAACATCAATGATATTGAATATGCTTGCCATTAACTGAAATAAATTTCCTCAATGCAATCCTTTCTCATGCCAGTTAGTTATAACATGCTAAAGTAAATAGGAGGTAGGAAGTAGGGTTATAATAGTGTTTAGAATTCACTATGTACATATGACTATATAAGATGATATTAAGTGAAAAAGAACCCCAAGATAGGGACACAAGTGAGTTTTGCTTTCTTGCTATTGTTTTTAGCGTATTTATAATGTACTATGTGATTTTTTTGTTTCTTTTATATGTTCTTCCCCCTGGTATAACCCCTGTTTTCACTGTATTTGATTCCAGTGCCCTGAATTGTGTATATACATTTTTCTAATTTGGAGAGGGTAAAGAAAATCACAAAATTCTGAAACAAGGACACAGGTTGACCCATTGTAACAAGGAGATGTACAACACAGTATGTTGAAAAGGAATTATAACTTAGAGATGGGAGGAGTGGGAGGGAGGAGTTGGGAAGGTGGGGAGGGAAGGGATGGTAGGGGGAAATCAAAGGAAGAGGTAACAATGTTGAATAGGAAAAATAATCATTACCTCACTCGTATAACTGTAAACCCTCTGTACAGAATTTTTACAATAAAGAACAAAGCTAAGTGAAATGAACTGCAAGACATGGACACAAGAAGTTGTTCTTTGTTGTTGTTTTTAATGTACTATGTAATTTTTTTTGTTTCTTTTGTATGAACTTCCTGCTCTGGTATATCCTCTGTTGTTACTGCATTTGATTTTGGTATCCTGGTATTATATGTATGTTTATTTGAATTAGGGTAGGGAAAGAGAACAACAGAATGGTGAGACAAATGACAAGGGGAGAAACAACGCAACAGCGATATTCACAAGACAATATGTTAGAAATGATCTTGCAACTTGTGGAGAGGGTGGGGAAGAGGGAAAATAGGAGAAAATTGAGGGAAGGGGTAACAAGGTTGGCAAGAAATGTACTCATTATCTTACTTATGTAACTTATGAAACCCCTCTGTACATCACCTTGACAATAAAAAAAATCATTTGCCTTCTAAAAAAAAGAATACAGTAGTGCTCTAATAATACATGTAGTAATTGGACATATCTTGTTGTCTTTATAATAATTCTGATGACTCAACTTTCTTCAGCCAGGGTATTTCTGTCTATTAGGAAGAAGAATGAAAAGCATTATGATCGAGGTGAAATCCAAGGAATGTCAAGAGGTTGGGGGAAATCCAAGAATGAAGCCTAGAAAAACACTAGCATCTAAAGTCTTAAATGGAATAATTATTTTAAGAAATCAGCAGCAACAAAGGTTGAAGAGAAGCTAGAAGTTGTCAGAAATGTGGCAAAAATGAGAATATATGACATTTAAACAAGTCATGTGTTGTTTTTAGCTAACAGTTACAAATCAAAGAAGACAAATGGAAGCAGAAATTCAAGAGTGAGTATAGAATTGAGAGGCTAACTATAGAGTCTGGAGCATTGTGTTGGGAATAAGGATTTAGGGTCATGCATTCTAGTAGACCAATACACTGTCCTTGTTTCTGAAATCTATACAGTGTTCCTATGATTTAAAAAGCTACTTACAAACCTGTCAGTTGGGAAATTTTAGCTAATTTTGTGGGGTTTTTTTGTTTTTGTTTTTTGTTCTTGTTTTCATTTATTTATTTAATTTTGCTAGTCCTGGGCCTGGGCACTCCCTGATCTTCTTTTGCTCAAGGCCAGCACTCTACCACTTGAACCACACGCTACCTCGGGCCTTTCCTGTTTGTGTTGTACTGAGGAATGGAACCCAGGACTTCATGCATGCTAGGCAAGCACTACCACTAAGCCATGTTCCCAGATCCCAATTTTGTTTTTGAAAGCATGAGGACATTAGTATCTGCAGGTCTCTTGAAACTGTCTTAAACTGTTCACTTCTCAGATTGCATTACATGGGCCAGACAACGTCCTGTCTGCAGTTAGAAAATGGCACATATGATCATGAGGGAGACAGCATGAGTGTCTGGATTTTTTACAGTGAATGCCTGTGTTAGTCTTCTGTTATTTTCTGTTTTACACAAACATTGAGCCGTCAGTCCCACGCAACTCTGAGCCTTCTAGACATGTGTCCGTGGCAGAAAGCTGAGGTGAGACAATGAAATCAATGGCTTCAAGGGCAATCTGGCACTTGGAAGGGCATAAGTTATGGAGGCATGGTAATTTTTTTTTCATCTGAGATTTTCAAATGGAGTTCCAGAAGGTGAGAACAAGAGACATGTGAAGACTTCAGGAGGAGAGAAACCTATCCATCCAAATTATTCAAAGCTCAAAACATTTTATAAAATTCATAAAATTCAGATTATGAGCAAGGTGTTAATTGGGTCACCTTACTTCAGTTAGGTTATAAAAAAAATTCTCATAGCTTCTACTGGGGTGATAATTACATTCATTTTATAAAATGAAACGATTTTAAGTGGGTAGAAAATTCCTTGCACCTAGTTCGACAAAGACTGAGAAGAAATCAGTGAGCTATAATGACAGAGAAGTGAATGGGGACAATGAAATTTATAAGCACAAGTCATTATCATGGTACTGAGCATTTATTTGCACATAATTAGTAGTTTTGTAGTGGGTTGATCGTTAAACCTTAATCAGGATTCTCTTGCCTTTTTTCTTCCTGGAGAGGTAGGGGGTAGGAGGAGGAATTGATTGCTAAGGGTTTTTTCTATCATATTACTTTGAATTTTTTTCCAGATTACTAAATTTATTCTGTTTATGGCATAAAATGTATTTTTTAACTTTTCACTTAAAATAGCTATGAGATTTTTCAGATTTATGTTTTCTTATTGGATCCAAGGGCTTTAATCATTGAATCCAGGATACATTGTTGTACCAATTCTAGTCTTTAACTTCCTCTTCACACTTTACCTATTGATCATATAACAATAGTCAGTTTGCAACCATTTTGTACTGTATCTCCTGTCTTACTGTTGGACATAGAGAATTTCAAATGATCAAGAATGTTGGCTTCTCAGCAATTCCTTGTTCATTTTATTATGTTTAGAGTTTTCCTGCATATGCAATTTCCTCAGCTTCTAGAACACAGGTCAGACAGTAGTAATGCTCTAGATTTGTGACTTTTCATAAATTTTACATGTAGCCTTCTTCCTGTACCTGGAAGATCTCTGATCTTTTCCTTCCTGACTGGTGGAATGCAGGCCTTCAGGGGTGTGACAGTCCTGCAAAGAGGAGAATGCAAGTATGGGGTACTCTCCATACTCCAACAGATTTTCTTAAATTAAAACACACACACACACACACACACACACACACACAATACTCAGAATGTGATAAGCATCTAATCTTCAGAGTTACAAAATTTTTAATCATTCCCTCTCCTTTTTTTTACATCTAAAAAGGAAAGCCCACATTATACTTCAAAATACGAAGTTCAAGGAAATGCCTGATCCAAAAAACATAGTTTTGATACCAATCAACACAGAAGTAGCATGTCGAACCATAAGCTCATAAAAGGGAACGAATGAGTAAAAAGACTGTGGGCAAGGATAAATGGTTGGCCAAATACTGGAGCAAGTGTCTTATTAAATAGTATTTTATATATTTCAATTCTACTAAAATTTCTCTGTTGAGGTCAAATGTAATGCCTGAGTATGTCTTACATAGTATTAGCCATTTTTCATATTTGGATGCAATTATTAAACATACCCAGTAATAGGCCATCATTTTATCTGATAGTTTATTCTGTTTCTCTGGAAGATAAAGGAAGAGTTTTAAAATGTAAAACAAAGAAAGAAAGGACAAGAAATACATACATTATAAATTAATTTACTTCAGGGATTTCTCTTAACTAATACTGATATCATCAACTCCAAACTCAATATTTTAACTGATCTATCCATATTCCTGAGGAATATATACTGTTGGGAACTACCCGTCAGTATTTGATTTTATATTCTTACTAGCTTCTGATCCAGAATTAGTTTGTATCTGATTTCCATATTGCATGTGACAAAAGAGCAACACTAGCCAAAGTAAAAATTCAACTGGTTAGGCTCATTCTAGTTATTACATATCAGGGAAACTCTATGTTTCTTTGGGTCTGGTATACTTTGCTTAGTGTGTTTTTTCCAAGTTTTTCCATTTCCTTACAAATAGGGCAATGCCATTCTTTCTGATGGAGGCATAGAATTCCATTGTGTATATATACCACATTTTCTTGATCCATTCATCCACTGAGGGTCATCTGGGTTCGTTCCATATCTTAGCTACGGTAAATAACATTGCAATGAACATGGTCATGCTGGTGACTTAGTGCAGCCTGGTTGGTGGTCAATTGGATAGATGCCCAGGAGTGGGATTGCTGTGTCACAGGGAAGATCTATATGAAGTCTTTTGAGGAACCTCCATACTGTTTCCAGAGTGATTGAACCACTTTACATTCCCACCAATAGTGTAATAGAGTTCCCTTTTGGCCACATCCTTGCCAGCTTCTGTTATTGTTAGCTTTCTTGATAATGGCCATTCTAACTGGATAGTAAAAGACAATTACACCTGGGCCTGATTAATTTAACAGCAATCAAACACTGAGAGCCAAGGAGGATATTCTTAGGAAAGGATCACAAGAGCTCAATAGCTATGTGCATATGATCATACAAAATGATGCTTATCAAAATGAAATCCAAAAAATTGCAGCAAGCTGTTGTTTTATTATACTATTTGTGCTTCTTTTTTCTTTTCATTTCTGTTTTCTTTTTTTCCCCTTTGGTTTATTCTTTTCTGTCACTGATTTTTATTCCCTCCCCCCTTTGTCTTGTACTTACGATTATCTGATTTGGGGAGGGGAAGGAAAGCACAGAAACAGTGGGATAAACTGTGAACCATTTCAGCAGTGAAACCCACTAAACACTACGTTGGAAATGAACTATACAACTTTTTGGAGAGGGATCAGGAGGAGAAACCTGGGAGAAAATGAGCGTGAAAGTGACACTGTTTAAAAGGAAATGTACTCATTATCCGACTCATGTAACTGCAACCACAGTGTACATCACCTTAGCAATAACTGTAATAATTTAGGATGCCAAGTGTTGCATCCATTGCTTCAATCTATATTCATGAGCACACACAAACACTAAGGACATTCTCTTTTCCAGGCAGGTTTTAGCTTTCCTGTCCTTAGTTAGATGGAGCTATTCACTTCAATTCAGTGACATTTGTGAATATTTTAGACTAATTTACACATCTAGTGATGTCTGGGCTACCTCAGATTTACCCCCCTTGACATCCAGACTTTTTGACTTAAAGTGTAATTTCTCCCAGAGAAGAATTCCCCCAGGAAGCTATTAACTAGACACTGTGAGTTTGATTGAAAATGACACAGCTTGTCCAAGGTTTGGCATTTAGATTTTTTGTTTCCCATTGCAAAAAGGTCAATTATTCAGCAAATGTCTGAATAATGAAGAAATTAACTGTACAAACAGCAGGCAAAACTGCTATAGGTCTGGGATCCTGGCCTTCACCAGTAGCTTAATGTTTTTTCAGCTATGCTTGGTCTCCATCTGGGGATCTAAACTAAGAAGTTAGCTCTGTTGATCTTAATGTAATAGATCAATGTGTTTCATCCACTAAGACCATAATCGGAGAATGCACAATTCATCATAAAGATGCATGCTCAATACTGTCCATGGGATGACATTCGAAAAATTACGAGAGAAGTGTCAACTATTCCAATATTCATTTCCATTACTAACAAGAAAAGCATCAGGATATATAAATTACACAAATTAGATTATTTGTTAAAATACATGTCTTAAATTTGTCATTTAAATAGTAACTACAATATGATAGAATTCCAATTTGTTGCTAAATAAAAACTTTAAAAATCAGGAAAATTAATCTCAAAGAAACAACATGTTTTACATCATTTTATAATACTTGCTTGTTCAAATATTGTGCCTTAACTATACGCACATTTTATTTATCCTGGCATTTAATCACTGAAATGGATTTTTATTGCATTTTTAATAAATTATTTAGTCTTCTGGCTACTGACATATGCAAAATTTAAATATAGCCCAAGCAATATGTTACTCAAGAAGGTATGTAGTTGGATATTTCTACAGTTATATTAAATATTTGAAAGCATTTTATATCCACAATATATTTGTTTTAACAATACATATACACACCATATTATTCAGTCAAATTCAACTATAATATTTTGATAGTTGTAATAGTTAAAATTTTGTGCAAATTAAATGTGATATGCAATACTAAAAGGCTTATAAAATATATCAAATTCTGTCATACTTTAAAGTATTGAAAATTAGAGTTTTAAATTTCTTTTTAAGTCAGAAACGAGCTAAGTGTGGAATTTGAAGTTGAAATTGCTTTGTTTTCAAAGAGTTTCTGTGTTGCATATCAGAATATTCTTCAATTCTTAACAAGTCTGATAAAATATATTCCATGCATGAAGAGAATTATGCTAATTTCCTTTTTAATTGTTAAATATCCCTAGCATATAAATGTGTGTACATGTGTGTGTATACACATTTTTAAAAGAATGAGTTTGAAGCTTAATGGCATCATGAAATCAGGTAGGTCACTGCTGTATTTAATATTGTTTAGTTATGTATTTAAAAGCATGTCACTCTTTGCTGCTAAAAAATATTGTATCCCAAAAGCAGACACAAAGGTAATTTTGTATGTGCACAATATGAATGTGAGATTAAAAATATATATTGTAAATTTATTCTACATAAACAGTTATAAGCCGGGCGCTGGTGGCTCACGCCTGTAATCCTAGCTACTCAGGAGGCTAAGATCTGAGGATCGCGGTCCAAAGCCAGCCCGGGCAAGAGAGACCATGAAACTCCTATCTCCAATAAACCACCAGAAAACCGGAAGTGGCGCTGTAGCTCAAGTGGTAGAGCTCTCGCCTTGAGCTGAAGAGCTGAGGGACAGCGCCCAGGCCCAGAGTTCAAGCCCCATGACCGACAAAAAAAAAAAAAAAACAAAAAAACAGTTATATATTTTTTTTTAATTTTATTTTATTTTATTTGAGAACATACTGTACAGAGGGGTTACAATTACATGGGCAGGATAATGCATACATTTCTTACCAAGCATTGCAGCCTCCTCCTTTCTTTACCCTTCACCTCCCTTCCCAGCCTCCCCCCCCCCCCCCCCCCCCCCCCCCCCCCCCCCCCCCCCCCCCCCCCCCCCCGCCCACCGACATTGTAAAGGTGGTTTTGACATGACATTTTGTACTTCTCATTGTTGCAACAGGTCCACCTGAATCCTTAAACGACTTGTTTGTCCCCATCTCCTCCACATGTTATACTGACATCAAATATAGTGAAAGCGGGGGTTACACTGTGGGGGAGGGACATACAAAGCAACAAAGAAATAATCTTATAAATGCGTTAGAAACACATGCATGAAAGAAACAAAAACATTAAAATACATATTTGAGGTTTCGTTTTCCTAACATCACATTATCTGACTTTTTCCGCTTGACTCATACCTATACTAGATATTGCAAATAAGGGAAACCATGGGACCTATGTTTCTTTGGGCCTTGCTTACTTCACTTAATATAATTTTTTCCAAGCCTTTCCATTTCCTAACAAATGGGGAAATGTCATTCTTTCTGATGGAGGCATAGAATTCCATTGTGTATATATACCACATCTTCTTGATCCATTCATCTACTGAGGGGCATCTGGGTTGGTTCCATGTCTTAGCTATGGTAAATAATGCTGCAATAAACATAGTTGTGCTGGTAGCTTTAGTGTGGCCTTGTTTGTGATCATTTGGGTAAATGCCCAAAAGTGGGATTGCTGGGTCATTGGGGAGCTCTATGTGGAGTCTTTTGAGGAACCTCCATACTGTTTTCCAAAGTGGTTGAACAAGTTTACATTCCCACCAACAATGAAGTAAGGTTCCTTTCTGTCCACATCCCCTCCAGCATCTGTTGTTGTTAGAGTTCTTGATTTTTGCTGTTCTAACTGGAGTGAGGTGATATCTCAATGTTGTTTTGATTTGCATTTCTTTTATGGCTAGGGATGTTGAACATTTCTTCATGTGTCTATTGGCCATCCTTCTTTCTTCTTCAGAGAAGCTTCTCTTTAAGTCTTTCGCCCACTTACTTATTGGGCAGTTGTTTCTTTGAGGATTTGTTGTTGGGTGGTTTAATTTTTTGAGTTCCAAGTATATTTTAGATATGAGACCCTTGTCCGTTGTATGGCTAGTAAAGATCTTCTCCCAGTCCGTGGGCTTTCTATTGATCTTGCTAGCTATGTCATTTGCCCTGCAGAAGCTCTGCAACCTTATACAATCCCATTTGTCCAGCCTTTCTTTGATTTGTTGTGTTTCCGGGTCTCTATTCAGAAAATTTCGGCCTGAGCCAAGGAGACCCAGGGTTTCTCCTATTCCATCCTGTAATGTTTTCAGAGTGTCTGCTTTGAGTTCAAGGTCTTTGATCCATTTGGAGTTGATTCTGGTGCAGGGTGATATATAAGGATCTAGCTTTAGTTTTCTACATGTAGTTAACCAGTTTTGCCAGCACCATTTACTGAAGAGGCTGTCTGTCTTCCATTCTATTGTTTTAGCTCCCTTATCGAAGATTAGATGACTATAGGTCTGTAGGTTCATTTCTGGGTTTTCAATTCTATTCCATTGGTCCTGAGGTCTGTTCTTATGCCAATACCAAGCTGTTTTGATTACTATGGCTTTATAGTAGAGTTTGAAATTTGGTATTGATATTCCTCCAGCAGTGTTCTTTCCGTTGAGGAGCGTTTTTGCTATTCGGGGTCTTTTATTGTTCCATATGAATTTTTGGATTGCCTCTTCTATTTCCTTGAAGAATGAGGGTGGAATTTGGATAGGTATTGCGTTGAATTTGTAGATAGCCTTGGGAAGTATTGCCATTTTCACGATGTTAATCTTTCCAATCCAGGAGCATGGGAGGTTTTGCCATTTTTTAAGTTCTGTGTTGATTTCCTTTTTCAAGATTTTAAAGTTTTCATCATAGAGGTCCTTCACTTCTTTAGTTAAGTTAATTCCGAGGTATTTTATTTTTTGTGGGGCTATTACAAATGGAGTTGCTTTCCTAATTTCAGCCACACTTTTCTCATTGTTGGCATACAGAAAAGCCATTGACTTTTGGGGGTTAATTTTATAACCTGCTACTTTGCCAAAGTTTTGAATCAGCTTGAGTAATTTGGGAGTGGAGTCTATGGGATTCTTTAAATACAAGATCATGTCATCTGCAAAGAGGGAGAGTTTTATTTCTTCTTTCCCTATTTGGATCCCCTTTATGTCTGCATCTTGTCTTATTGCTGTAGCTAGGCATTCTAATACTAGATTGAAGAGGAGTGGAGAGAGTGGGCATCCTTGTCTTGTTCCTGAGTTAAGAGGAAATGGCTTTAGTTTTTCACCATTGAGTATAATGCTGGCTGTAGGTTTGTCATATACAGACTTTATTGTATTGAGGAATGTTCCATGGATTCCTAATTTTTCCAAAACCTTCATCATAAAGGGGTGTTGGATCTTGTCGAATGCTTTTTCTGCGTCTATTGAGATAACCATGTGGTTCTTATTCTTGCTCCTGTTGATGTGATGAATAATATTAATTGATTTGCGTATATTGAACCAGCTTTGCATCCCTGAAATGAATCCTGTTTGATCGTGGTGTATGATTTTTTGGATGAATTTTTGAAGTCGGTTGGCCAAAATTTTGTTGAGAAGTTTTGCATCAATGTTCATCAAAGAAATGGGTCTATAGTTCTCTTTCTTTGATGAGTCCCTGCCTGGTTTTGGGATGAGGGTTATGATGGCTTCATAGAATGTGTTCGGTAGTGAGCTTTCTCTTTCAATTTCATTGAAGAGTTGGAGGAGAATTGGTGTGAGCTCTGCTTTGAAGGCCTTGTAAAATTCCGCTGTGAAACCATCTGGTCCTGGACTTTTCTTAGCTGGGAGGTCTCTTATTGCTGTTTCTATTTCAATGCTTGATATGGATGGGCCTGTTAAGATAGTTTGCCTCATCTTGGTTTAGTTTTGGCATGTCAATATTAGCTAGGAAGAGGTCCATTTCTGTCAAGTTCTCGAACTTATTAGCATAAAGTTTTGAGAAGTATTCCCTTATAATGTTCTGAATCTTGGTTGTTTCTGTGGTGATGTTTCCATTCTCATCTCTGAGTTTATTAATTTGGGTGTGTTCTCTTCTTTTTCTGATAAGATTTGCTAAGGGTCTGTCAATTTTGTTAAGTTTTTCGAAGAACCAACTCTTTGTTTTGTTGATTCTTTCTATAGTTTTTTTGGATTCTAATTCATTTAATTCTGATTTAATTTTGATTATTTCTTTCCGTCTACTGGATTGGGGTTTATCTTGCTGCTCTTTTTCAAGGAGGTTTAGATGTGTCATTAAATTGTTAGTTTCAGATCTCTCCAATTTGTTGACGTAGGAGCTCAGAGCTATAAACTTGCCTCTGAGTACTGCCTTTGCTGTGTCCCAGAGGAGCTGGTATTTTGTGTGTTCATTTTTGTTGAATAGCATGAACATTTGAATTTCCTTTCTAATCTCTTCCATGACCCACTCATGATTCAGCAGTGTGTTGTTCAGCCTCCATGTGATACCGGACTTTCTTTGGTGGCTTTTGGTGTTGAGTTCTAACTTTATTCCCTTGTGGTCAGAGAGAATGCAAGGTATAACTTCAATGTTTCTGAATTTAGACAAGTTTGCTTTGTGGCCTAAAATGTGGTCTATTTTAGAAAACGTTCCATGTGCTGCTGAGAAAAACGTGTATTCTGATGCTGCTGGGTGAAATGTTCGGTAAATGTCTGTTAAGTCTAGTTGATCTATGCAGCTGTTTAGATCTGCGGTTTCTCTGTTGAGTTTTTGCCGAGTTGATCTATCTAGTGGGGAGAGTGGTGTGTTAAATCCCCAACAATTAATGTCTTTGGATCTATATGGGATTTGAGGGAAAGTAGTGTTTCTTTGATAAATTTGGGTGCTCCATTGTTTGGCGAATAGATATTTAGAATTGCAATATCCTCCTGAAGGAGAGATCCTTTAATTAGTATGTAGCGACCTTCTTTATCTCTTTTCACGAATTTTAATTTGAAGTCTATTTTATCTGATATTAGGATTGCAACTCCCGCCTGTTTATGGGGGCCGTTTGCTTGGTAGATTTTGTTCCAGCCTTTAACATTGAAAATGTGTTTGTTTTTACGGGCAAGATGTGACTCCTGCAGGCAGCAGATAGAAGGGTCTTGTTTTTTAATCCAACTAGACAGTCTATGTCGCTTAATTGGAGAGTTCAGTCCGTTAACATTAAGAGATAGGACTGAGAGGTATTTGGGAGTTCCTGCCATGTTATCTACCTTCTTGGGGGCTGCAAGAACTGGGTTCTTCCTATGGTTCTTGGATTCTCAGTTTGGGTGCAGTTTCTTGGCCTTTATTGTGGTCTTGTTGGTTTTCTATGTGTAGGACATCTTTAAGAATCTTTTGTAGGGCTGGTTTGGTGGAGATGTATTGTTTCAATTTTTCTTTGCTATGGAAGGTTTTTATTTGGCCTTCAGTTATGAAGGAGAGTTTAGCTGGGTACAGTATTCTTGGTTTATAGTTGTTTGTTTTTAGGGCATGGCATACATCATTCCAGGCTCTTCTTGCTTTGATTGTCTCTGCTGAGAAATCTGAGGTGATTCTAATTGGTTTCCCTTTATAAGTGATTACCCTTTTCTCTCTGACAGCTTTAAGGATCTTTTCCTTGTTCTGAGTTGATCCTGTGTGGATTATAATGTGACGGTGGGATGTCCTATTCTGGTCTGGTCTATTTGGGGTTCTAAAGACTTCTTGTATCTGGACAGGCCTATCTTTTTGCATGTTTGGGAAGTTCTCTGCTAGGATCCTGTTAAACAGATTTCCTAGACCATTAACTTCTGTTTCTAGGTGCTCCTCTACACCCATTATCCTTACATTAGGCCTTCTGATGGTGTCTTCCAGGTGTTGGATAGATCTATCATATTTCTTGGACTTGTCTTGGATGGTTGTATGTTCTTTCTCTATAATATCTAGGCTGTCTTCAATCCCTGAGATTCGATCTTCTGCATGGTCTAACCTGCTGTCAAGACTCTACTTTGTTTTTTATCTCTTTTCCTTCTAGTTGGTCAGCTTTGATGGCTTCAAGTTCTTTGTTGAAGCTCTGTTTTAGGTCTTGTATGAATTTCTTTACTTCCTTAATTTGGTGTTCAGTGTTTGTCCTCAAATCACTTAGTTGATTGGTTATGGTTTCTTTGGGCTCCCATTCCTTCTGTTGGGTTCCATTCAGCATTCCCTTTGTGGTCTCCCTGACTTCCTTCAGCTCTTTGTTAATGGATTCCATGAATGCCTTTAGTGATTTTTGTGTGTTCTCTACCTGGTCTCTCAATTCCTGTATTACTCTTTGATTAGCTTCCTCCCGTTCGTGGGATTCCTGCAGATCTCTTTGAGTGTTCTCAGCCTGCTCACGCCATTCCTCTCTTTCTCTTTGAGTATTCTCAAGTTGTTCACGCAAATCCTGTATCAGTTTTTGAGTAGCTTCCTCACGCTTATGATATTCCTGTATAAACTTCTGGGATGCCTCCTCTCTCTCCCTATCACGCTCATACAGAGTCCTTTGTACGTTGTCAAACTTTTCATTTATCATGTTTGCCAGCAGTGTTTGTAGAGCTGTTTGAGAACTCTCCTCTGGATTATTCATTATCTGTTCTAACCCCTGATTATCAGGATTGGGAATTGAGATACCCGAATTTGCCATTTTTCTTGTGTTTTTCCGGCTTACTCTGCCCATTTGAGATGAAGATAGCACCAGTTTTGTGCTAGAACACTATCTTAAGGCAACCATCAACCAAAGTTTGCATTTGTACAGTCAATAGTCTACAGATACAATCTAGTTCAACAGATACATCTATTCGACATCAAACAACTTTATGTTAAAGGACTTCGAACCGCAGAGAAGAATTTGGAAAACCAGAAATTATTAGGGTTAGGGAGAGATGTGGGTAAAAAATAGGAATAGATTGGTGTGGGGAGGCACAGGGAGAGTTAACTATGTCCTAATCACAATGCAGGAAATAGGTTGGGTAGGATGTAAGTAGAGAGAGAGAGATAAAGAAGAAAGGGAAAGGGGAATGAAAAGAGACCAGAAAATAAAATAGAAACGTAAAAATTAATGTTATTTTAGAGATTAAAAGACCATCTATTTATAGAGGAATATGAATATGTTGAGAGAAAGGGAGGGACATAGAGGAGATGAGAAAAACTTTTAAAAAATGCTTAAAATATTATATAGGTATAAAGAGGTAGTACTGCTATTAATGAATTTAAGTCTCAGAGGTTTTGAATTGAGTAATAAGTTTGTGGATTAAGTGTGTACACAATGGGGGATAGGGTCTACTGGTTAACTACGGGTTTATCTGAGGATGTGCAGGACAAGAGTTAAGTCACATAAAGATGAACAAAGAGGAAAAGATGGAAAGGATAGGAAAGTGAGAAGAAAAGATCAGAAGTTCAGTAGAGCTAGAAAAAAAAACAAAAAGATAATTAAGAATGAAAGAAAAAGAGAAAGAAGACAAGAAAAGAAAACACACATTCACGTATTCCTAAAATAAAAATTATAAGAGGAGAAAAAAAAAAAAGTTAATGGAAAACAATTATTTTTTCAGAAGAGGCAAAAATTAAAGATTAATAAAAGTTTTAGAAAAGCAAAAAAAAATTTTATATATATATAAGGTAACAAAAAAATGAAAAAAAAACAAAACAAGAAAAAGAAAAAAAAGAAAAGAAGAAGAAGAAAAAAAAAGTTCTTTGATTTTTTTTTTTTTGGGGGGGGACGGGTGGGAAGAGTCCTGTATCTCCCTTTTGTCTGTAATCAGAGTCTGGTTGGAGTCTCTGGTCAGCTTGAGGTCCTGTGGCTTGATTGGTTTCTTAAGTCAGTTTGTTGGAACAGGCAGAAAAATGCTCTGCTTTACCCAAGATTTTGAGATCCCCCTCCCAGGTTAGTTTACTGGGAGGGTGATCTGCTTTGAGAATCACAAAAGAGGGGGATGCAGTGATGAGGCTAGGTTCTGGGTAGAGTTGAGGCCTTTCAAGGAACAGTAGCTTTTCCCTGGGGCTATTTTGTGGAAAAAAAACTCACAGCACCCAGCCTGGAGCCATTCTCAGGGTTTCTGTTTTTCAATTGATTGTGGAGGCTGCTAGAGGGAGGGGCAGCCTCTGGCTCTGGTTACCCGGTGAGGAGAGCCACTCCAATGGCTGGCGCCTGAGCTGGGTGACTTTTCCCTGGATGGAACTGAGTCTGTGAGGTCACTTCACCGTTAAGTTCTTGTGACCTGCTAAATGACTCGTTTTATTCCAAGGCCTGAGCTGGAGCTAGCCGCTCCTCCGAGCTTTGTCGGTATCCAAGATGGAGATCACCGGTGCTGGGGGGGGAGGGGTGGCCTTCCCTCCTCTGCTCCCAGAGAAGGAGTGAGGAAGTGGGGCTTCTACTCACGCGGAGTCTTGGATCCCGGGTCGTCTCTGATCTGCAAAGTGCAGGATGAAGTTGTCCGCTCCTTGTCGGTTCTTGCTGGTGTTGAGTAGAATCCGCTCGTCCGCTGCGTCTGGCTCCTTCGTCCCGGACTGCGTCTCAGGTATGCCTCCGCGGCGGTGGTCGCAACTGCAACCCTGCTGCCGCAGCGGCAGCTGCTCAGATGTGTCTGCTTGGCTTCCCCTCTCTTGACTAACTCTCTGTCCTGTGATTGCACACTTGGTGTGATTCTCTGGCTTGGGACTGTTCACTGGAACTCTGAAACTGTTTTCTATGCAAGAGCTTGTTCAGATTCCAGCTTCTCCTCCGCCATCTTCCCGGAACTCTCCAAAACAGTTATATTTTAATTACATTTTTCAGACAATGAAAAGAATCTGGTGGGAAGTTGCTGTGTTTATAAAAAATTTTATGACTAGTGCATTTGCATTAAAATGAACAAATATTATTAATGTTTTGGTAAAATAATATTTTAAAGCATGAATCAGAACTTATTTATAAGATACATGAAAAACTAAATGCCATAACCTGTTATATTTATTTTATTCTATTTAGAAGCATCCATATTACTACATGATATAAAGCACATGAGAACATTTATTTCATAATGTCATCTGATATGGTCTGTTAGACTAAAAAAAGAACACAGTTTCTCAATAAAGCTGTTACGTACTAGATGGCCACTAAGTGTTTATCAAACTACATATCATACCTAACTGTTAAAATTTCAAAATATTATAGACATTTGTCCCAAAAATTGTTTCAAAAAAATACAGAGGGGTTACAGTTACATGAGGAAGGTAATAGTACATTTCTTATCCAGCATTGTTACGTCTTCCTTTGTTTTTCCCCTACCACCCCTTTTCTCCCCACCTCCCCAATCCCTCCCACCCTCCCACCCACAAGTTGGAAAGTTCATTTCCAACATAGTATCTTGTATATCTCATTGTTACAATGGTTCAACCTACATCCCTATTTAAGCATTTTGTTTTTTCTCTTCCCCTCCCCAAATTAGAAAATTGTATATGCAAGACGTAGGGCACTGACATCAAATACAGTGAAAACAGGGATTATACCATGGAGGAGAACATACCAAAAGAACAAAAAACATCATATAGTACATGATAAGTATGTTAAAAACAATAGCAAGAAAGGAAAAAACCATTTGTTTCCCTGTCTTGGGGCTCATTTCACGTAACAAAATTATGATATTATTTTCAAATTATGATACTATAAAATAACTTATAAAATAAGTTTAGTATTTTATATTTGCCTTAGGCTTTGAGTATAAAAACTTTCAAAATTCATGTACATATTCAGAAGGATGCATTTATACATATAATTACCAATACTTATATCTATGTACAGCAATATTTAGATCTGTACATGTATTATATTTATATACATAGATTGGAAAGAAGAAAAAGTTGAAAACCCAGTGATATAAAATATTACCTCATAAAGCTTAAAGACTTGGCAATCTATTCAGTGAAAGTAAAATCTGAAAAATAATAAAGAAAGCAGCAGAAAAACTCAGATAAAAAATGAATATATTGTTGAGAAAAATCTGTAAATAGATTGTAGTTCTTTAACTCTGAACTCACTAGTTAATGAACTGCAACTATAATGAAGAAAATATTGGAACTACAATTGCTTTTAGCAAGGAATGACACATGTTCATATTAAAATCTCAATAATACATCAATAGACATCTACCAAAATGTCCAATAATCTAACATTAATAAAGCTGTAAATTAACTAGTAGGCATATATGACCCTTGTTTATACATATGAGGAACTAGCAGTGTCTTATGTTAGACATACACATACATAATCTACGACCAACTATTGTGTTTTCATTACAGATAGAATAATAAATGTACAAGGAGGAAACAAGTCAGTAAGGATGCTGAGGTAGCTCCATTCATAAAACAAACATTTGAAAAAAAAAAAAAGTAACAATAGCATACTCAAGAGTGAAATGTTTAGAATAGGATGCAAATAAGTGAGTGTTTTCAACAAGAAGCAGAATTTAAAAATCTCATAAATATTATCTAGAGAGAACAGACGGAATAAACACTTGTGTAACCTCAGGTGTTCAGCACTGATGAACAGGAAAAGTTGGTTTTGTAGTGAAAGTCCACATACTCCCTGTCCATGGACTTTGATGAAGATATTTTGACATTGGGGTAGAGACGTTTACTCACTTAAAACTTTATCAAGTCACATCTTCGTGTTTTGTGCACTCTTTTGTAGAGTTGTTAACTTGTAGTAAGTCTAACCGGGTTGTCATGGCTTACCCTTGTAATCCTAGCCACTCAGGAGCTTGAGATCTGAGGATCACAGTTCAAAGCCAGCCTGGACTCTTATCACCAATAAACTATGAAGAAAGCCAGAAGTTGAGTGATGATTCTAGTAGTAGAGCAGTCACCTTAAGCAAAAGAAGTTTAGGGATGCTGCCTAGGCCTTCATTTCAAGGCCCAGGTCTGACATTGTGTGTGTGTGTGTGTGTGTGTGTGTGTGTGTGTGTGTGTATGTGTGTGTGTGTGTGTCTGTCTCTCTGTCTAGCTGTCTCTCTGTCTCTCTGTGATCTGAAAATTTGTGCTTGACAAAAAAATATAACATTTGCTTTGGAGTCTAAACCAAACAATAACTTTATCTCAAACAACATGCTAAAACTGAGCCAAAATACAAAACCAAATCGCTTGAAATGAACTAGAAAGGGCAAAATGTTTGTCTTGGAATATGCTATTGAATATGCATAGAAAAGGATGCCCCAGGTCATGAATAATAATACCAATGCCATGTTTGACAGGATGATAGCTTATTAATTTTTCTAATAGATAGTGACATTGTCATGAATAAGATTTATGATGTTAGTCAAATTAGCGATGCTTGTGAGGAATACAGAATTTTAACTGTCAGTACCTGCACAGCAAGCCTTATTAAATGGCGTGTCATTGAAGATGATTTAAATGAGAAGATAATGAAGCAAATCTCTTGAAATGTGTTTAGCCAAATTAATTCTGAAGAGTCAGGAAGTTCATTAAAGCTAAGAAAATCGTCTCTCACTTTGGTAGGTCTATTTGAACTCTACAGATTACAACATTGCACTCAAATGATTCAAACAACAAGCAACAAAACTTATGATATTTAAAATAATGTTTTACCCTTATAGCATACTATATAAAGTATTTTTCCTAAATGATTTCAACAGATTAGCATGAGATGGCACCTACCAAAAAAAATAACTGATCATAACAGTTATCATTAGCCATAAGATTGATAATAGATTTGAAGATTTTGAAGCTCAAAGTTTATATCTATTTTTTTCATTTTACTATAAAGATGCTGTACAGAGGGGTTACAGTTACACAGGTAAGGCAATGAGCACATTACTTGTCCATCAGTGTTACTCCTTCCTTTGTTGTTGACCCATTATCCCTTCCCTCCTCCACCTCCCACACTCCTCCCCACATCACCCTATTCCTCCCACCTCCCCCAGTTGTAAATTTTGGGTTTTTTGTTTCTTTTTTGGCAGTACCTTTTGAACTGCTACAACACAGCTGAGCAACACTTCAAGCCCCATTTCCCCCTTTCCTCCACTAATTACTTGTGCATAGTCTCTTTTCACATCTGAGCAGATTCCTATCCTTCCTTGGACTGTCCTTTCCTTTCTTGTTTGAGGTCACAGGACCCAGATTTCCTCTGTCGAGACAGGGATTTGCAGACATTTCTGACTGGGCTGGCCTGGAACCATCATCTTCTCAGTCTCAGCCTTGCAGGTGTTTGAGATGAAAAGCTGGAACCAGAAAACCAGGTAAGAGTTGATGAAAGTCTCAGGAAATTTTCCACATGGGATGGTCTAGAACCACAGTCCCATGTGCTCTGTCTTCTACGTAGCTAAGATTATAGGATGATAAGATGAACCAACACTTAGCTCTCTAATGGTAAATTTGGTGTGACTGTCACTAAAGCAGCCAAATCTGTGAAATGATTTTTTTTCCCTTTTGGGGGCTTGAACTCAGGTCCTGGGCACTGTCCCTGAGCCTCTTTGTGCTCAAGGTTAGCACTCTACCAAAACCCCACTTCTGGCTTTTTCTGAGTAGTTTATTGGAGATAAGAGTTTCACAAGGACTTTCCTTCCCAGGTTGGCTTCAAATCATCATCCTCAGATTTCAGCCTCCATAGTAGCTAGGATTATAGGCATTAGCCATCACGACCTGGCTTGAAATATGATTCGGGGAGGGAAAGGGAAAATACAAAATGCTTAAATATGGATACAGGTTGACCCATTGTACCAATGAGATCTACAAGACACTATGATGAAAATGAACTTTACAACTTTTGGGGTGTAGTTGTGGAGGTGGGAGGGAAGGGATGGTAGGAGAAAAACTGAGGCGATAACAATGTATTCATTACCTTGCTCATGCAACTGTAACTCGTCTGTACAGTATTTTTGCAATAAAAACACACAATAAAAGAAAAAGGAAAAAGATATATGGTTCTTCTTGGTAATTCTTTTTTGTTTATCTACTTCTTTATTCATTGGTTGATTAATTATTGCTATTGATTGACTAATTAAGGGCTACCTAATATATCCCAAGTTGGCCTTACAATCATATCCCTCCTTCCCTAGCCATCTTACTGGTATAATTCATCACATGCATCTTTAATTATTTTCTCTCATCTCAATTTTCTTTCTTATTTGCAAAAAGGAAGCAAAAATATTCTCTCAGGAGTACAGTACACTTTTGAAACCACTGATACTCTTTTGAGAAAGTAACAAAGGTATTGGGTATTTCCATTCTTGGCCTCTACTGTTCCATACATATATGGTCAAAGGAATGATAAAAAAATTTTGATAGTCTATAAAAATTAATACAATTTATAAAGACAATGACAAAAGCAAGTATTATCCTAATGTGAGGTAGAATAGAAAGCTTTAACAATCAAAATCAAAAACCAAAATACATGAAAGACATGTAATAAAAATAAGAAACCAGAGTCCTACAGAGTATGTATAGTCCACATTTTGCAATTCCTACACCAACCATTCACATAATAAAGAACATAATGGTGCTTATTCTTGCTCATGTAATTTCAAACAATTTATATAGTCAATTAGTGAAATGTTGAGTTTATTCTTAGGTAAAATTGAAAATGAATGAGAACAATAATAGAGAAAAGAGTCAATTTTAAATTGAGTCATGTTTGACAAGCTTTTTATAATCCTGGATTGAAAGAATGCATTATATTTATTGAAAGAATGTACTATTTTGCATAGAACACTGAAAGGTCCAAATTCTATTAAATTCTTGTTTGAAGATATTTTATTCCTTATTCCTCAAGATGCTGTGCCAAGAAATAAAATATTTCGTAAGGAACAGTAAAAGTATTAATTTGATTCAAATCGTTTGGCTGGCATCCTGCTATAAAACATTTTTAAAGATTTTTTAGGACATGTTAAATAATAATGTAGAAAACTCTCATCTCACCTACAAGTAGATTTCGTTTGTGATATCTACCCTACAGTAGTAAGCAGTAATGAAAAAGACAAAATGATTTCTTTGTTCCATTTCAAAAGTAAAAGTGTATTTTGGAATCAAATAGTGACTTTTCTCCATGTAGCTCTTGTCCTCTTCATTTTTTCATTGTTGCACATTGTATGAGATGAATATCTCCCACAGAAAACATCCTCTCAAACTCTAAGCTGAAGCTCTCCATGCTGTAGGGCATTAATCTGTTTATGATATGCTCTTCCAGTTATTAACTCATAAAAAACAAGAATAACACATAACCTAAAATAACTGAGTGATATTTAGCCTTTTGGTTGAAAGTGAATGCTTTGTCCTCTCCTGTTATTTTATAATTCAATGTAAATACCAACCAGATGTTATTCATAATGTTTTGTACATTAATATACTCTGATTTCCATCATGAATATTTTGTTCAAATTTTGATTTAAGTTATTTCGAACATCACATTGGGATTATTTTTAAAATTTGAGACAAAAGGGCATTAAAAATGTGATAAAGCCCAAATCTTCCCAGCTTAATCATTTATTTGTTTTGGGTTTTGTTTTTTTGTTTTTTTGGGTCCGGTCATGGGGCCTGAACTCTGGGCCTGGGTGCTGTCCCTCAGCTCCTCAGCTCAAGAATAGAGCTCTACCACTTGAGTTACAGCGCCACTTCCAGATTTTTTCCTTTTTGCTTATGTGGTGCTGAGGAATTGATCCCAGGGCCTCATGCATGCAAGGCAAGCGCTCTACCACTGAGCCACCTTCCCAGCCCCCAGCTTAAGCATTTAAAATCAATCATTAATCGAAGAATATCAAGCACCCAACCTGTTGAGTCACTCTTACCTCCTCAAGAGAACAAAACTCACAAGAAACTCAGAGAAATATTAAAATATTATAAAGTTATGTTGAATTCAAATAAGATTGAAAGCTATATTATTGTTTTCATGTTACTTATGCAATTTGCTATCATTTATTAAATAGTGCTAAAATTATTTTAGGCAGAATTGTTTTAGCAATATCATGTCTCTGTTTATGTTTAACCTTTAATGATACCTACTTCAATTAAGTCAGACATTTTTGTAGACCTACTAAATCCCCCTGTAAACTTGTATTGAGATAATTTGTTCGGGTTCCAAACTCCCTCACCCAGAAACTTAACATTAATGGTCACACTCTTCATCTGTGTTAGAACAGCCATTTCCCTTCAGAATTTCAAACTCTTAACAATAGAAAATCACTATCCACAATCTGAATTATTAGCTTCTATCTTGAATGTTTTACAGAAAATCCCAGGGGATTCATCCAATAATTTCATGATAACTTGGTAGATATCTAGAATGCAACTAAGGTATGAAGGAAATCATTTTTATTTAAAGACACAGTTGAAAGCCCTTCATAATTAAATAATTCCTTCAGATTATAGTTTCAATTGGTAATGTTCATAAAATATGTGAATAATTCAATGGCCTTTTTTGACTTAACGGATGTCTAGTAGAAAGGTAGCATTCATATTTCTGCATACTTCCTTATGGTTTTTAAGAGCTCTATCTTGCTGAGCTAGCTTGCAAGCTCACTATTCTTCCTCAGCTAGCAGCTATAATTTGATGGAGTTGGAAAGACTGAACCATGCTTTATTAATGATGGTGGTTGCTGCTTTCTAGTTACAAACATGATTCTGTCTTTTTTTTTTTTCTTTTTCATCTACAGTGTCAGGGTCAGAATTTTTTTTATTTCCTGCTTGCTTCTAATTCTAAAGTCCATAAGCTAGATGTCAAAAATCTAAATCTAACTATTCGTGGCTGACAATGTGACTGTCTTTTATAAAGTGTTTTATATTCTTTGCATGTATTCATTTGCAGAATAAAAGCAGTCTGATCTCCTGGAAATGTGCGTCTGGAAGTGTGCTTTGAGTTTGATTGATGAAAGTTAGTGAAATTTGCAAAACTGGAAAAGTGAAATAAATGATGTTAAATACAGACGTTGAAGTGAGTAGAAAAATCTCAAATCGGGGTTGAGCATTCACATCGGCACAGCATCTTAGAACGGTTAGTGCAGAAATTTCTATGACTGTTAACCATTTGCTTAGTTCTAAGTAGTCAGGAGATATGTGTGCTATAAATAGATGACTATCTAACCATTAGACAAAGGGAAAAAACAAATACTGGCAACTTGACTGGTGTTTGTTAGTGAAATTGAAAGATGTTTTCTAAAAATAGAACTGTTAAAAAAGTAACAAGCATAAGTTGCTATGTTACAAAGGATACAGATTCCTTAAACACTTATTTACATAGTCACCCGTACAGAAAAACTGCATTGGAAAGAAGAATTATGAGACATTATAAGGATTCAACACATACATACATGTATAAATCCATACAAATTAAAGAACTTGTTTTTGCATAGTTACTTTTAAAATTTATCAATTTTAAAAAAGGTTTAAAGTTGAATGAGTGTTCAGTATGATACTACCTCCCAATTTTTGCTGGTGCTGATTTGGAAAATTATCCTAAAATAACATATTCTTGTTGATAGTCTGCACAACAAGCAAAAGTATCATTTACCTAGTAATTAAATGTATGGATTTTAGATGGAAAAGCCTTGAAGTAATTGCCTCTCCCATCAGCGTGTCTAATAACTCATGAACAAATTTTTCTTTTCTATTTCATTGACTGCAAATACTCCTATTTAAGTGATTTTTGCATGTAATTAGCACTAGTTATTTTAAGAGACAAAGTAAAGTTTGTTTTCAGTTGACAGCTGAAAGTACTTTCTGATCATTTGGAAGTTGAATAAAACTGTCTTGGCATAGGTGGAGGTTTTAGGGATCTCCCTTAACTCTTTCAAGAAAGTGAAGAAACTTGAGTTGATTCAAACGGATTATCTGTGGTATTTCCAGTGCTGTCATTGGACACCAGTCAAATCTAATAGAAGTTAATAAAAGTCTAATGTAAGAGGGAGCTCTAGAATGACCAGGTTGCCAGGACTTTGATCATTTTTCACCACAGGATGAAAAAAATGAGCTTGTTATGAAGAAAGAAAACAATATTCACCAAGTAAAACCTGTGTACAAATTTTGTCTTTGTATATTTCTGTACTTGGTATTTCATTTCTACAAAGTTGTTCCCTCTACTCTTGCCAATGTTGTTTTTTCCTACTGCGTGATATTAGTTAGCCTGTATGTAATAAAGGTTAACAAAAAAGATGTAGAAAGACAGTTATTCACATCCTAAGAAAAATAAGAGTAAATATCAAATACGGTTACATAAGTGTTCATCTGAAAAACATCATCTTTTTGAGAACTTGCTGAAACTCACCTCCCGCTGTTCCCTGAGTTCTTTCTCACTTCAATTGGCTGACTTTTTTATTGTCTTAAACCTGCTTTTACCATATCAATTACTGTTCTCCATGCTTCAAATCCTAGCTTAAATCTCAACTCCAAATAGTCTTTCTCAATAACCACTCCAATTTAGTCACCACCCAACTCATTTTATGTCTTCATTAGTTTCTTTCTGTATCTCTTGCTCTGGTCACAGTGTTTAGTGGAATTCATTAATATTCCATGGATTTTTCTTATTTATGTAATCTCTTTGCCACATCACAAGTTTCCTGAGTGGATAACATCTGGAGTGTTTTCCTGTTTTGTAGCTGAAATCTGCTAGTCTCTAGGACATTATTTACTTAAATGAAAATTTGGTTAATAATCATAATGAATGAGCATCCATTGAAATCATCAAATATTTTGACTTCTCCTAAAACTTATTCATTAAAAACCTAATTAAGCCTTCACACGTTATTTTTATTAACCCCTCTGGAATTCACAATTAATACTCAGAATATTTTACAGTCATCTGAGAAAGTATCCCAGCACTAATATCCACAATGAAAAGTTGGCAATCAGATGCAAATTTATTTAACCTATGTTTTATGCATCTTAATTAATTTCCCTTTAATTTTGACTTAATATCATTTTACACACTGTGTGAAAATTAATACTCTATTCTCTATCTTATAGTGATCTTAATTTCTTTCCCTTGTCTTATACATACTTAAATATACTTAGTAATAAGATCAGTAAGTTACAAAAGTAATCTAAATCTCCCTTGATCAAATCTTAAGCCGAATTTAAACAGAAAAGGGGAGAAATCTTCTCTATGTGGATCATCCCTTAAGAGTGGGATTTTTTTCTTCTACTTTTAGGAATTATTAGGACATCCATAAGCAAAGGCAGTGGGTGTGGTGGGAATGAAGGAAACTTTCTCACATTGTTTCCTTACTCTCTGTTGGGTTTTCTTAACTAAGACTGCCTGAAATTGTCATGTGTGGAGCTAGGATCCAAAGGCAAGCTCCATTAAGCAACAAAAAGTTTACAGTTTTTGCATTTTTATTTGTATACATGATTTAAATAAGAGAGAATTTTCTTTGACATTTCCAAACATGTCTACTTGTATTCCAATCAATCCCATCATGTCTACCTATTACCCTTTCCCTCTTCCTGAAAAGATTTCAATTGTTCTACTTTTGAATATGCATATGATCTACTTCCATGGTTTTCACCCTCTTTTATCCTCCTTGTTAGCCTAATCCTCTCCCTCTAGAGCCAGCCCTCCACCACAGCATTTCTCTTTCCCCAATTTTTTCCTTCTGGATTGATCAACAGCTATCCATGAAGTTTTCATATAGTTTTAATTTCAAAATTTGCCCAATGGTGGTATGGTAGGGTCATGAGGTATATTTATTCTGTTTTTTGCTTTGGTTTTTAAGAACCCTCCATACTAATCCAGAGTAGTTGAACTAGTTTTCCATTCCCACAAGCAATATCTGAGGGTTGCCTAAAGGGGGATTTTTAAAGGATCATTGGTAGGCAGAGACTCAGTTCAGTTTACACTCTCCCAACATGCCCATGATAACTCTTACCTGTGGTATATTTCAATATTGTTTTTCCCATTAGCAAATGATTCCTTAATATAAAATATTAAAAAGATGGCTCATGGCTGGCTTTCTTCCACAAGGCCTATCTGATTTATAGGAAATTCAGAGTCTTATTTGCCACCTCTCTTTTCCTTCAAAGAAAGAGATTGAACATCAACCCATTTCCAGATGCCATCTAAGGGAAGAGAGTCACAATCCATACTTAGTCACTTCTACTCTCTGCAATGTGAACTTTTGGAGTTATGTTGCCTAACACAATCTCCAGAGAGTTAACTTGCCTTTTAACAAAGGAACTTGATAAAACAAAACAAACATAGCACAAAGAAAGAAAAAAATTATAGATCATCATCTGTGAAATGAGCTAACACATATCCACATCTCTGTGTCCATAAAATAATAGAATGTATTTAATGTATAGCCTAATGTTGCCTATGTTACTGAGGTGGAGTTGTGATGCTTTTTCACCTTATATTGATTGAGAGTGCTACATTATTTGTTGCCTGCTTTAGAATTGACTGAAATTATATGTGATTTTCTCAAACAGCTTTGCCACATTCTCGCCTAGTGAATAAAGAAATACTTAATGGTAGCAGCTTTTTAGCTAAATCAACTAATCTGTAATTTTTTTACTTGTTGAAAGCTGGAAATTGGAAGCTTAGGTATAAAAATAGCTTCCATTTTCCCATGGATTCAGTTCAAAAATAAATAAAAGCAAGGTTCTGTCATAGGTGCGTCGTATCAAGAAATTCATTTTCTCTACATGTGCAAAAGCAAAAGCACAAAAAGTACACAATACTACAAAGACAGAACATTTTAAGACTTTACTGTAATTATTCAACATATTTCTGAAGTCAAATCAGAAGGAATATATTTAGGAAACATAATGCCACATGAAGCTCTGCCTAGAGAATATAATGATGTTTATGTTTTGTTTTGTTTTCCTAAAAATAATACTTTAAAATCAGGACTGGTGGTTTGTTAGGCCAGTGCTACATAATTGGGCCACATCCTCAGACCTGTTTAATTTAGTTATTGCTTGGGGCGAATCTTCGTGTGTAATTCTTCTGGTTTTGCTTCCTGCACAGCTGGGGTGACAGTAATGTATCAAAACACCTGTCTCTGAGAGAGAATTTTCCTTATATTGTTAATTTTTTTTAGCATTTGTTTTTGTTGTTATCATCACTGTTGTTGTCATTGGTATTTTGGAAACCTGGTATTTGAATTCAAGGTCTCACACTTTACCACTGAGCCATGTCTTACACCATACTTTCTACTGATTAATTTGGAGGTGTTTTCAAGCAAAATCTTCTGCCCTAGCTAGTTTGGAATCTCTAGATTTCAGTCTCCTAAACAGCTGTGTTTACAGGCATGAACCACCCATTCCTGGCTGAGATGGAGTTTTAATTTAGTCATTACAGCTGGAAAGGAATCATCACACCAAATATGTAAAACCAGATGAGGTGTTAAAGCTGGGAATGCTACACAGTGAGTGACCCAATGCTCATCTAACAGAGTCAAGATTCGAAGGTTGATCCGTGCACCACAATAGAACGCTATGAAACCAAAAGTTTAAATAATATAAGATGCATCGAGGAAAATTTAGATTTATATACTATATCTCAATATATATTCTCTTACCTTATTTAGTAATTATGCTCCTTTCCTTAGTAGAACTAAGAAAGACACGACAAATTATGATACACTATGTTTAAAGCTCAATATAGTAGCATGTTATGTTTGAGAATAATTTATAACAGAATAGCAAAGGAATTTTCTGTGGAAACACAGATCATGTCTTTTGTCATATTTCATACTGGATCATGTAGATGACTAAGGTATCCAACAGTGATTGGAATAAGGTAAAATAAAAATCGATAACCTGAGGGGTATTCAATAAAGTACTTTATTTTTCTCCTATTAAATGTAAATTTCTTCATTTCCCGCAGGTATTCTAGCAGTTTGATAAGGGTATACATGTATCATCAACACTGATATTTTGCCGCAGTCTGGAAAATAGGGCCAGCAAATTTAAATGTTTCCGCCATTGGAGTTTTTAGCAGAGTGAAGCATAAGGAAATGAAGAGAATACACCTGTGTGCACAAAAGACACACTGCCGTACACATAAACTGCTTTTGTGTTATTTGGTTTCTGAACCCAGTATCCTGAAAGTTTTCCTAAACACATTTGATTTGAGTCCCGCTGAAAATTGCTTTTTCTAGTATTTCACATAAAGCAAAGCTACTGTACTTTCAACCTTAATAAAAGAAAGCAGCTCACGGGGACAGTGGTTGATGTGTGAGTTTGGAATCCTGAGGTGATGGTTGGTATGGGCTGACTTTTCCATGGACACAGGTGACAGAGATTAAGAACTGCATTGAGTGATATAACCCTAGATTTGCCAAGAGAAAGTAATCAGAAGACGACTTCCCAGAGAACAGCAGGTGCAGCCCCTTCCCTATTGTTGAAAGAAACTTTTATTTAATACTTTTCTCTGTAATACTAAATGGATGTGATAAACTTGCATTACGAAACCCGAATCTATGAACTGTAAATATCTGAGCTCTTTCTTTAAATAATCAACAGCCAGGGAGAATGAGTCTGACCAGTTCTTTGGTCACATAAACATTCATTTGAAGTCATTAAAAAAAATGAGAAACCATGATCATGACTAGAATATCAGCGATGAAAAATGAAAGATCTACTGCAATCTGATCTAAAAGATAATCATTGTGTTTTACAACTTCAAAGTCTGCACCATGTTTACGACTCAACATAAGATGTTTAAGCTACTTTTTTCAATGCTGGAATCTGTAGCTTTACTATTCAAGGAGAATTGCATGGATATTGTTGGTCTTTGCAATCAAAACTTGTGAAAAACAGATGACATCTTTGTTTCGATCTTTAAAAGACTTCAGGGGCTTTGAACTCCAGGCTTAGTGTTTGCTAACTGTGAAGCACAAGTGCTGAGCCGAAGCTCCAGTCCAGATTATCATTGGTTATGTTTAAGATAGATTTTTTTCTTCCCATCTGGGTGTGTTCTTTCCACCAGCTTTAGACTTCCTGTAGTTACTGGAATGACATGTGTGCACCACTATGTGTAGCTTCTGGCTGTGGAGACATAGTCGCTCAGGCTTTTTTGCCAGGACTAGACTAGAACTATTTCTGCTTGGCTTTCCATATAAATTGTATTGATAAGCACAGCCACTGGACCCCATCATGGAATCTTGGGAACTTTTCTTCTCCCAGGTTGGCCTGGAACCTTAACTCTTATTTCCAATTAACCATCAGAAAACTGGAAGTGGCTCTGTAGCTCAAATGGTAGAGCACTTGCCTTGAGCTGAAGAGCTCAAGGACAGGCCCAGGCCCAGAGTTCAAGCTCTGAATTAATGCTCTCCTAAAGTTCCTGTCCACCAGGAAACAGAGTTTTACTTTATTTGGAGATAGTGTATGAGCATATGTACATAGATAAAATGTGATTATACTGTGTCCTTATAAAGCAGATACAGGTACACAAGACAAAAACAAAGAACAAAACACACAAAATTAGAGATCAGAATTATGCAGTAGTATACCAAAGGATAGTAATGTACCCAAGAAGTGGGAAGAAACAAGGAAGGATTCTTCCTGAGAGACCTAAGTGACAAAATAGCTCTAGCGACATCTAAATTTCCGACTTACTTGGTGCTGATAGCTCTTAGTTACAAAGGAGGCTGAGATCTGAGGATCATGGTTCAAAACCAGCCCAGGCAAGGAAAGACCATGAGAGTCTTATCTCTAGTAAACCAGAAATGGAGCTGTGGTTCAAAATGATAGAACACTAGCCTTGAGCAGAAGAGTCAGGGACAGTGCCCAGGCCCTGAATTCAAATCCCACAACAGACAGGAACAAAAAGCAAATAAAGAAGACAGAGTTCAGGATTATGTAATAACACACTGAAAGTTAGCTGTTACTACCAGGAGGAGGCAAGGAAGGAGTCACTTAAAGCCTGACCTGACAAGACAGCTTTGCTGACATGAAAATTTCAGTCTTTTGACCTTTTTTTCTTTTTTAATTGTGAGAATACCATACAGAGGAATTTCAATTACATAGGCAAGATAATGATAATCATCATTTTCCTGAAACTTTTCTCCGTTTACAGTAGGGGAGAAGGGGTCCATGCAGAAGGAGTCTTCTTGATAAATGAGGAAGAGACAAGTTATCGGTTCAAGTAGCAGAACCAAGGGCAATTGAAGAGACTCTCAGGATGGCAGATCAAGTGGGGTGAACAAGTATGTATACATTAGAAATCTCTTTTGAGACATAAAAGAGTCAAGTTACGGTGAAGATTTATAGACGGAAGATCCAGGAAAAGGAGGAAATTGGGAGATGTACGTTGAACTTTAGCCTTTGGGGTCATGGGTCTGCTAGGCATTCATATATTTTGGAAAAGTGGCCAAGAGACTGAGAGCAGAGCCGAGTCTGTAAAGCTGAGCACTTAAATCCTGAGTGCAGAAACTGCCAAAGGAATTGAGGGCAGTGGTTTCTGTCTTTTAGGTCTTGACCAAAAGAGCCATATTCAGGGGCAAAGTGTGAAAAATCCATGGCTCAACATGGGCTTAAGTTGAAGTCTCTTTACAAGCCCACTGACAATGACTATATTTCAAAGCAAGGCTAATCTGGCATTTCATCCGTTCTCCAGCATTGTGAAGTGAAATAAGCCAACCAGAGAAGAACATAGAAAATCTCATATTTCTCTTTAAAGCTAAGAAAATAGAAGAGGGGACATACATATGAAAGGGAGCTCTAGGTAGAGGCACACTGGAAAATAGGAGAAAAGGTGGTGACCAGTGAATATGATAAAAGTCCACTGTGGGCAAATATAAAAATGCTATCATGAAACTCATTTCCAACATTGAGAAAAAGGGGAAAGGGACTAATCTTGAATATGGTGTTGGCATATTAATAGCACAGCTATTTCTGTGATTACAAAACCATTAAATGTTTGAAAGCCTTTCTTTCCTGGCCGTGTGTGTGTGTGTGTGTGTGTGTGTGTGTGTGTGTGTGTGCAAATTTGTGTGCATGCATGCTTCTGTTAGCCTTGAAGTCAGGGTCTAGGCACTGTCCCTTAGCTTTGCTTCTGCTCAAGGGTGGTGCACTTCACCGCTTGAGCCACAGCACCAATTCTGGCTTTTGGTGATTAAGTGGAAATAAGAATCTCAGGGACTTTCTTGCCTGGACTCACTTGGAGCCACAATCTTCAGATCTCAGGTTCCTGAATAGCTAGGAATACAGGAGTAAAACACAAGTACCTGGCTATCCTAATTTTTTAAATTTTTTTTAGTATTATTATTTTTTAATTTTATTTTTTTATTGTGAAAATACTGTACAGAGGGGTTACAATTACATGGGCAAGATAATGAGTACATTTCTTATCAAGCATTGTAGCCACCTCCTTTGTTTTGTCTTGTACAACTTTCCAATGTTTTGCCATCTATTTTACTTTCAGTACAAATCACAGCACACTAATTGATTTTCTATTATCAGTAGGCTCTAACATGGATGCACAGCAAAAGTGAGAATGTATTGCTCTAAAACAAGTACAAGTAGTCTTTACTGCCAATCTACTTTCTTTTCTGGGACACAAGAGTTGTCTAAACAAAACTAATTTTAATAGTTTTCCATAATATGTCTTGTTTAGAAGAGATTGATGAGTGGATAGTTTCATTCATTTGGTCAAAGTGAATTTGCAGGCTCCTGGAGTGTTATACCGGGCAGAGTGACAATGTTCTATTGTGAGATGCAAGGTTTACTTCAACATCTGTCACCTGTAGGATCCCTTGTTTTCATGCAGGGGCAGAAGGAACACAGACTAAAGAGTGTGTCAAGGACCATGGGCCAGGATAGGTTCCAACTATTAGAGTCATCAACTGTTAGAATGATGCCTGCCAATCAAGACACCAACTTGGACTCCTACTGAGCAAGTGGTAAAATGCATTTTGTTTGTGCATGTATGTTACAATGTTCAGCATACTCATAAATATTATACTGAGTCCCAATAGATTTCTACTGTGAAACAATGTTTATTTTTAATGAATTCATTGTCTCCAATACAAAATATATTTTTTATTATTTATGTTGTATGCGGTGAGTTCACATTAAGTACTGTATAAGATAATGGACATTGGGTGAGAAAATTCAGAATGCTACATGCGTGGTTAAAAACCTTAAATTGGCTATATTGCTGAGATTTGCTGTTGTAAACTAAAGTTAAGGGAAACTTTTTATGTGTGTTTTATGATAATAAACTGGTGCATATGCTAAATTATAAAAGAGAACACTTGTCAGATGCCAGGGGCTCATGGCTGTAATCTCAGTTAATCAGGAAGCTTGAGATATAAGGATCAAAGTTTGAAGTCATAATGGGAAGAAAAGACTCTGAGACTCTTATAGCCAATTAAGTAGCAAAAACTAGAAAATGGGATTATGGCTCAAGTGGTAGAAATCCCAGATCCTGAGTTCAAGCCCTCGATTGACAATAATAGATAGATAGATAGATAGATAGGGAGATAGACAGACAAGAGAGAAAAACTTAAGAAAAACCATAGCCTTTGAAAGATACTAGTAAACTTAATATTAAAAGGTTCCAACTTAATATGGCAACTGGTTTAGAATAATTCCAGAGGACTGTATTTACATTTGAAACATGTATTTTTATAGCAAAAAAAATCATGCTTGCTATTTACAAAACACTGATGTAGGAACAGAAAAGAATGCATAAACAGCAGCTCCTCAAAATGAGTAATAACACAAATGCACTGTGCATTTTTATCATTTAAAAAAATCAGTCTTTCAATTCAAGTGGCAATTTTGTCAATCTTCCCATTTGAAACCTATTTGCAAGTATATTTGTGCATCTTCTTTCCTGTCAATTCTTCAAACAATGTGTAACAAAAGAAAAGAAAACATTAAGTTTACAACAATGTATCTATAGCTGTTAATATTCCAATAAGGATTGCTTACATTGATTTGTTGGCTTTTCTCACATCAGTAAAATAGTATTGGTTCTGTTTTAAATTTTACCCAATTCTGGAGAGTACGGTATATAAAACATTAAATGCATTCACACTGAACTGAAAGAACAGTCATTTTAGAAGTACAAAAACACGTAATTAATATGTATAAAAGCATGAAACATTTGATTGGTACTTGAATTTCTTCCAATGTTGAAAGTACATAATGCAATGCTTTCAGGAAAGCACTGGCAAAAAATATAGAGATTTCAGCATTTTACAATTTTTAATATACACCTTGTTTCTGTTTCTGCATGGTTAAAGGCAGAAGCATGCTTCATTAAAACACATTGAGGAAATCTGAAATTAAGATTGTTTGTCTCAGACAATAGTCTATTTTGAGACATTGTCTTTTGTTTTGTTTTGTTGGTGGTGGGGCTTGAACTCTGGGTCTGAGCGCTATCGTTCAGCTCTTCAGCTCAGGGCTAGTGCTCTACCACTTGAGCTACGGCGCCACATAATAGTGTATTTTGGTGTTTGATGGACTTGTGATCTTAGCTTCTCAAGAGGCAATAACAGGAGGCCTACAGTTGTTCTCATACAGCTCTGAAAAAATTAGTGAGACCCTGGGTTGTGAACAAGCAAGGTGGTACAGGCCTGTGGGCCCAGGTAGCCAGGAGGTAGACATAAAATTAAGGTTTTAGGACACCCCCAGCTAAGTTAGCATACAGTCCTATCTGAAACACAGAATAAAAATAAATGAACTCAGAGCACAACTCAAACAGTAGAGTACTTGCTTAGCAAGTAGGAGGCCCTGCGTTCAATTCCCAGTGCTGCAAATATATGCATAAAGATACAAGTGAGTAAGACATAAACCAGAAATACTAAACTAGAAAAATGAATAATAGAAAATAAAAATAGATTAATACATAGATAAAATAATAAAAATAAAAAATAATTAGACAAAAATATATAATAAAAATAAACTGGACAAAATAATTTTGAGTGAGGTAAGCCAAGAGCAAATAGCCAAACAGCACATGGTCTCGCTGATAAGTGATGTTAAATCCAAAATGTAAGGAGATATGACAAAATAAACAAGATTCAAGAAACAAAGGACCTCTACTCATCTTGTTGTGTCATTACTGAATGACCCCATGCTGCTGATCACATACATGCTATATATGCACACATCTGAGGGAAACTAGGAGGAGGACACAGAAACAATGGGAAACAGGGGAAAACATACAACAGCGGGATCCATCAGCTGCACTGGACATTGATGGAAATGAACTAAGAATTCAAGGGCAGCGATGGGAGGGAGGGAACAAGAGGGATAGAGGGAACAGCTGACACTAAACAGAAGGGACGAAATGTACATATCACCCAATGTGGAAGAAATAGCTGTACTCTCAAACCTCATAGAATTCACAAACTTTATAGACCATGATAATGGCAATTTGCCTCATAAAGGTTGGAATGTGTTTGGGACTTTAACTATCACTATCTCAAAATATTATGAAAATTCTGAAAATAATGTAATCACTTAATCACAATCATGGCATTGCCCCATTTGTTAAGAAATGAAAAGACTTGGAAAAACTAAGCCAGGCCCAAAGAAACCTAGGTCTCATGGTTTCCCTTATTTGCAATAACTAGTATATGTCTGAGACAAGCAGAAAAGGTCAGATAAGATGATATTAGGCGAAATGGACCCCAAGATAGGGACACACATGGTTTTTTTCTTTCTTGTTATTGATTCTAACGTATTTATAAGGTGGTTGTTGCTTTATAAATCCCTCCCCTCACGGTATAACCCCTGTTTTCACTGTATTTCATATTGGTATAATTTGGAGAGGGGGAGGGAAAAACAAATTGTTTAAATAAGGATACAGGTGGACCCATTACAGCAATGAGATGTGCAAGACTTTATGTGGAAAAATGAACTTTACAACTTTGGCACCAGGAGGGGTTGGGGGAGGGAGGGGGAGATGGAAAGGGATGGGAAGGAGAAACAAAGGAGGAGGCAACAATGCTTGATAAGAAATATACTCATTACCTTGGTCATGTAATTGTAACCCCTCTGTACAGTATTTTCACAATAAAAAAGAAATAAGTATTATGTTACATTTACTTATTTTCTTATAACATTTTCAACATTCTTCTCAATGAAGGGGAAATTATTTACTAGGGGTGGCCATGTGAATTTATCTGGCCAAAGAAGCAGTTAAATCTTTGCAGAATAAGTAACACCAGGTTTGTGAGCTATATCACTCAGAGAGTATGTATAGAGAAGAAAAATGTCATGAGGTGGAAATAGACCTCTACAACTCACAATTTTTTCCCCAAAAGTCTTTCCTTTAAAAAATGTTATTGTAAAGTTGATATACAGAGAGGTTACAGTTAACGTAAGTCAGGTAAAGAGCACATTTCTTTGTTGACAGTGTCATCTATTCCTTCATTCTCTCCTACTTTTTCCTTCCCTTCCTCAATCAGAAATTGCGTACTTAATTTTCAATGTGCTGTCTTGGGGACACCACTGATGCCTTTTAAATCTTTGGGGCTGTATTAAAATCTGGGTCCCCATGGACAGTAATTCTCTTTCACACTTCTTTGTGCTTTATTTCAAGTTGACAACTTCCTCTTTGTTTATAGAATTCCTAACTTCTGCAGCATTCAAAGAAATAAACATTTGTACATCTATTATAGTATATTAAATATGTACTCTTACCTTTGTAATCACTAGTTTCATCCACTATTTTTCCTTTCTGTATAATATTAGATCTAATGGTACCCAGAGGATGTACTTTCTGCACCTACTACCCAATATTTCTTTATGCTTCTATGCAACTTATCTTTTGTGTGTGTGTGCCAGTACTAGTACCTTGAACTCTTAGGCCTTAGCTCTGTCTCAGAGTTTTTGTGTAAAATTAGTGCTCTACCATTTGAGCCCATTCAACTCTTTTTTAAAGATTAACTGCACTCTTTTGCTCTGGCTGTCTTCACACTGTGATCCTCAGATTTCAGAGTTCTGAGTAGCTAGGATGACAAGTGTAAGCCAGTCCCTCACTATTCAACTTATCATTGATAATATCTTCACGATTTAGTTTTTATCTTCTGTACCCAAGAATGACACAATGCTAGAGAGAAATGATTGCATGTGAGGTATTTGTGCTGGTCTCACTCTTTACTTCTCACTGAAATTATTTGGGGCAGGCTTTTCCTTTCCCTATTCCTTGCATCTGGTATCTGAACTTCTACTTTCTCAACTTGGCTTTGCCATGTATGTCTTTCCTAGCAATAGCAGTGATTTTATAATTCCAAACAAAATGAAAATTCCCACACTTTGTCTGCAGTGGACTTTGACTCTAACAAATTCTCAATCTATCATCTAGAATATATCTGGGTCCCATGGCTCTACTCTCTTTGCTTTTCCACCTTTGTTTTCTGTCTGTTTTGCCAAGTCCCTTCTCTTCCATATTTTTTTTCTGGACTACTGTAAATATTTGAAACCTTGAATGATATAATGTGTGATCTGAAAAACAAAGCATAAAATGCAAGAAATATTGTGCCTTCTTCACCCAGCAGTCACTTCTTTTGGGCATTCCATGAGCAAAAATATTACTAGGTAAGAACAGCACCAGAAGCAGAACCAGAAGCTCCTGATATAGAGGAAAGAAAGCCAGGAATTGAATCAATGAAGATTCAGAAATGATAGAGGGCTGGTATTATTGCCTAAGCCTTTGAACAGCTCTTGTCTCTGTGTTGCCATGTTCTTGTCACTCAGGTTGAGATTATTTTTTTCTGTTAACTCTTTTCTGATGCCATCAGAAAGACAGGCTTTTCCCACTCCAATATAGTACCAATCTATTACAATTACCAATGACACATCACCTAGCTAGAATAGATGAAAGATTTCACCAAAGTCCTCTAAGTGACAAATAAGTAATGTTACGGGCTGATCATGAACTTTTCTGATTTTTCTCCGGATTTTATCTCATGCAGGCATATTGAAGATTAAAAGTTAAAATGTGATTGCAGATGATTACATTGTATTGTAGCATAGATAGCTATAAATATTTAATGAGTAATTATTTATACTTAAATATCCCTTAATACATAACTTAGTTCTAGATTTGTGTAAGTTATTCATTGTGTGTTTGTGAATGGGCAAACATTATTTGTTCCAAATACTAATTTCTATACATATAAATTCTAGAAAAGCCTGCAAGGAAAAAAAGTACTTATCTTTACAATACTGTGTTCTCAGAGAACCAAATTGAAGTCTTAGTTATGTTAAGAGGACTTTGGAAATCTCTTAACCTCCAAATTCTCCTACTATGGAGTCTCACCCTGTTCTCCATCAAACAGAAAAATGTAATTTTAAGGCAAAACATTTTCTCTCTATAATTTAAAATTTAAAACTATAATTTAAAATCATATCAGATGTAACAATGGACTCCTTTTGAAGTTCCTGCCTAATCTGACATGCTGTCTTGGGAATTCGTTTTACAATCACAGGGAAGCAATTTGCAAGGTTAGAGGAAAGCTTCTATGGCCATAGCACATTCCTAATGTGACTTTAACACATACCTATATAGCAAGATCGATAATTTATTTATAATTTATACATTTTTGCATGTTGACCATGACGAGCTCTACATAAACCACCCCAAAGGGTTGCTCTGAGTGGTCAGTAAAGATGAATATAGTGCTTAAAAAGATCTTATGACATAGAAAACACATTTGTCAATGGTTATTTTAATCATCTTTCCTAATATGTATATTACTACTTAGGTATTTCAATTAATATCAGTTTCAATGCTTTGCTTTTCAAGAAAATCTTCCTGTAAGAGTGTGAAATAGAAAAAAATCACGAGTAAAAAAATATGTGATTGAGAATAACACTGACATTTTATAGTCAGGGTTTAATTTCACAGTCTATGACTGAATCATTGGATGTCTAATGACATATACAGAAGAGTCTGCTGCTGCCCAATTAGAAAAGACAGAAGAATGTAGTGGTATGTTTGGGGGAATGGCAGAAGAAACTATGCAGGTCCAGCGAGCTTCCCAGAATGCACTGCCATTTCACATGGCTGGCATTCTTATTTTTGGAACAAATTGTGAAGGCTAGCTAACAAATTAACCTTTAAGGATTTCAACAGAAATGAAGGGAAAACCTAGAATAACATATTGAAATGTTAACATTCAAAACATACTGTCAGCAGCCTACATGATGGTACACAACTAAAGAATTGTAGAAAACTTACTGGTAGTGCTTTTTAATAACTAGTCTTATTCTTTCGTCTCCTAAGGTCAGATTCAGATTTTTCTAAATAACACAGTGCTCTCTTAACATCACCAAGGAGAAATTCTATTTTTAATTCACAATATCAGCTTATTGGTGGAAATGCAGCTCTTGAATTTTGAAAGAGTACAGAGATGCAGTATAGTATTTCATTTGGATCTATATTTACAAGAATTCCTTTGAGTTTTATCTCTCCTTTTGCACATTTCTTCATATGATTTGAAACTATTGCTTAAATATTATGCACCACTGACTGGCTATCATTTTGTGACTTGAGTTGTGAGTTATCAAATGCTGTGAACTCAAAATCAATTATGATACTCAAAATCATGCTATATTTTAGAACCCCAATGGTGTATATGTGTATGTACACATGTGTCATTAAAGTGGATCTTGATCCAGTGAGATTTTAAAAGATGAGGGACATTTAAATATCCTCATACACAAAGATGTGTTAGGTGGGCCAAGTCAGACCCACTTGTAATCTCAAGTCCCACTTGAGAAAATATAGGTTTGAGGCCATTCCAAGAGAAAAGTTAGTAAGAACTCATCTGTACAAATTACCTAAGCCTGTTGGTATTAACCTGTTATCCCAGTTGTATGGCACAGGATTGGAGACCAATGCTACCTGAAAAACAACAGGAGAATCTATATCAAAAACAGGAAAAGCATAGAAGGACTGGAGCTGTGGTTCAAATGGTCCAGTGCTTGTCTAGTAAGCAAAAGGACAAAATTCTAGTAGCAGAGAAACAGACAGACAGACAGATAGACAAAGGACTCAGGACACAAGAAAGATTAAAGAGTTGTGATGATAGAGAGAAAGATTTAGAATGATAACACTACAGTCCACTAAGGAGAGGAAGCAGTCACCAGAAGCCAGGCTAACCCAGGAGCTGCTAGCCCATGCCTGTAATCCCAGCTGCTCAGGAGGTGGAGGTGTGAAGATCGCTGTTTGAAGGGAGCTTAGGAAGGAAAGTCCATGAAACTCTTATCTCCAGTTAAGTACCAAATAGTTGAATAGTGGCTTAAATGATAGAGCACTGGTCTTGAGCAAAAGGGCTCAGGGAGAGCACCTAGACCCTGAGTTCAAGCACCAGGAACAACACTAAGAAGAAAATTGAGGGAAGGACAGTTCAGGAGCATTTTCATGTTCACATTTGGGGTTTGTTTGAAACTTTGACACATTTTTATGTAGTCCCAGAAGAAATAGTCTTTCATTTCAAATATTCTCATTCTCTCTCTCTCTCTCTCTCTCTCTCTCTCTCAGAAACTCTTAAGTGGCTGCAAAGTATTCTTATGAAGTGTTTTGTGAAGACATGAAGATAGTATGCACACAAACCCAAAACACTGAATGAGCTGAAGATTTGTTTCACAAAATTATCTGCCAATCCAATGAGTTTTGCTTACTCATTCATAAAATGACTTGGAAAATCTTTGCATTTACATAGCCAGAAATCATTTTGTCCTTATTCATTACTTAAAAAAACTAATTGAAAATGAAGCCAACAAAGTACTATTTAACAAAAGCTAAAACCATTTATTCTAATTAGCTTAAAAAATCATTCAATATTTCCATTTTTCCAAAGCAGAAGCTACCATTCTTTAAAGATTTTTTTGTGATTATAATCTTTAACTTTAATTCATATATATGGGTATATATGTGTATGTATATCTGTATATAAATATTTATATATGTGTATATATGTATATATATTGTATATATACATATATATTGCTACAAGTACAAATAGACCTAGATATTATTCAGAACTGAATCATTAAGGGCTTGAGAAAAATTCCAGTTCTGAATAGGTTCTTTTAGTCTCATAATTTCCTTGGCTGATAAAGAGAAACACAATGATAGGAAGTAACTGAGGCAGGCCAAGACAATGAATATAGCAAAGGTTTGAACTCTCCCATTCTTATGATCTACAGGAGTAACTGCCTTACAGTCCATAAGGCATCAGAAGCATCGTTAGGAAAACCAAGGATGACTGACAAAAGCGACAGTCATAGATTGATATGTTCTGCACAAAGGGTTTTGTGACAAAGCTTGTAGGAATGTTAAAGCATTTGTCTTGTAAACAAAAATAAGTGAGCACATCACTATTCTCATGTCCTTGCCAATACTTTGCAAACTTCATATTTTAATGTGTATGCCTTTTATTGTATCGCCTATAAAGATAAAATAATAATGAAAATAAAACGACTATAAAATCATAAAACTATATTATATAAATATTTACTATATTTTATATAGTATTACATATTACATTATATTATGTTACTATATTTTATAGAGCATATATAAGTATATTACTGCATATTATATATTATATATTACTTTATGTTATAAAATATATACCACCAAATTTTATTCAAAAACCTATGTTTGATATCAAAAATTATAAAACTATAAAAATAAAAATACTTGTTGCATATTTGCCAGTCTCTCATGCCTTTCACAGTGTAGTATCAATAGTACTTTATTCCTTTATTTATTTCCTTTAACTACCATCACCTAGAGAGGCAGCTCTCCATTCCTAATTCTAGTTGAAATGTCTGTGTGTGCGTCCGTGTGTGTGTGTGTGTGTGTGTGTGTGTGTGTGTGCGTGCGCGCGCGCGCCAATCCTGAGGCTTGAACTCAGGGTCTGGCTACTTTTCTGACTTTTTTCTCATGGCTAATGCTCTTCCACTTAAGCCACAGCCCACTCTTGGTTTCTCTGTGCTTAAACGGAATTAATAGTCTCAAAGACTTTCCTGTCTGGCTCACTTCAAAACTCAATCTTCAGATCTCAGCCTCCAGAGTAGCCAGGATTACAGATGTAAGCTACCAGTATCCAGCTGAAAATTCTACTTTTAAACTCAACATTCCAAAAAATGTTTTCCATTTTAAGATAAACAGGAACCACAGTTGATCCATAGTATACTTTCAATTTGACATTATCATGAGAAAAACACCATAAGCATCAGAAAATGGTTTGCATAATTACCAAGCATATTTACATGGAGTATTTCCTCAACAATGTTTACCTACCACATAAATTAGAAATATTAACATATCCTATTTTAATGGTGTAAGGTCCGCTCCTAACAAATGGTATACTTTAGAAAAGAAAATGAACTGTCCATGATCAATTTTAGTGATTCTCTAAAGCAAAACAATCAGCCATGGTGTAATTGGAATTTTTAGGCAAGAAGATATATATATATATATAAACAGATTATTTATGAATATTTCTCCTAAATTTAAGTCAATCTGTATCATTCATTCCTTAGATGCCTGCTGCTCTAAAAATACAGTATTCTTTTATCCAAAAAATGTTTTACTCTGTCTTCTGTGGTTAATATGATCAGATGCCCCAAATCATACTGAATTGTCAGTTAAGATTTTAATAAGTTCTGGAAAACTGAAAAATTCAGGGTTTTAAAAAAATATATTAGCTTTGCCATCTAGATTATTTTGGTCCTTTCAGTTCTGAACTTTGTGGAATAGTTGTAAAAAACAGTTCCACATAGTTAAGTCCTATGGAAATAATGCAATGTCTTTCAGTTTATTAAAATGTTATGGTGTGAGAACTAGATTTTTTTTCCATCTCAATTTAATAAAAGCACCAGTTATAGCACTATGGTAGAAACTCTGATCACCAACCTTTCTCCATTATTAATAGTCATTTCAGTCATCTGTATTTTATCTCTTCCCCTTATCTGAGTGTGAAGTTGGTAACCAAAGATAAAGGGACATTTATTAACAAATATTTCATCCACTTAATTAATGAAAAATTGAAATGATTTAGCCTTGTGTTAAAATTTTCCAATGTATTTTTTTTACCCTACAACCAAGACCTATTCTATTTGCCTATACTCAGATTTTTCCACATTTAATTAAAAAGTGTGGGTTTGCTTTTATGATCCTCTGATAATTCCAGTCAACCAGATAATTTCTGCACTCTGCCACTTATTAATATATAGTCAGTGACAAATCTCTGATAGAAAAATAAAACACAATAAAATTTTAATCCTGTTTAGACCCCTGGTTCACCCTCCACGGAGCCCAACTCCTTCCATTCACGTGATATGAGGTAGAAAGAGTTTCTCACTCTAAAAGTGTATCTGCTTGCCTACCTACAAAAGCCTTAAGGCACATTTAATGTGTGTAAACTGGTCTCACTAAAATTACCCAGAATCACGGGTTCCTCTGTCACTTTCCTCTCTCTCCCTGAAACCCAGAAGCTAAGCCGACATCTCTGTTACCCTATTTACAACTAGGCATTGACTCTCCTGTATCATGTATCTAAATTATATTCCAGATGCATCTCATTTGTGTCCTCTGTCATTGCCTTCTTGAGAATCAGTTTTTTCGAATCATCATTGGCCCTTATGTATTAATGGTGTTCCACATAATGAATTCATTGTGCAGTATGTATGTAGGATTGTATGTATGTATGTGCGTGTATATGCGTGTGTATGTGTTTATGTATCACACCTAGATTGAGCATATGTGACATGTCAATCATTCCACCTGCTCTGTGTCCTCTTCCTTTTCCCCAATCTTGCTGCATGCCTCCCACAGATCCTAGCTTGCCAGACCAGTTTTTGCATTTATTTCCCTTTACCACTATTTTCATCACAATTTTAGGTGTACATTCAACAAACAAATGGGAACATTCTAAATTCGGCATTTGGCTTGGCAGGGGGTGTGTATACACACACATATGTGTATATATATGTATATTATTGTAAAGATATTATACAGATAGATTTCAGTTACATGAGTAAGGTAATGTGTACATTTCCTATCGAGCATTGTTATCCCCGCTTTGTTTTTCCTCTACCGTCCCTTCCTTCCCTACATCCCCAACTCCTCCCTCCCCACCCCCCTGTTATAAAGTTCCCTTTCAACATAGTGTCTTGTATAACTCATTGTTAAAATTGGTCAACCTGTATCCTTATTTCCCTTCCCCTCTCCAAATTAGAAAAAATGTATATACAAGATGCTGGGTACCAGAATCAAATACAGTGAAAACCGTGGTTATACCATGGGGGGATTGGAAGTAGAAAAGGAGGAGGCAACAGTGCTTGATAAGAAATGTACTCATTTCCTTGCTCATGTAATTGTAACCTCTCTGTATGGTATTTTCACAATAAAGAAAACTTATTAACAAAAAATGTCAAATAGTACATTAAAAACAAAATCTAAAAGATAAAAACTCTTGTCTCCCTATCCTGGGATCAGATATGTATTCAAATGTTTTTTTTTCTTTCATGCGATTGTTTCTAACACATTTATAAGATGATTTCTTTGTTGCTTTGTACGTCCCTCCCCCACAGTATAACCCCTGCTTTCATTGTATTTGATGTCGGTATAATTTGTGGAGGGGAAGTGCCACGCCGACTCCAGTGGAGTCTGCTTAGCATGGGAAACCATCTATCAGACCAAGATAGGGGCTTCAGAGACCTATCTCTGAGTTTTGGGACTTCACCGAAGTCTACCTTGGAGAATAGGGCTTCTAAGAGGCCTACTCCTGGAAAAAGGCTGGCAAGCCCCTGGGAAAGATGTGTTTCTGCCTTTCTTTTCCTCATAAGAGTGCCTATTAATCTTTTACTGTTTCTACTGCTCTTTGTACTTACTCATTGTCAACGTTCCCTTATTCAAAGCTCTTTCTTAAGAGTGTTGACGACTCCAAAATCTGATGACTGTCTTAAAAAATATGACTAACTCACCAGAGTTAAGTGCTACCCTGAAACCCCTCTTATGGAGGCTAGTAGACAAGTCATAAGTAAATATTGGGGGTTTCACAAAGTCACTTCAGCAGAAGGAATTACAAGAAGCTGTAGGCTCGGCTAGAACAGAAGGAATGTATGGCAATTGCTGAGATAACTACTTAGGAGAAAGAACTTCCTGTTACTCTCTTTCATTTACTAAGAGACTTGCTAGATCTAGGCCTCGGTGACCTTACTATTGAAGAAAGAACAGGAAAGATCTTATGGGACAGTTAAGGCCTCTATAGAAATAAGGTAATGGTTTGTTGATGGCAAAACATCGAAACCCATTATACTTCTTAGAGATAAGCCGGAAACAAGTGCCTATCAGGCGACCAGCTGGTGACCACCCAAGAAAGAAGCCCTGCAGCAAGATTATGTAACTTTTTGCCCTTTCTTATGGAGACTTTTTGCTATAAAAGTTTGTTATCCTCTGCATTAAATCGCACTCAGCACTCAGCACTCAGCATCCACTCCTAATGTGTGTGAGTTGTCTGTTTGCCATCTCCCCATCCTATTCCAGGTTCCTCCCCTAGGTATCCTCCGTCATCCTGACAGAACCCGGTCCGCAGCAGGGAAGGGGAAAAACAAATCATTTAAATAGGGATACAGGTGGACCCATTGCAACAATGAGATGTACAAGTCATTATGTTGAAAACGAACTTTACAACATTGGTGGGGGGGACGGGGAACTGGGAGGATTGGGTGTGGGGGCTGGGGGAGGATGGGAAGGGATGAAAAGGGGAAACAAAGGAGGAGGCAACAATGCTTGATAAGAAATGTGCTCATTATCTTGCCCATATAATTGTAACCCCTTTGTACAGTATTTTCACCAAAAAAAATCATCTTATATGGTCATATGTACAAAGCTTTTACCTTTTCTGCTTGTCTGGTAAAATTATCCTAGACATATATTAGTTATTGCAAATAAAGAAAACCATGGGACCTATATCTATCTGGGTATGGCTTACTTCATTTAATATGATTTTTTCCAAGTCTTTCCATTTCCTAATAAATGGGGCAATGTCATTCTTTCTGATGGAGGCATAGAATTCCGTTGTGTATATATACCACATTTTCTTGATCCATTCATCTACTGAGGGGCATCTGGGTTGGTTCCATATCATAGCTATGGTGAATAATTCTGCAATAGACATAGTTGTATTTGTAGCTTTAGTATGACCTTGTTTGTGATCATTTGGGTAAATGCTCAAAAGTGGGATTTCTGGGTCATATGTGAAGTCTTTTGAGGAACCTTCATACTGCATTCCAAAGTGGTTGAACAAGTTTTCATTCCCACCAACAATGCAGTAGGGTTTCCTTTTATGGACCAGACTTTGTCCCTAAACTTTTTTCACCCAAGTCTGGTGCTCTACCACTTGAGTCACAGCTTCATTTCTTGCTTTTTAGTGGTTAATTGGAGTTAAAAGTCTCACTAACTTTCCTGTTCTGGCTGGCATCAAATCACGATCCTAAGATCTCAGCCTCCTGGGTAGTTAGAATTACAGGCTTGAGTCACAGGCACCCAGCTTTACCCATTTTCTTAATCCATTCATCCACTGAGGGGCTATAGGATTCTATGGTTGTAATATTTATTTATTAATATTCTTACCACTGTAATATTTATTGTTTGTACATTTGATTTCTATAATGTAAATAAACAACACCCTTATGTATATTATTTTAAAGTAAGTATACAAAGAGGTTTTTATTCAACATAACAGTTTATAATGCATCTGGAGTATAATGCATCTCTACTTCATCCATTCCATCCAGTTAGCTGGTCCCAATTTCACATTTACACATTGAATATGATAGCCATCTTTATGCATTCATCCTTTCTCATGTCTGACCACTCTTTCCCTCTGAACTCCCCTCCTCACGCCCCCTCCAAAAACCAAAATCAGAAACCCACACTGTTTTAGCTTTCTGGTATTTATTTTTTAGACTGCTCATTAGTTGGTTAGAGAGTTACCTTTTTGCAATCCCTCCACACCCAGTATCTCATGCTTTAGTCAATTTGTTTGTGTTTATATAAATCTACATATATACCTTTATGAGTGAGCATTTCTATACTGTAGATCTAGCTTCCACATGGGAGAGAAAACATGTACCATTTGTCTTTCTGAGCCTGACTTCATATTATTTTTCTCATAGATGACTAAGATTACAGGTTTTTTTCATGTTTTTTAATTTTTTTAATTTTTTTATTTTTTTATTGTGAAAATACCATAGAGAGGAGTTACAATTGTATGGGCAAGGCAATGAGTACATTTCTTATCAAGCATTGTTGCCTCCTCCTTTGTTTCCCCTTCCCATCCCTTCCCATCTCCCCCCTTTCCCACCCCCCCGACACTGCCCAGCCAAAGTTGTAAAGTTCATTTTCAACATAAAGACTTGTACATCTCATTGCTGCAATGGATCCACCTGTATCCCTATTTTTTTATTGTGAAAATACTGTAGAGAGGGGTTACAATTACATGGGCAAGATAATGGATACATTTCTTATCAAGCATTGTAGCCTCCTCCTTTGTTTCCCCTTCCCATCCTTTCCTATCTTCCCCCCACCCCGGGTTACCCACCCAACCTTCCTACCCTCCCCACCAAAGTTGTAAAGTTCGTTTTCGACATAACGACTTGTACATCTCATTGTTGCAATGGGTCCACCTGTATCCCTATTTAAATGATTTGTTTTTCCCCTTCCCCTCCACAAATTATACCGACATCAAACACAATGAAAGCAGGGGTTATACCATGGGGGAGGGACATACAAAGCAACAAAGAAATCATCTTATAAATATTTTAGAAACAATTGCAAGAAAAAAAAATTTGAATACTTAGCTTGGGGTTCATTTCACCTAACATCAACTTATCTGACCTTTCCCGCTTGTCTCAGACATACACTAGTTATTGCAAATAAGGAAAACCATGGGACCTATGTTTCTTTGGGCCTGGCTTATTTCACTTAATATAATTTTTTCCAAGTCTTTCCATTTCCTAACAAATGGGGCAATGCCATTCTTTCTGATGGAGGCTTAGAATATACCACATTTTCTTGATCCATTCATTTACTGAGGGACATCTGGGTTGGTTCCATATCTTAGCTATGATACATAGCTAAAAAAACACATAATAATAAATATAGTTTATTATTATAAACATGATATTCAATTCTTTTTTAATTTTTTAAAATATTTTTAATTATTTATGCAATAAACATAGTTGTGCTGGAAGCTTTAGTATGGTCTTGTTTGTGATCATTTGGGTAAATGCCCAAAAGTGGGATTGCTGGGTCATAGGGGAAGTCTATGTGGAGTCTTTTCAGGAACCTCCATCCTGCTTTCCAAAGTGGTTGAACAAATTTACATTCCCACCAACAATGAAGTAAGGTTCCCTTCTGTCCACATCCCCTCCAGCATCTGTTGTTGTTAGAGTTCTTGATTATAGCCATTCTAACTGGAGTGAGATGGTATCTCAATGTTGTTTTGATTTGCATTTCTTTTATGGCTAAGGATGTTGAGCATTTCTTCATGTGTCTATTGGCCATCCTTCTTTCCTCTTCAGAGAAGTTTCTCTTTAAGTCTTTAGCCCACTTATTTATGGGGCAGTTGTTTCTTTGAGGATTTGTTGTTGGGGGATTTAATTTTTGAGTTCCAGGTATATTTTAGATATGAGACCCTTGTCTGTTGTAAGGCTAGTGAAGATCTTCTCCCAGTCCATGGGCTTTCTATTGATCTTGCCAGCTATGTCCTTTGCCATGCAGAAGCTCTGCAACTTTATGCAATCCCATTTGTCCCTTTCTTTGGTTTGTTGTGTTTCTGGGTCTCTATTAAGAAAATTTCTGCCTGTGCCAAGGAGACCTAGGGTTTCTCCTATTCCATCCTGTAATGTTTGCAGAGAGTCTGCTTTGACTCCTAGGTCTTTGATCCATTTGGAGTTGATTCTGGTGCAGGGTGATATATAAGGATCTAGCTTTAATTTTCTACAAGTAGTTAACCAATTTTGTCAGCACTATTTACTGAAGAGGCTGTCTTTCTTCCATTCTATTTTTTAGCTCCCTTATTGAAGATTTGATGGCTACAGGTCTGTAGGTTCATTTCTGGGTTTTCAATTCTATTCCATTGGTTCTGAGGTCTGTTCTTGTGCCAATACCAAGCTGTTTTGATTACTATGGCTTTGTGTTAGAGTTTGAAATTTGGTATTGATATTCCTCTAGCACTGTCATTTCTGTTAGGGATCGTTTTTGCTATTCTGGGTCTTTCATTGTTCCATATGAATTTTTGGATTGCCTCTTCTATTTCCTTGAAGAATGAAGTTGGAATATTGATATTACATTGAATTTGTAGATAGCCTTGGATAGTATTGCCATTTTTTATGCCATTTTTTTTAATTGTGAAAATATTGTACAGAGGGGTTACAATTACATGGGCAAGGTAATGATTACTTTTATTATCAAGCATTGTTGCCTCCTCCTTTGTTTCCCCTTCCCATCCATTCCCATCCCCCCTCCCCCACCCTGCTCCACCCTTCCCTCCCCACTCCTGGCCAAAGTTGTAAAGTTGTTTTTTTTTTATTGTGAAAATACTGTACAGAGGGGTTACAATTACATGGGCAAGATAGTGAGTACATTTCTTATCAAGCATTGTAGCCTCCTCCTTTGTTTACCCTTCCCATCCCTTCGTTGCCTTCCCTGCCCCCCCACCTAATCCTCCCCCCACCACCAAAGTTGTAAAGTTCGTTTTTGACATGACACCCATTATCCTTAGATTAGGCATTCTGATGGTGTCTTCCAAGTGTTGGATAGATCTATCATATTTCTTGGACTTGTCTTGGATGGTTGTATGTTCTTTCTCTATAATATCTAGGCTGTCTTCAGTCCCCAAGATTTGATCTTCTGCATGGTCTAACCTGCTGTCGAGACTTTCTACTTTGTTTTTTATTTCTTTTCCTTCTAGTTGGTCAGCTTTGATGGCTTCAAATTCTTTGTTGAAGCTTTTAGATCTTGTATGAACTTCTTTACTTCCTTAACTTGGTGTTCAATGTTTATTCTCAAATCACTTAGTTGATTGGTTATGGTTTCCTTGGACTCCCATTCCTTCTGTTGGGTTCCATTCAGCATTCCCTTTGTGGTCTCCCTGACTTCCTTCAGCTCTTTGTTAGTGGATTCCATGAATGCCTTTAGTGTTCTTTGTGTATTCTCATACTGTTCTCTCAATTCCTGTATTACTCTTTGCTTAGCTTCCTCACGTTCATGTCATTCCTGCAGTTCTCTTTGAGTGTTCTCAGCCTGCTCACGCCATTCCTGCCTTTCTCTTTGAGTATTCTCAAGCTGCTCATGCAAATCCTGTATCAGTTTTTGTGTAGCTTCCTCACTCTCATGATATTCCTGTATAAACCTTTGGATTGCCTCCTCTCTCTCCCTATCACGCTCATACAGAGTCTTTGTATGTTTTCAATCTTTTCATTTATCATGTTTGCCAGCAGTGTTTGTAGAGCTATTTGGGAACTCTCCTCTGGATTATTCATTATCTTTTCTTTCCCCTGATTATCATGAGTGGGAATTGAGATACCCCGACTTGCCATTTTTCTTTTTCCGGCTTACTCTGCCCATTTGGGATGAGAATAACACCAGTTTTGTGCTAGAACACTATCTTAAGGCAAGCATCAACCAAAGTCTGTATTTCCACAGTCAGTAGTCTGCAGATACAATCTAGTTCAACACATGCATCTATTCAACATCAAACAACTATATATTAATAGGCTACGAACCTCAAAGAAGAATTTGGTAAACCAGAAATTATTAGGTTTAGGAAGAGCTGTGGGTAAAAAATAGGAATAGAGTGATGTGGGAAGGCACAGGGAGTGTTAACTTAACTAAGTCCTAATCTCAAAGCAGGAAATAGGTTGGATAGGATGAAAGAAGAGAGAGAGAAAAAAAGAAGAAAGAGAAAGGGAACAAAAAGAGACCAGAAAAAATAGAAAGGTAAAAATTAGAAATATTATACAGAAACAAAAACAAACTATTCAGAGAAGAACGTGAATATAATGAGAGAAGGGGAGGGATATAAAGGAGATGTGAAAAACTTAAAAATAAAAATACTTAATATATTATATAGGTATAATGAGGTAGTACTGCTATTAAGGAATTTAAGTCTAAGAGATTTTGAATTGAGTAATAAATTTGTGGATTAAGTGTGTACACAATAGGGGATAAGGTGTAATAATCGACTGCGGGTTTATCTGAGGATGTGTAGAACAACAATTAAGTCACATAAAGAAGAACGAAAGAGAAGAAAAGGTGAAAAGGATAAGAAAGAAGATCAGAAGTTCAGTAGAGCTAAACAAAAAACAAAAAAAAGAAAAAACAAGAAAAAGAAAGAATAATGCACACACACTTAAATCCCTAAAATAAAATTTTAAGTTGAAAAAGAAAATTACTAGAAAACAATTTTTTTTCAAAAAAGGTAAAAATTGAAGATTAAAAAAAATTGGAAAAAAGTTTTTTATAAAAGGTACAAAAAAGAAAAAAAAGTTCTTTGATTTTTTGGGGGAAGGGGTGGGAAAAATCCTGTATCTCCCTTGTGTTCTTAACCAGCCTCTTGTTGGAATCTCTGGTCTGCTTGTGTTCCTGTGGCTTGGTTGGTTTCTTAAGTCAGTTTGTTTGAACAGGCAGAAAAATGTTCTGCTTTCCCCAATGTTTTGTGATCCTCCTCCCAGGTTAGTTCAATGGGAGGCAGATCTGCTTTGAGTTTCACAAAAGCAGGAGATGGCTTTTTCCTGGAGTTTGGAGATGCTGTGATGAGGCTAGGTTCTGGGTAGCATTGAGACCTTTCAGCAAACAGTAGCTTTTCCCCAGTTTGTGAGAAACTCACAGAGCCCAGCCTGGAGCCACTCTCAGGGTTTATGTTAACTGAATTTCAATTGATTGTCCAGGCTGCTAGAGGGAGGGGCAGCCTCTGGCTCTTATTACCCAGTGAAGAAAGCCACTCCTGGGGCTAGCGCCCTAGCTGGGTAACTTTTCCCTGGGTGGAGCTGAGTCTGGCAGGTCAGGTTAGTTTCCTGTGACCTGCTAAATGACTCTAAATTACTTCCAAGGCCTGAGTTGGAGCTAGCAGCTCCGCCAAGCTTTGTCGGTATCCAAGATGGAGATCTCTGGTACTGGGGGGTGGGAGGGGTGGCCTTCCCTCCTCTGCTCCCTGAGAAGGAGTGAGGACGTCAGGCTTCTACTCACGCTGAGTCTTGGTTCCTGGGTCATCTCTGGGCTGCGAACTGCAGGATGAAGATGTCTGCTCCTTGTCGGTTCTTGCTGGTGTTGAGTAGAATCCACTTGCCCGCCGAGTCTGGCTCCTTCATCCCAGACACTCTGTGATTCAGGTATGGTGCCTGTGATTGCCACCGCCACCGCTGCCGCCGAGGCAGTGGCGGCTGCTGGCAAGTGCTCAGAGCAGTCTCCTTGCCTGTATTTTCCCTCTCTGGCCTAACTCTCTGTCCTGTGAAGGCACACTTGGTGTGGTTCTCTGGTTTAGGACTGTTCACTGGAACTCTAAAAGTGCTTTCTATGCGAGAGCTTGTTTAGCCTCCAGCTTCTCCTCTGCCATCTTCCAGGAACTTTCCAGTATTGCCATTTTCACAATGTTGATCTTTCCAATCCAGGAGCATGAGAGGTTTTGTCACTTTCTAAGTTCTGTTTTGATTTCCTTTTTATGGTTTTTAAAGTTTTCATCATAGAGGTCCTTCACTTCTTTGGTTAAGTTAATTCCTAGGTATTTTATTTTTTGTGGGGCTACTACAAATGGAGTTGCTTTCCTGATTTCAGCCACACTTTTCTCATTGTTGGCATACAGAAAAGCCATTGATTTTTGAGGGTTAATTTTATACCCTTCTACTTTGCCAAAGTTTTGAATCAGCTTGAGTAATTTGGGAGTGGAGTCCGTGGGCTTCTTTTTATTATTTTTTTGGAGGGTCCAGTCGTGGGCCTGAACTCTGAGCCTGGGCGCTGTCCCACAGCTCTTTAGCTCAAGGCTAGCACTCTGCCACTTGAGTCACAGCGCCACTTCCAGGTTTTTTCTTTTTTGTTTATGTGGTGCTGAGGAATCGACCCCAGAGCCTCAGGTATGCAAGGCAAACACTCTACCACTGAGCCAACTTCCCAGCCCTCTGTGGGATTCTTTAAGTACAAAATCATGTCATCTGCAAAGAGGGAGAGTTTTACTTCATCTTTCCCTATTTGGATCCTTTTTATGTTTGTATCTTGTCTTATTGCTGTAGCTAGGCATTCTAATAATAGATTGAAGAGAAATGGAGAGAGTGGAGATCCTTGTCTCATTTGTGATTTAAGAGGAAATGACTTTAGTTTTTCACCTTTAAGTATAATGCTGGCTGTAGGTTTGGTCGCTGCATAGTATTTAAGGGATCTCTCCTTCAGGAGGATATTACAATTCTAAATCTCAATTTGCCAAACAACAGAGCACCCAAATTTATCCAAGAAACACTACTTTCACTCAAATCTCACACAGAGCCAAAGACATTAATTGTTGGGGACTTTAACACACCACTTTCCCCACTAGATAGATCAACTTCGGCAAAAACTCAACAGAGAAATCACAGATCTAAACAACTGCATAGATCAACTAGATTTAACAGACATCTAGTGAATATTTCAACCAGCAGCATCAGAATACAGGTTTTTCTCAGCAGCACATGGAACATTTTCCAAAATAGATCACATTTTAAGTTTCCATTCTACTGTACTTCTCTCTCCCTTTCTCTCTCTCTATACATATATCTATCTATATATATAAAGAGAGAATATATATGAAGAAATACATATGTATATGCATATATACATATACATAAAGAATATATATATATATTCTTTATTCATTCATTTTGGGTGAGGTGAACAGTGCAGCAATGAACATAGTTGGGCAAATGTTTTTACTGTATCCCTGATTGTACACATTCTGAGTAGATGCTGAAGGATGGTATTACTAGATAATTCAATAGTTCTATGTTTAATTTTCTAAGGAGTATCTATATGTAGAACCTGTATCTTATATATAAGTTCTATATGTGTTCATATTAGTAAGTATAAGATATAATGATAAAAGGCATTTTATCTGCTATAATTTGTGCCATTACTTAAAGTATAATAGTAACAATTCAAGAAATACAGTTTCTATTCATTAGCAATATTCTTCTACATCTGAAGATAAGGTTTGGGGTCTATATGCATATTTTATGGGTATTTATTCACTAGTAGTAGGTCAATGAAGATTATTTGTATCTTCATTACACTTTGGAAACTATTTGTATCTATGCTGCCTATAACTGTCCCAGCCTCATTACTGACACCAAAACTGGAAGGTAAAAATCTAAGTGCCCATACTCTGTTTGATTACAAATATTTTGTAAATAATAGAATACCAAGCAACTGTCTTTATTTTCTACTCAATTATAGTTACAAACAGCCAAACATCCTAAATTTCAGAACAGGCTGACATATATATTTGGCAGCTTCCTGCGCATACAGTTGGGTAGTTTCCTCACATTGTTGGAAGGCTAATTCCATCCTGTTATTTAAAGTTATGCCTTTGTGAAATCTACTGACAGATAATTCACCTGATCATTTGAAAATTTATTAGTTGAACTTTAAGAAAATAATTGGTGTCTTGGTTCATTACTAATGCTTACAGAAGAAAGTAGCACCCGTCTCTTCCGAATTGGATAGTAATGAGGCCCACCGAATGTGTTCTCCATCTGTGAGTGCGTAGAGTTCACCAGCCACCCACCTCATTAAGTTTGATGTGTCATCAGTATGGGGAATGGCATGGCAAAGATAAAATAAATGTGAAGTAAGAATCGCCATGGGAAGTCAGTCTCAAGTTTAATGCAAAGGCTACATTTCTTATGCGCATATCTTTTATGATAAAGGGTTCTGCACAAGATCAGTTTCCCAGTAGCAGTTAATTAACCTATTGATTATGTTATTTTTTTCCACAAAATAAGAAATAGTGTTTTTCGAAGTGTGAAAACTGGTCTGACCGTGTACCATTTGTAAAGGATCTAATTTGATGTCATCTTCTAACAGAAATTATGAGTGGGTATGTAAGCTCTGTTCATCTAATTAGTACAGTGCATACTTGTAAACCCAGAAATTATAGCACAGAAATAAATGAGGCTTTCATATGAAATATCTATGTTTTCAATCTTTTGTTTCTTCAAATACCAGACCAGTCATTTCAAAATTAAAACCTGATCTGATCAAGTGTTGGGTTAACTAATTCCCAAAATTACTATTATCGGCTCATTAGATATCTACTAGGTAGACATATACTATTTTAGTGCCTGTATTTCCTCACTTTCCCATTCATTAGACAGGAATGAATGTGCTTAACTAGACCAAATCTTTTGATCAAAATGCAAACTATACAATAAGAAATTAACGTTCAGTAAATATGTACAATCCACATATGCAAGTGAGTGCTAAAACTTTCAGTGCAGTGTAGAATGTTACAGATGCAATATTTCTTGGGTTAATTTATTTAAAATGTCACATTAGCAACTTTCAAGGATGTTGTGCAATAATAGAAAGAAAATTGATAATCTTGTGACATAACAACGATGACTTACATACGCTCATCCAAGTTACATAGGGGAGAATATAATGAGCTTTCCATTTCCCTTGTTAGTTTGTGATGACTCATATTCCAGAGAAAAAAGCAACTAGAGAGAACATTATACAAGATGAACTACCATTGAGAATATCAAAAATAATATTGTTATCTACATGAGGAATCACCCTAAAGCAACAGAATAATAAGATAATAATAATAATAATAAATAGTGAACTAAGCATGGTGACCATAGTTGTAATCTCATTTACTCACTGAAATATACAGAAAGGAGGATCAAGAGTTTGACACCAGTCGGGTGCTGATGGCTCACACTTATAATCCTATCTACTCCGGAGGCTTAAAAACAGCCATAGTATGAAAGTCTGGGAGGCTCACTCCTCTAGTTAACCACCATAAGGCCAGAAGTGGAGATGTGGCTCAAATGGTCGAGCACTATCCTTGAACACAAAAGCTCAGGAACAGAGCCCAGACCCAGAATTGAAGCCTGAAGAGCTCCCCCAACCTTCTTCTCCCCACATATACACAGAGAGCAATGAGAGAAAGATCCTATCTCAGAAATAAATTACAGAAAAAAAGTCTTGGTAACTACACTTACCTAACAGCAAGAGCCAGTAAAAACCATAGGACCCAGGACCATAAAAATAAATAAAATAATAACAAATACATAAAAGAAATATAAAACACAAATAAGTTAAACAAAAAAATGATGAACTTATCCAATGCATGGAACTGGAAAGCTAACTCAAACTTAAGATTTTCAAAGCCCAAAATGACATATACATAGTACAGACTTGTAAGGTCGGCTCCTAGATGGCGAGCAGACTCTGTCCTCTTCGCAGCCAAGTCTCCTCTGGGTACCTGCGTTTCCTAGGCAACTGGCACACCTGGAAGAGGTTACATCTGCATCCGCTGAGGTGATGTCTGGATTCGATGTGGCCACACCTTTCTCCCACCCTGTCCCACTTCTCCCTCTACCTGGCCACACCTTCCCCTGCCCTTACCCTAGATAAGACGTGGCCCAGGTCCAGATGCCCGTTTCCCAGCCGTGTGGAGTGCCAACCTGACCTCGTGGCAGCCAGTCCGCTGAATAAACCTATACCTTTTCTGAATACCACTAGTGTGGTATAGTTCTTACTTAGCCACCTCTTTAAAAACCTAACAAAACTTATGTCACAACTTTGCCTATGTGGAAAAATCCATGTATCTAAATCTGAACAAGCATTGTGGCTTATTTAATATAATATTTTTAAAGAAGTCTGGAGAATTAACTAAATTAACCAAAAATTCAGCAAATCAAGAAATTTTATACTTTGTTTAGGAAAGTTAGAGTTCTAGTCCACAATGAGTGTATGCCTACAGTAACTGCCTGTGGCAGATAATTAATAAGAACATTCACATTAACATAATAAATCACAAGCTTTATCATGTATTTTCATCTCACTCAGGTCTCTGTGAGTAATTGGATTAATGTAACTTTTCTTTATTCTCTTTATATAACAATTCTATGAAGACTTGATGAATGGAATAAATTTGCTGGAAACTATATCTCAAATTATATTATAGTAATAGAACAGCACTACACAATTAATATTGCTATTTATAATTGAAAAAAGCTAAAATGTTACAGTAATGAGCTATTCATCCTCAAAAGCCCAGAAGGGAATTTGACCATTTAGAGAAACACGTAATTCACAGTAAAATTCTCTTTCAAGCACCCACAAGCTGTTAAAGAAAAAATATATATATTCTCAGTACATAAAACCACTCATGGAGGAGTAATAAAGTGCAAAGTAATTAGTGCTTTTACATGTTTCATGATCAGATTTATTTTACATATCTGCTCTGATTTTGATATTAGAGAAATAAAACAGAATAGTTTAACCATCCAAAACCACTTTGAGTTATTCAAAATATTAAAAAGAAGAAAACTTCAGAACTTTAATTTTATGTTATTTCTTTAATAGAGTTTTGTGCTCTATGGGGACATGCAGACAAATTACATTAAGATTATATTGTAGGGGCTAGGAAGGTGGCTTAGTGGTAGAGCGCTTGCCTTGCATGCATGAGGCCCTGGGTTCATTTCCCCAGCACCACATGAGCAAAAAGAAAAAGATTATATTGTAACGATGATTTTCTATGCATGATTGCCCACCTGGTTGCAGGTCTCTGCTTCCTTAGCAAATTCTGAATATTCCTTACCTAACTTTTCTCTCCTAGAATATACTTCCTTTTGTGCACTTCTTCCATGGATAACAGAATGCAAGATTTTTATTACTCCACAACATGAAAGACAGCAAAATTGTCTTTGGTACATCAGTGCTCACATTCCAGACTCTGAAAAGTGATGTGAAACCAAACCCAGTTTGAATTCTGCCCCCCGCAGCACACCCCACAATTGTTTCAGGGCACAAGAAATTCAGTGCACATGAAGAAATTCAGCTTTAGGCAACATCACCCACCTCTTCAAGTAGGTTGCTAGTGAATCTGCCCAAATTTAGCCCCAAGGAAAGACTGTACCTCTGTTACTTGATTCAGAGCAGCAAATACCCTTGTGTTCTGCACAGAGCAGAACACTTTTTAGCTATCCAGTTGTGTACCTTATCCTTAGATAGGTAATTTCATATGAGATTTGCAGAAATCTGAAAAACTCCTTACCACACTCAGGAGGTGACACACACAGAATCCTGAATATATGAAGGACCTCTCACTGGTAATCAGGGCAAGGCTGAAAGGCATGGAATGCATCCACCACAGAAGGAACAACTGGGTGGCTGAGGGCCAGCTAGGCTGCACTCATGAGCCCAGTTGCTGTCCCTGACCTTTTTGACTCAAGGCTGGTGCTCTACTACTTGAACCAGACCTTCATTTTGGGGACTTGTGGGTGGTCAATTGCAGTGGCTTATGCCTGTAATCATCCTAGCTACTCAGGAGGCTGAGACCTGAGGATTGTGGTTCGAAGCCAACCCCAGCAGGAATGTCCAGGAAAGATAAGAGACGCTCTTACCTCTAATTACCAAAAGGCCAAAAGTAGAGCTGTGACTCAAATGGTAGAGTCCTAGTCTTGAGGACAAAAAGAAAAGCTAAGGGAGAGAGCCCAGGCCCTGAGTTCAAGTTCCAGGAGCAATGCAACACACACACACACACACACACACACACACACACACACACACACACACGCACGTACACACACACAAACAAGTCTTGGCAACTTTCCTGACCATTCTGGCTTCAAACTGTGATCCTCTGATCTTAGTCAATTAAGTAGCTGGATAAAAGGTATGATCCACCAGAACTGGCTATTGTTTGCTTGTATAATTAAGAATTTGTGAAGTTTCCGTGGGGAATTATCATAGCATGGGAAAAGCCATGGGTTCCTTCCACCAAGCCAGAGAGGTCATACACAGTTATGACTAACTATTGAACCCAAACACAGGGGAACCTCACACATGGACTCTTAACGCACAGCACATAGCAGAGCGCCAATTGTAAAATCTATCTGTCCACTCCAATGACAGCACCTTTCAGCTTATGAGGAAATGCTCTTTATAGGAGTCCTCAGGCTTCAAAGGAAAACACCACTGCTTCTGACTGCATGAAGTTTGTTGATTGTATTCCTGCCAATGTTAGAGATAGCTATTGATTCAGAGTGCATGCAGGATTTGACTGATAGGTCTGCTTAGATAAGAGAAAAGACAAATTAATTAACTTTCAAACTCTTCCTCTCAGGCAGCAAGAACGTAATAGATGCCTGCATAATTAGGTATTGATTCCCAGAGGTTCTAAACATCTGTTTTCTTGCTTATCTTGATGTTCTCGATTGTGATTTCAGAGGGAACTTATGAATTAGAAATGGTTTTCACCACAGAGGCAAATGGCAGTGGATGTACATTTTTAATATGAAACCATACATCTTATGCGGGAAAATGGGTGTGCGCATCGTGGGAACAGAGCGCAGCAAGTGTCTAACCGCTCTTTGCACTGTCAACCACTTGACTTTAAGGCCTAGAACAGAAGGAAAGGTGCTTTTATAACACTACTAACACTTGGGGAAATGTGTAAGAAGTTAATTCTATGTAAAATGTTGTCATTATAATTATACCATAGTTCTTAATCTTAAGACAGAGTTTAACAATTTAGAAAAAAGAACGAAAATTGTTACAAATAATAGTTATATCAATGTCTGCATTTACTTATATTTAAATTTTATCGAAATATCATTTAAGGATTATGGACACTCCATATGTGATACAACACTTGCCTAACAAGTTAGGCTCTTAGTTAAAGACCTAGCATGTTAAAAAATACTCAATTTGATCACAGCATTGGTGGGCACCTGTAATCCTAGATAAGCAGGAGACTGAGATCTAAGGATCCTTGTTCAAAGCCAGCCTGCACAAGAAAGTCCATGGATTTTGTGGACCTATCACCACTTAAAAACCAAAAATCTGGAAGTAATGCTGTGGCTCAGATGGCAGAATACTAGCCTTGACTGAAAAACTAAAGGACAGTACCTAGACCCTGAGTTCAAACCCTAGTACAGGCATGCATGTGTGTGTGCTCACATGTGTGTGTATACACACAGAATACAATCTAAGTAAATAAAAGCTTACAAATCACAGAATTTTGTGAGTGTGTGTGTGTGTTTGTGTGTGTGTGTGTGTGTGTGTGTGTGTGTGTGTGCAGGTGATCCTGAGCTAGAGCTCAAATCATGGTGCTGTTCTGAGTATTTTTTACTCAAAGCTGTCCCTCTACCACCTGAGCCACAGCTCCACTTTAAACTTTGTGTTGGATAATTGGAGATAACAGTCTCATAGACTTTCCTGCCCAGCCTGTTTTCTAACCACAATCCGAAGATCTCAGCCATCTGAGTAGCTAGGATGATAGGCATGAGCCACTGGCACAGTACCTGGCAAGAACAGTATTTTTTTTTTTTTTTGCTTTTGAGGGTTTTTAGTTTTTGTGGGGTTTTTTTTGTTTGTTTTGTAGGGTTTTTTTTTCAATCTTGCAGCTTGAACCCAAGGCCTGGCTGCCCTACCACTTGAAGCCATAGCTCCACTTCTGGTTTTCTGGTGATTAGTTGGAGAAAAGAGTCAAACGATATTTTTTAATGCTTTGTAGCACTCTGATGATTCCAGGAGCCAAGTATCCTTCTTTATGATTGTGAGATGAGAGATGGATTGACTTGTCCATAGGTTTCTTCTGGATAAGATTTTCCTCTCTCTTTGTCTCCCTTCCCCTCCCCACTCTCTTCTCTCTCTCTCTCTCTCTCTCTCTCTCTCTCTCTCGCTCACTCTCTCTCTTCTCTCTCTCTCTCCTCTGTGTCTCTCTCCTTTTGTGCAAGTACTGAGCTTAAACACACGTCTCTCAGTCTCATTTGAATTTTTCACTCAAAGCTGGCACCTTACCACTTGAGCCATATCTCCACTTCTAGCTTATTTTGCTGGTTAATTGGAAATAAGTGCTTCATTGACTCTCCTTTCCAAGCTGGCTTTGAACTTTCATCCTACAATCTCAGACTCCTGAGTAGAAAGGAGTACAGACCTGAGCCACTGGCAGGCACCTGGCTATCTGAACAGTTCTGACAGGTACTATTCAGTTTTCCATGGACTACCCTGAGTTAGAGCGATTTTTTATATCATATTACTCTCACTTTAAACTCCTATTTAAAATTCATCACTGATTTAATTGAGCTCAAATCCCAGTCATCCAGCTGTCAGAGCCAAGAGCTGACTAACATCTGGGAATACAAAAGCAAACCAGGAAAAAGTGCGCAGCGGAGCATTCAAAGGAATAAGATGACAAATGAGAGTACCTCCAGGAACAGGGAATTAGCACAGGAGAACAACAAGCTGGAGTTCTACCTCACTAAGATTTTGCTTGATCCAATCCCATGTGTAATTGTTCAGGGTGTTCTGGGACAGGAGCCCAGACTGTGTGGTGACCACAGCAGGTCAAAGACAATTAAGCAAGGTGGACTGTGTCGTGTCTCTGCACAGATTACGCTGAAACACCATGATAATAAGGCAGACATCTGTTCACTTCATTCTTCAAATGGTGTGCAACTCTTTTTCAGAAAGTATTTCTCAAAACTTTAGAGCCTAACCCTATCAATAACCATGATGGTTTCATTATTCATAAAAGACTGAAGAAATGGCCTTGGCTTAAAGAAAAATTTGAAGTTAGAAACTGAATTTTAATTTAAAATGTCATTAATATTTTGAAAAATATCTAGCTTTGTAATATTTTCAGTGTAGAAAGTGATATGTAAAATATATTAATGGCTAGCACAAGGACCTCATGCCTGTAATCCTAGCTATTTAGGAGGCTGAGATCTGAGGATTGCAGTTCAAAGCCACCCTGGGCAGGAAAATTTGCAAGACTCTTTACCTAAAGTTAACCAGCAAAAATCCAGAAGTAGAGTTGTAGATTAAATAGTAAAATGCTAATCTTAAACAAAAAAAGCTCAAAGACAGTGTCCAGGCCTTGAGTTCAAGCCCCAGGACCAGCACACACATACACACACACACACACACACACACACACACACACACACACACACACACACTCACAAATCAGATATTGAAAATATAACTAAAACAATCATTTATTTCATCTTTCTTCTAACTGGAGAAATTCAGTAGGTTCCTTATGATGACATTGTATATGATATACTTCAAGATGCTATGTGTATGAGAATGGAATTTTAAAACATCTTTTATCTTGGAAATTTTCATTTTATTTTTATGTATTTTAAGAGATTTTTTTTTACTTAAGTATAGGTAAAAGCAATATCAGTTGTTCAGTTTCATACCTGTGGCTCTCATGCCTTAACCCTAACAACCCTGCAGTTTGATATCCAAAGGATTGTGGTTTAAGGCCAGCCCAAGAGGAAAACCCATGGAACTCCATCTTCAAAATAACCAGCAAAAAGCCAGGCCAGAGGCACAGGTCAAGTGATAAGAGCACCAGCTAAGCAGCCAAGCAATTTGAGCAAGTATGAGGCCTTGACTTCATGCCCTCTACCAAGAAAAATTCTTTTAAAATGAAAGAAATATCTGCGTCGAAATGATTGCCAATTTCTGTGTGTTCAGCACTCACATCAGCTTGACACAGATAGAATTTTGAAAACTATAGAAGCTTTAGGCAATGGTCAGATTTGCCTAAGACAGAGAAAATTGCAAATTGGCCTCAAGAGGCAGAAAGAAAACTCTCTAATTCACAGGAGGGTATACATTGAATTACACAGATACAGTAAAACAGAAAAATTGAGTAATGTGAGAGTTATAAATGATCAAATAAATATGGATCGAATATACTGAAAATCCACAATGGAAACTTTTGAAATCAATTAATATAAGTTAACAATTTCTTTAATTCTTATGTCGTTTCAAGGTTCAAGGACTATATTCTACCCTATGATTATAGATAGCTAAGCTTGCTCCTATTAGCTCAATAAATAAGAATGAAAAAGTTTGTCCTTGGGGAGATATTAAAAGAAAACTATTCCCATGCTTCAAATCTTGCTTTAAGCTGTATTTGTAAAGTATCCACAGGCTAATGTTGAAAATGAGGCAATAAGAATGTCACACATAATATTGTTACCTTTCTTCCAAAAGAGAACCACTCATGTTTTCTAAATATATTCTATTTGTATGTCTAATCTATGTCTAATCAGGCAGACCTGTGAACTATAGATTCATAGAAGTTAGTGAATTTAGAAAGAAAAACTATTTGTTTGTGGTTATCCAATGTAAGAATTAAATCTATAACAATAATAAAATTTTATTTTGATATTATGTGATTTTTTAAGTTAATGTGATATATGAATATCCACTGACTTTTATTAGGCCTTATTTGGAACTCTTTGCAATAATTATTATAATAATGATTTATTGATAGACAATTAGGAGGCTTGAAGCTGCCCAAAGGGTGCCCCCATCTGAGCGCAAGAGTTTGTAAGATGTATAGGGAGAGCCATTGTTTCAACACTGTGAACATAAACCCACTACTAACACTGACCTTAATCATCTGACCAAGCTAAGGAGTTGCAGGTTTCTTCAGTGTGAACTTCCATGTTGCATGATATACAAAAGACTCATGCCATCTGTGGGTATGATTAGAAAGAGACCTCCACCAAGGAAAAGACAGGAATATTCAGTGCAGAGTTCAGAAAGGATTTGAAGGAAAATTGATCTCAGTTTAGTATTTTCATAGTGACAAAACAAATATTAATTCTCCTACTGATAACTATTGTGCTTTTCATAGTCTCTAAAATAGATTATTAGGGTATATGTTCCCAGTGAAAAACACTCAAAAAGTTCTAGATCTCATTGATTAATGTTTGCTTTTAGAAAGAATCTCCATAAACTAATAACATTATCTGAAATCATTATTTTTATTTTTTTTAATTTATAAATACATATCTTTTTTTTTTTTTTTTTTTTACCAATCGTGGGGCCTGAACTCTGTGCCTGGGTACTGTCCCTCAGCTCTTCAGCACAAGGCTATTGCTCTATCACTTGAGCCATAGCACCACTTCTAGCTTTTTCTGCTTATGTGGTGCTGAGGAATCGAACCTCATGCATGCAAGGTAAGCACTCTACCACTAAGCTACCTTCTCAGCCCCCAAATATGTATCTTATTTAACTCTCCTATGAAATAAACATCAAAATGAAGAGTAAATTGCAAGAGACCTATGCTTTTGCTTTTTTTTATTCTGTGTTACTTAGATATTGAGAAAAGTCCCAAGATATTTATTTTAAAATATCAAACTAGTTGTGTGTTGAATGAATGACAGAAGACCAAATAAATGGGAAAATTATATTTTCTCATGTAAAGTGCAAGGCAATGAAGAGTTTATCACAAGCAAAATATGGATATCAATAATAAAAAGGCTCAATTAGAACTCACACATTTTTTTGGTTGGTCATGGGGCTTGAACTCTGGGCCTGGGTGCTGTCCCTCAGCTCTTCAGCTCAAGGCTAGTGATCTACCACTTGAGCCACCACAGTGCCACTTCTAGTTTTCTGAGTGGTTTTTATTGGAGATAAGAATCTCACAGACTTTTGTCCGGGGATGGCTTTGAACTGCGATCTGAAGATCTCAGCCTCCTAAATAGCTAAGATTACAAGCATGAGCTACCTGTACCCGGCTGAACTCACACATTTATAATACATGTTCAGAGTAAGATAAAATATGTCAAAAGACAACAGCATATAGCAAATAATTTGTATTATTATTGTTGTTTTTACTGGTATAGATTTGACAATAACTTTTCTATGTGCACATTTGCTTTTTATTCTGTATATATTTGCCTTGTTGAAATTCAAATAAAATCATCTTTAACTAGTTCTAGAGAAGAGATTTTGATTGAGAAAGGCTAATAGGAAAAAGGAATATGGGTAAGGTAATTATCTATTCCCTTCATGGCACTGTAAGTTTAACTGGACTGCTAAGCTTAATGAATGGGAACCCCAGCTCTCCCAACCTCAATGGGAGACTAGGGTTGCCTACACAGTGTTCAGGTAAGTACATGAGGTACAGAGAGATAATCCATTCCTTCAGGAGAGATTTCTGCAGCATTCTGGCCTTTCCAGGAAAAAGAATCCTGGGAGCATTGACGACAGCTTTCCCGGTGACATTCCAAGGCAGTGAGTTGCTCTGGAGCATTCATCTTCACAGCTAGGGATGAAGATGTGGACAAGTTGAATCTGAAGGAAGAGTGCTCCCTGCAGAACTCAGGCTGGGAACCATGGCTCATAAGTTCACAGAAAAGTAAATGTGGAAAGCTCCCTTGAGATGCCAGAAAGAAGTTCACAGTGCCATGAAGGGGAAAATGTGTGCACATTGGTTAACTAGGGCAGTGCTAGCAAGCTAGGAGTCATTTGAGTGAAGAAATAATGGACTGGACTAGGAATATTCTTAGAACCCACCTGAAATTGCAATGCATAAATCTGTCTTGCCTGGCAGAGTTATGGACTTTTCTCCTTCCAAACTCAGGAGACAAAAAATAGCCTTTGATTAGAGAAATCCAGGTTGATAGCATGTGAAAATAGAAGAAGAAAAAGTATGAGAAGGCCAGTGAAGGTAAGTGTGATATGAAATGGTCAGCCAGGATGATGAATCTTGATAGTGAAATCTAAAAATATATCGAGGGATGGGAGACTGAAGTGAATGAAGAAGAATATATTTAATGGAGATAAGTGCTTGTTATAAGATAGATGGATTTCAACTCCATGGTTTAGAATGCCGTTCAGTTCAGGGAGAAAGTAAATTCCTACTGAAGGCTGAAGTGTAGTTTACTCAAAAAAATAACAGTGAAATTCATTGCCACTGAAAAGATTATGAAATTTCACAGAAACTGAAGTTCCTCAGGATAAAGCAATAGTGGAAATGCGATTTAAAAAGTGAACTTAAGACCACATTCTCCTCAGAATAAAAGAGTATCTATACCAGGAAATGGACTTGTTAAAAGAAATTTACACTAACTGTTCTAAAATTTTTGCATGTTCCATTCAATGAACCAAAACTATTTCTTTCTAGATCAATTCAAAAACAATTGTAGCCTGGAGTTGGTGGCTCACACCTGATATTCTAGGTACTCAGAAGGCAGGGATGTAAATATCTCAGTTCAAAGCCAGCCTGGATAGAAAAGTCCCCGTAAGACTCTCATCTCCAATTACCCATTCAAAAACCAGAAGTGGTGCTGTGGCTCAAGCGGTTGAATGCTAGCCTTGAACACAAACAAGCTCAAGGACAGCATGCAGACCGAGTCCAAACCCCACAATTGACTAAAAAAAAACACAGTTGTACTATACTTACAAGGTAAAATGTAATATTCTCATATGTAAATACAACATAAGATGATTAAATTGAGCTAATTAATATTCCATTATCTCATTTAGTGATTTTTTTTCTTTTTTCTTTTTTTATTGTGAAAATACTGTACAGAGGGATTACAATTACATGGGTAAGATAATGAGTACATTTCTTATCAAGCATTGTAGCCTCCTCCTTTGTTTCCCCTTCCCATCCCTTCACATCCTCCCCCCGCCCCCCCCCCAGTCCTCCCCGCCCTCCCCACAGAAGTTGTAAAGTTCATTTTCGACATAAAGACTTGTACATCTCATTATTGCAATGGGTCCACCTGTATCCCCATTTAAACGATTTGTTTTTCCCCTTCCCCTCCACAAATTATACCGACATCAAATACAGTGAAAGCAGGGGTTATACATTGGGGGAGGGACATACAAAGCAACAAAGAAATAATCTTATAAATGTGTTAGAAACAATTGCATGAAAGAAAAAAATATTTGAATACATATCTTAGGGTTGGTAGAACATTTGAAATTTGCTCCTTTAACTATTTTTAAGAAAGAAGACAGTATTATTAGTTACATTAGCTATGTTGTGCATGGATCTTTAAATATATCCCTTCTGTCTCTGAAATTTTGAACTTTACCAGAACTTTCCACTATTTGGAAGCCTTCTTTCAACATTCTGAAAGCTGCTATCATACTCTGAATATTTACATAAGAACAATAAATATTCTTTTGAATTTTGATATGGAGAAAAATGGAGATGTCTTATTTACAAACGTATTTCTTCTGTTTTTCTCCTCTATGATAAGACCAACACAAAACACATTAAGAACATATAAAAATGTAGGTGCTGGCAGCTCATGCCTCTAACAGTAGCTCAAGAGGCTGAGATCTGAAGGTGAAGGTTTAGAGCTGGCTAATGCAGGAAGTCTGTGAGATTTTCTACCATTGATCAGCAAAAAGCTGGAAGTAGAGCTGTGGCTCAAGTGGTAATGTGATTGATAGTGTATTGAACAGAATGCTTCCATTTTGTGACTAAGCATCATCTTGTCACGTACACTTAGCATCTACCTCCCATTAGTTCCTGCTTGCTCTGGGATAATGACCTTTGAGAAACAGTTTAGTTCCTGTTTGCTTGGAACTGATAAGCTTCAGAAAGAGTCTAGTTTTAGGAAATGGCCTGAGATTCAGTAGATGAACACAATGCACCTAAATTAGATCAGGTGTCACTTTCTTAATAGTGACTTCCACTTCTGTTGTTTCCTGTTTGCTTGCTTATAGCTGTAGATTAAGGGGGAAAGAGAATTTCCAAACGCCAGTAAAAGGTATATTAACCTGACTTGGTTGGAAGGCAGGCTACCACACTTGCAGGCTAATAAAGACTTTACATTGTCTATATATTTTGTCTGAGTGGTTGTTCCTGGGAGATTCCTCATTACAGTAAAGTACCAGCCTTCAATGACAAAGCTAAAACACAGTACCAAGCCCTGAATTCAAGCTCTAGTACTGGCAAAAAAATAAGAATTTAAGAGAGCTTCTAGGTGGTTCTTATTGTTAATTACCACATGTTCTCTATGTCTTTGCAAAGTGTTATATAATTTTCTGTCAGATGATCTTTTTCATATTATTGAAACACATGCAGAGCAAAGGGCTTTTCTAAATACCCAATATTGTTCGTCAATATTGTCTCAGACAAGCAAGCTTTAGTTTTATCAATATTTGCTTAATTATGCTGAGTATAATTATAAAATAGTTGAATTATCAATAATTATTTAAGTTCATTGACTAAAAACTCATTAAATCAACTTAATCATTATTATACTGTGCATTAGTGATGTGTATATACAATATTATATATTATGTATATACACACATGTATATATTATGTATACATATTGTATACATAACTATGTGCATATTTATACATACATATATGCATATACTGTGCATATCCACATATTGTTGTATCATATATGCATAATACACATCATGTATATAATATACCTGCATAATACATATGCATATATACTTTATATTGTATATGTTAAATTATGTATGCATATATACAAAAATATACACATAAATACAATATGTTATACAATAATTCATTATATATATGTATTATAATTTTTTCTTCCAAATCATTTGGTTATGACAAGTTGTTCCAGGTCACACACGTGGATAAGTAGAAAAGTTACAAATAATCCGTGATTGTTGGAATAGTACTAACCACAAGATATTAAATTAGGTTTCCAGGCCCTGCTCAGAGCTGATGTCCATTTCTCTATCATCTATTTCTATTTGGCAATATGTGTAAGCCTAACCTGCTGTTTGGTAGAATTATTACATCTATGACATCACATCCTCTGCTGAATTGAGATCTTTATGTAACATTCACTTTCTACCAAGACACAAAGTTGTGGTAAAAGCAAACCGTTACCTGGCACATGAAGGCATGTCTCCTGTCTCAAACCTTAGATTTCTACATTAGGGATTTTATAATAGACCATTTCAAAGGCAATAAGAATGATCCTATTTTCCACCAAAAAAAATGAGTGGGACTGTATTATCTTTGCTATCATGTTCAAGTGTTATTAGCAGCTTTATGGCAGTATAGAATGTTCTAGAATGTAGAATGTCTTTCCTATGGTATCTTCCTGCAATGGAAAGGGCCATGGCTTACTCTAAGGATGGAACAAACAAAGGGGCACACTCAAATGTACGATGTTCTCATTTTCACAACCCAAAACCTTCCAAGTTTTGTAGCAGCTTATCTGTCCTCTTGGGAAAAAATGCTTTATTGTGCTCTAGACCACTGGACCCCAGAGATCACTTAGGTGCTCCAGATCTCTGGATTTTCTGCCATTTGCTTTTACTTTCCAGACCTTGAGTCTTCTTAAGTTACTAATATACTTGATGGGTTTTCCTTACCAAGTTCATCAACTAAATCTCATTGGTATTATGTTGAGTCCGTGAAGCGTTAGTTTGAGGATTGATCATTGCAGCTACAAAGATCTACAAGGTGTAATGAAGATCAGAAAGACCAAAGTAATCCAATCATAAAACGTGATAATCATAGGACTAAATAATGCAATTGTAGGACTTAACAATAGTCACTTTTTTTTAAACTGAAGGACCACATAGATGTTGCGAAGAAAACCATGAAAATCCTAGGAAGCATTAAATGCCTTTTAAAATACAACATACAAGGACAAGGCTTCTACTTAACTAAATAATAGAGAAAAATAAACCCACTAAAACTTTCACCTCATATCTTAAAGGGGTTATTGTTTTATTCTTGCAGTAAGCACAGAATTTTTATGTAAAAAAGAAATATTTATGTTTTATATGGAGATACTTGATTGAAGAATTATGTAAATTTCAGGTTATAATTAAGGTAAATACAATGACCCAGTTTAGTAGTTAAAACTCACTTTCTTTTTCAATCATGAAAAACATGTTCCATCAACAAACATAGACAAATATGAAATGACCTTACAATCTATTAAAGGTTTTCAAAACATCTGGTAACTTACTGTGAACTCATAGGCCACAGTTCACTTCTCTAACTGCACTGAAGTAAATCTGTCATAAATATTTATTGGTATTTTAAGAAATGTACTGTTACACCAGTGCTAGATTTTCAACCAGCCTGCACATACCTATTATTGAACTCAGCTGGAAGTCTCAAAGGATGAAATTCTAGAACTATTTGTAATAACAAGAGCTAAAGTCAACCAACAAAAACCAAAATTTGATCAACAAGAAATCTTTGAAAGAAAACACCTCTTCATACACAATTTTCTATAATCAAACATCTAATTCTTTTGTTATTTTTAATCAGCAATCTGGAGGCTTTAGTTCTAAAAGAAATGCAAGCCTTAGCCTTTTCCAAAGGATAGAGATTGGTGGCTCTATCGATAAATACATACATATATATAATATCATATATATAACATATATCACATATATATTATATATGTATATCATGTTCTATATTAGGCTTGGTCACTTTCCAGGCAATAATTATTTTTATTTCAACTGATTTTTTAATAGTAGAACATTCAATTATAAGTGGAATGGTCTATTATTAAATGTTATATAATTTCCCCAAAACACAAACGAGCAAAAACTAACAACCTACATTGGCCTGCCAACATTCATGTATTACCATTATATTTTTGTTTATTCAGAAATGCTAGAAAAAACAAAACACAATAATCATTTGCTAGTTCTATGGAGAATTCTATCTACAGATTGCAAAAGTAAAGAATGATAATTTCTCTGGGAGATGACATCAGGAAGTGGTTCAGATAAAATTTATCTAATATGCAATCCATATGGCACTTGCCTAGAAGCACAACTTCAGAGAGCATCCAAACGTAGTCCACCTGCTTTCTCCCATGACACCCAATCAATCTTCTTCTGCAGGCCCAGCTGCAGTACGGATGCTGCAGGGAATTTTACTCTGCTTTACATCTATTAGTATGTAATTACTCTCTCTGTCTTTGAGTATATGATATTCATGATAGTGTTGTGTGTGTGTGTGTGTGTGTGTGTGTGTGTGTGTGTGTGTGTGTGTGTGTGTGTGTGTGTGTGTGTGTGGTGGAGCTTGAACTCAGTGTCTCTCACTCTCTCTTAGACTTTTCCCTTGAGCTACAGCTCTACTTCCAGAATCTGCTGGCTAATTGGATATAAGAGTCTCATGGCTTTGAACCTGATTTTCAGATCTCAGCCTCCTGAGTAGCTAGGAGTAGTAGGTAAGAGCTACTAACACTCAACTCTATTCATGCTATGTTAACTTATAACTCTACCTTTTTCTCATATATATTTTTATTGTAAAAATACTGTACAGAGGGATTACAGTTACATGAGTAAGGTAACAAGTACATTTCCTACCAAGCATTATTAACCCCTTCTTTGTTTTTCCCCCTACCATTCCTTCCCTCCACCTTTCCCCTCTCCCCATTGTAAAGTTGGTTTTCAACATGGTGTCTTGTACATCTTATTGTTATAATGGGTCAATATGTATCCTTGTTTCAGCATTTTGTTATTTCCCTTCCCCTCCCCAAATTAGAAAAACGTATATGATAAAGGGTACTGGAATAAAATACAGTGAAAACAGGGGTTGTACCAGGGGAGAAGAACATACAAAATAAACAAAAAAATCACAATGTACATTATGAAAACATTAAAAATAACATCAAGAAAGATAAAACCGCCGGGCACAGGTGGCTCACGCTGTAATCCTAGCTACTCAGGAGGCTGAGATCTGAGGATCGAGGTTCAAAGCCAGATGGGGCAGGAAAGTCTGTGAGACTCTTATCTCCAATAAAACCATTAGAAAACCGGAAGTGGCGCTGGGGCTCAAGTGGTACAGCGCTTGCCTTGAGCTGAAGAGCTGAGGGACAGCACCCAGGCCCAGAGTTCAAGCCCTGAACCGACCAAAAAAAAAAGATAAAACCTCTTGTGTTCCTATCTTGGGGTTCATTTCACTTAGCACCATCTTATATGGTCATATGTATATAGCTTTTAACCTTTTCTGCTTATACTAGACATATACTATTTATTTCAAATATGGGAAACCATGGGACCTATGTTTCTTTGGGCCTGGCTTACTTCACTTAATGTAATTTTGTCCAAGTCTTTCCATTTCCCAACAAATGGGGCAATGTCATTCTTTCTGATGGAGGCATAGAATTCATATATATCACATTTTCTTGACCCATTCATCTACTGAAAGCAGTAGAGAGGCTCTTCAGCAATCCCACTTTTGGGCATTTATCCAAACAAGACCACACTAAAGCTACCAGCACAACTATGTTTATTGCAGCATTATTTACCATAACTCTAACTCTTAATCTACACAGATTTAGCCTCTAACACTCATGTTACCTGACACAAACTCTTTGTTATCTTTGCAACCGCAATGAGGAAAAAGTTATTTGTTTTGCATGGTTTTGAATTTTTACATCTCTTAAAGTTCCTGGGGGTGGAGAGGGAGGAGATATGTGCATTATATGTAACTGAGTAAGTAAACACATTAAAAATACATTTTATGTATCCTATTTTATTCCTATGGCAATAAATGTCAGTAACATAAATGAGCCCATTATGAAAGCCCAACTTAAAACTAAACATACTAATTGGTCAAAATCAAAGTAGAGTTTATCTATCATCAACTTGAAAAAATTAAATAAATATTGACTATTACATTTATTTTACATATGTCTTATTGTATAATACACAAAGCTCTAAAAATTATTTTTGTATTGCAAACAGACAACTTCTAAATACAGAACAAGGGAATATTTATCTCAATTTAAAGGGTAATTCTACTACCATTAATCTACATTAAATGAATTTGAACCACTAGCAGTGATGTAATCTGTTGTTCAAACGTGCAAATAACCAATAAGGAAATAGATTACAATACTATAGACACATTATCTAGGGGCATTCCAATAGTTTGCTGAAGATTCTGTGATGTAGAGATCAGTCAGGAGCCCAATATGGGGTTTTAGATTAGAAAAAAAAATACTGTTGAAGAACTTTATACCTTCTGATCTTAATACTTCCAATATTTTTCAAAAACACAATACTAAGATTAACTTAGGGAAGTGACTTTTCACCTAGTGTGCCCAGGCCTTATATTCAATTTTGAATAACACACACACACACACACACACACACACATACACACACACACTCAAATCGATCACTATCAAACACTGGAATTATCATCTTACCCATACATATGTTTTTCCAATTTTCTTTGCAGTACTGTATGTCAAAGCATTTGTTAAGGTTTTGAGGTATGTGTTAGCCTAACTAAATAATTTTGAAAGGTGACCTTTTGATTTGATTGTTTCGTGGACAATAATGCAAAAAAGATGGAGATGAAATGCCTCTGGATTCCTGGTATAGAAATTGATGGATGGCTCATTTGGAATTCTGTAGATGCAGCACAGCAATGCGCGCCAAGGAGTCTCAGCAACCTAATTTCAGAGAACTTTTATTGATTACCAAGTGAGGGCCCATTTTAATCATTTCCACATACTGTATGGCCCGGGGTAACACAAATTCATTAAAGAAGGATTATAAACTTTGTTTAAAACCAGATTCTAAATTGTGTCTTGATGTATCATCAACAGAAGTTCTGTGAGATCGATCGCAGATACTAAGATGTTAACATTAACTTGCTTAATTTTAATTGCTCCTATGTATGACCTGCTGAAGTGCAAATGATCACAAAGCTAAATTACTTCTCTCACAGCAAGAAGTGTTCCTGTAGAATTGCTTCCATGTAAGGCATCTTAACTGCTTCAGTATTTATTTATTGCTATGTTCTGTCCCCTTTCCTGCACAAAGATAATTTAATAACACCTTAATGCATCCTTTCAATATTTCCTGAAATTTTAAAGGAGCATAAGATTCTTCCAAAAGTCAACTAGGGTTCAAATTAAAATGTCACTTTGAAGGTGCACACACACACACACACAAACCCCATGTGGGTGTACATTTGCAATCTTCAGTGGTATTAGATAGGCTAGCATTTATATGTTTCAGTAAAATGTCTTCCTGTTGTGAACAGGTCATTAGTATGCTAGATCTATTAATTTGTTTTCCTTAAGTCTAATATAAGTGCATAGATTTTCAACAGTAGTTTTTCTCTTTTGAAGATTTATACACAAAAATTATGCATATCACTATTACTAATCTATAAATTAAATGGATTTTGGAATTGCAATATCAACGATAAAATTTACATACTGATAAACTAATTATGTGAAATTTTACCTAATTTCTCTTAACCTCAGTTTGTACATCTTAAATATGGGATTAATTAGTAGTACAAATAACTTTATCGTAAGGAATATGTAAATTAATATTTTATAATTATAAATACCTCTATATTTTTCATGTATGTATTTGAATGTCTTGTTTGATTTATGGAACTATTTTATCATTTGAATATGACTTTAAGTCATTAAGATAATTATGAGTATAATATAATGTATAATGATGATTTTGATCATCAGAGACTTTGACAGTCCATTTCCTTTGTAATGTTTTATGAGTTGTGTTATAATTTTTCTATATCAAGTTAAGAGTTTTTAATCTTTTAAATTGGCTTTATGACATGTAACAAAATACATCCATCATTTGTTAGGACTTTATTATTCTTAAATAAATTTCTAATTATGACATTACTCCTTAGGGAAAGCCAAGTATAAAATATTATAATTTTTATTTATTATAGGAAGCCCAACTCATAGAGAAAAAAAACACACTTCATTTTCTTTAAATAAAGGATGAAAAATTGCACCAATGTATGTGGTAATGTGACTCTGTGTTATGCTGTAAACTCTCATAGCTATATCAAATACGACTAAATTACAGTCCTCAATTTAGAACCACAGGGCTCATATAAGAAGTTATTGACATTGATTTTGTTTGTTTTTATTTTTTTTTTAACAAAGAATGAGTTTTCTTTCTCTTAATGTCTCCAAGTCTAGTATCATTCCTGGAAAGATTTAGAGATTAAATGAACACTATATAATATATAACAGTATGTATTATATACTATTTATAGTATATAGTATAAAGTATACATTATATACATTTTAATGTAATATTGTGTATTATATGTTATATATAATATATAATAGTAAACATTATTATGGATGTTTTTGGAATGATTAATCTGGCATTCTGAAGTAAGTTAAAAAACTATTGGTGAACTTTTACTGCAGGCAACAAAGAACAAGACACAGAAAATGCTTGAAAAGGTCTAAGTAGTAATAGATAAGAAATAGGTAAAGAGCCAAGCACTGGTGGCTCACATCAGTAATCCTAGCTGCTCAGCAAGATGAGATCTAAAGATGGAGGTTCATAGCTAGGCTGGGAAGACAAAACCCAGAATAACCTACAACAAAAGTTCAGAAATGGAGCTATAGCTCATGTAGTAAAGTGCCAGCCTTCAGTGAAAAAGCTCAGGCAAATAACCCAAGCGCTGAGTTCAAGCCTCAGTACTGGCGTGCACACACACACACACACACACACACACACACGAGAGAGAGAGAGAGGGAGAGAGAGATAGAGAGAGAGAGAGAAAGAGAGAGAGAGCATAAGAAATAAGCAAAGGGAGATATTAACTAAAATTTTAAAGTACATATTATATATGGCTAGAGAGGTTGAGCATTTCTTCATGTGTCTATTGGCCATTCTTATTTCCTCTTCAGAGAAGTTTCTCTTTAAGTCTTTAGTGCACATATTTATCAGGCAGTTGTTTCTTTGAGGATTTGTTGTTGGGGGATTTAATTTTTTGAGTTCCAAGTATATTTTAGATATGAGACCCTTGTCCGTTGTATGACTAATGAAGATCTTCTCCCAATCCGTGGGCTTTCTATTAATCTTGCTAGCTATGTCCTTTGCCATGCAGAAGCTCTGAAATTTCATGCAGTTCCATTTGTCCAACCCTTCTTTGATTTATTGTGTTTCTGGGTCTCTACTAAGAAAATTTTGGCCTGTGCCAAGGAGCCCTAGAGTTTCTCCTATTCCTTCCTATAATGTTTTCAGGGTGTCTGCTTTGACTTCCAGGTCTTTGATCCATTTGGAGTTGATTCTGGTTCAGGGTGATATAAAAGAATCTAGCTTTAGTTTTCTACAGGTGATTAACCAGTTTTGCCAGCACCATTTACTGAAGAGGCTGTCTTTCTTCCATTCTACTTTTTTAGCTCCCTTACGGAAGATTGGGTTGCTATAAGTCTGTGGGTTCATTTCTGTGTTTTCAGTTCGATTCCTTTGGTCCTCAGGTCTGTTCTTGTACCAGTACCAAGCTGTTTTAATTACTATGGCTTTGTAATAGAGTTTGAAATTTGGTATTGATATTCCTCCAAGATAGGGACAAAAGTGTTTTTTTTTTTCTTTCTTGCTATTGTTTCTAACAAATTTATAATGTACCATGTGATTTTTTTGTTGTTTTGTATGTCCCTCCCCCACGGTATAACCCCTGTTTTCACTGTATTTGATGTTGGTATAATTTGGGGAGGGGAAGGAAAAAAACAAATTGTTCAAATAGGGATACAGGTTGACCCTTTGCAACAATGAGATGTACAAGATGCTATGTTGAAAAACGAACTTTACAATTTGGGGAGGGGGGTAATTGAGGAGGTGGGAGGGAAGGGATGGTAGGGCAAAAACAAAGGAGGAGGCAACAATGCTGGATAAGAAATGTACTCATTACCTTGCTCATGTAACTGTAACCCCTTTGTACAGCATTTTCACAATAAAAAACTTAATTAAAAAAGTACATATTATATATGTATATTGATTCCCAACTCTAGACAAGAAGATTTATCTTTTCTTCTACTCTAAATATTCATGTTCTATTAAGAGAAACTAAATTTCATTTATTCTACAAATTTCTCTCAGCAAGCTAGTGTTAAATCTATTAAAATCATAATTTTATTGTTGGGTCTACTTTCACAGCTGGAAGGAAATATTAGAATTTTAATCATTAAAGATATTTTAATGCACTAATGGTTGCCAATTAGTTACTAACTTCAGGACATTTCCCCTTAGTTTTTGCATAAATGAATATTTAAAATGATCATCAAACTCATAAAAACCATGAAAAATAAGTTTTCTTTGATTTTTGTTTATGCCACTTACTAATCTAAAATTTAGCTAATGGTAACAGAAACATAATAATTCATTCATAATTCTTAATTCATAACAAAATTCTTAAAAAATATTTAAGCTGCTATAAACAATGACTTACCATTCATTGATCGTAATATCACATACGTTCTCCAAATTCATATGATTCTACTTTGCTTATGAAATACTAATGAGATTTCATGCACTTCCAGTATAATTACATAAGAAATGGGAAAGCTATTATGTAGTATATTTTTGTACATAATTGAAATGGTTTCAAAAAACTTCCAGGATTTTTATGAAAGGCATGCATGAACATATTTAATACTGATTTCCTAAAAACAAGGTTAGATCATCTTAGATTAAACAAAAATATCAAATACTTACCAAGTAGTAGCAAATCATTATTGCATTTGCTCTAGTTGGTTCACATATGTCCACAGGCTTGTTTAGGCTCTGGGATTTTGCCATTCCTTCCATTTGAACCTTGCTTTTGGGTCTTGTGTGTGTGTGTGTGTGTGTGTGTGTGTGTGTGTGTGTGTGTGTGTGTGTGTGTGTGTGTGTATGTGTGTGTGTATGTTTTGTCCATGAGATTAAGTACTGGTAACTTGGCAGTGGCTGGCCTGAGTTTCCTACTCCTGACTCTAATTCCCAGGTCCCTGAGATTATGTACTGCTATGTCTAGCTTGACTTAAAAACTTCTAGGATAACAGGTTTTTTTCCCACCTACTGTCTTGTGAGCCCTTCAACTGCTTTGTAGACAAGTTTTACAACCTACACTGACTAATAAATATTTTCTTATAAATAATTGCATTTTCACCTGGTATGGAAGGATGACACCTGTCATCCTAACAACTGAAAGGACTGAGAACTAAGGTTCATGGTTCAAAAACAGCCCAGGCAAGAAGTGCATTAGATTCTTATCTCCAATCAACCACCAAAAGATGGCAGTGGAGCTGTGGCTCAGATGATACAGAACCTGACTTGAGTGAAATTGTTAAGGGCAGTGCTCAAACCTTAAGCACTCACTACTGACATATGCGCACACACGCACACTCACAAAAGATAAAAGATAAGCAATGAAAACTATTGGCAAATTACCGAGAAAGGCTTGATTCACTATTCTCATACTTGATCATATTATTATACAGAACTGAATATGGTCTTTATTAAAGAAAAATGCTTAAGGGAAGGTTCATTTGGGAAAAATCTGAAACTTTTGTAGGAGTAGCTAAGATTGCTATTAATTTAAGTCTAGTTTACCATCACATTGGAACACACACACACACACACACACACACACACACACACACACGAATGCTTCATAGAGCTAAACATTGGTCCGGATTGTGCGATTCTTAAATGCATGTGGAATGAGAATGCCCGACAGTCAAGATTTTCACCATTTCAGAAGCAACTGCTTTTCTAAAAGTATTTGTTTCCTAATGCAATTTCCTTATCCATCAAGAGATTGACCAGTAACATTCACAAATCTTTCCCTTGCTCCTTTGTCCAAACACTCAGCAACTAGAGCTTCTAAACATTTGTGAGCATGTGCTTCATCAATCATTCTGACAGCCACTGGGTTGAATCATAGACCCATAAAAAGTGGTATTATGGATGAAAATACAAGTCTGTAGAAAACCATCAAAAAAGAAAACTTTCCATCATTCTTCCATAGACAACCTACCTGAATGTGCATGCTTCAACAAAACAGACACAATGAAATCAGTAAACAATAGCAGGGAAGTAACGTGAATAACCAATTTGTCAGACTTGTTTCAGACATGTTTTTGAGAACATTTAATAATTCTTCATTATTCTGATGCTTATTTAATATTTTCATTTCTTACTTGAGTTCTTCTCTAAGGCAATTGATACATTGTTTAATCAAAACTCCTCATTCCTTACATATTCTCAATGATAGTTTTGCAAACTTTATTATTAAAACTAATTTTAATCTATAAAATATAGGAAAACAGCCTGGACTATTTGCCTTGGTTGTTTTTATGTTTTGTTGGTTGGTTGCTTTTCTTTTTTTTTTTCTTTTCTTTTGGGTTCCTTGGTTAGACTTAGAAAGGAAAATACTAAATTATTACTTAAATAAGATATGCTTGGGCATTCGAAAGTTATTGCATCTGAAAAGTTTAGCCTTGTAAAGGAATGATAAGCCACTTTACCTGTACAATAAAACTTTATAAAACTTTTTTGGAAAATTTTCACTAATCAAAAAAATTGAACAAAATTGAATTAAATTTAAATTAAGTGACACCAAAGAAGATACATCCACCGATGGTAATAACAAAAGAATACAACTACTTTTGTTCCCTAGAAAACCTAATTGTAATTGATTCTAAGGAATCAATTTACTTAATATTCCAAATGAGAGAAATGTCAGTTTGTCTTTCTCAGCAATTATATCAAAAACCTGAAACAAAGGAGTAATATTAAGGTGTTTTATACGTTTAATGATTTGCAATTGTATAAATTTATTTTTAATACCATCAGTTATAAAAATTTCTCCTCTGACAACTAGCAGGGGAGGAAAGTCAAGAGAGAAGAGCTGGACAGAATGAAGGAGGGAGTGGCACTTCTCAAAAGGAAACGTGCTCATTACCTGATTCATGTAACTGTCATTCCTCTCTACATCACCTTTATGATAATTTTTTTAAAAAAATAAAGTAAAATAAAATTTCTCCTCTGAAAAGAATCTAGTTAAATTGTCTAAAACATAGAATACCTTAGAGATCCGTTTAAGATGATCTGATTTAGAAATAGTTCAAGATACTGAGTTTCTGACTTTACTTATTTATTCCAGATAAGGATCTAGACTAAGGACTCTCTAGGCTGAATATTGAGCTCTCATTTATCTTTTTTAATCTAGGATGACACTCTACCACTTGAGATACAGCTCCACTATCTGGTTTTTGCAGGTTAATTGTAGTTAAAAGAGACACATCAACTTTTCCGCCCCTGTTGGCTTTAAACCATGATCTTTAGATATTAGTCTCCTGGGAAACTAGAAATACAGGTGTAAGTAACCAGCATCTGGCCAAAACAATATATTTTGACAATAAAAATAGAATATTCTAATAAAAAAGATTGTTGCAGTTTTTAAAATGTGAATTTCAACATACCTGGTCTTTAACCTAATAAGATATTACTCATATATCAAGATGCTCATCATAGGGGCTGGTTTCTTTGATGCTTTCTGAAATGATAAAGTTGATGTTTTTAGAAGAAGCACACCCCTTGATTTTCTAAGTTGAATCATTGTCGGCTTTATCTAATAAGAAGCAATTCACTTCCTCTCCTTGTGCCTTTTCTTTAAAATGCCAACCTGAAACATGGACTACCTACCAAATAATGGTTCCATAAATGGCTAAATGTTCTGTGAACAATTAGACAGGTTTGCTTTGTTGGAAATGAATAGCACGGTCATATTGTCAATGAATGGATAAGAAGCTTCAGAAATACTTCACATGTCTTCCCATCATCTACTTCTCACAGGGAGCACACAAAATGCCTTTCATTTCTGTAGTCTTCATATCTAAAAAAAAACATTCATTTTTTTATAAGAAAAGAAATAACCTTTACAAATAGAGTAATGCATGGCCTTTGAAATGAGTTTTTAGATAAAACAGGCTCATTGTCTTTTTTTTATTTAGATACACATAAAGGGATTTAATTAATAAATAATTTGAAAAGTACACTGAAGTTATGAGAAAAATTTTATGACAGTCATGCTGAATTATAGTTTCCATAATGTCTCAACTGAACTAATATAAAACCCTGCTGATTTCATAAAGATGAGAAAGATAAGTACCAATAGATATATGAGCTTTGAATTAAAAAAATGTATACCCAGCTCAGAGTTCAAGCCTACAACCAATAAAAATAAAATAAAACAAGATAAACATGAGTACTTAAGTGAAGAACAAATAACTACAAAACATTTTTTGGTTTTGTTTGTTTTGGTGCACATACTGGGTCTTGACTTCAGAGCCTTGTCTTCTTACTCAAATTGTGCTAGTTGTTTGGAGATGTAGTCTCACTCCTGTCAAAATGGCCACTGTTAAAAATACCGACAATAACAGAATCTAATGCAAATGTGGGCAAAAAGCAATTTGTTACACTTTGGTAGCAATATAAACTGGTTGAACCATTCTGGGAAGTAGTGGAAGATCTTCATAAGACAAAACCAAAAACAAACAAACAAAAAAAATGTGGATTTTTTTTGCCTGGGCTGAACTTGTACTATGATCCTCCCAATCTGCCTCCTCAAGCAGCTTGGATCAAAGGCTGAGGCCACTGTACCCCATATTGACTTACATGGAATTTCACAGTGAGGCCATGTTAGGCCTTGAACTGCTGATCTCAGACTCCCAAGGAACCAGGATTTTAGGTGTGGGTCACCAAGTGCTCACGCACAAAATTGTATCTTTAACTTCTAAAATTATGTCCTTTTTTATGAATTCAAGGGAAAGAACATTTCTGGAGATGCCAGAGAGGTGACCCAGATATGGTGAGTATGTATTGAACTCAGCAGGGACATTAAATTGTATGAACACGGAAGTCTCTGCAGAGTCTGGGAAAGGATTTTTGTCTCCATGAATTTATCCTTTCCATTTCACGATCTTCCCTTGAATGACAGGCACAGAATCCCTTTAAATATAACACATTACCCATTACACATGCAGGGCTAGAATCAAAAGTATACTTCAAGTTGATTAAAATATATGCAGCAGAAACTATAATGTTTCCTTGTAGATCTAGAAAGCAAATCTGAGTTATAATACCAACAAACCTGAAATTAAAGCAAAGGGTGTCCTAAGGAATTTCACAGATCAAACTCACAGAGTCAGGTTTCTGGTGCAAAGGAGGAAATGTAATTCCCCTTGTTGTGCAGAGACATTTGAGTATTTAAGTGGGTAACAGTGATCTCTCTTAAGTAGCATCAACAATGGAGCCAAATTCCTAAGTCTCTATCATGCTTCCTGATTATGATCAAATTATCTAACTATTTCTATTTACTATTGAGACACAAAGAAGAGATTCACTAAACTGAAGAGTAGCTCCGCCAAAAAATTCAGAGAGGGAAGGAGAAAAAAAGTGAAAAAAGTGATTGAAAAGGATGGCTCCATCCAAGATGCATTATGTACATCATATGAAACCCACTTGTACAATTAATTGATGCTAGCTCAAAAATAACAATACTAAGAAAATATTCATGTGAACGACACAAACTAACAATAAATGAAGTGTTTATTTCATTTTTATCACTCACCCTTGCTCTGAGATGACCATGTTAGCTGACAGTTTTTCTCCCATTGGTTGTATGTGACAGAGAGGACCCAAGAAATACAGGTATTAAGGAAAGGATATACTCTTAAAACTCATAGCCCAGAGTTAATGGTTCACTCCTAGCTACTCAGAAGGCTGAGATCAGAGGGTCACAGTTTAAAGCCAATGAAGACAGGGAAGTCTTTGAGATGCTTATCTTCAAATAATCACCAAAAAGCTAGAAATGGAGCTGTAGCTCCAGTGTAGAGCCCTACCTTGAACAAAGAAAAGGTAAAAGATGGCATCTAGGCCCTGAGTTTAAGCCCCAGGAATGAAAAAACAGGAACAAAATAAAAAAAGAAAGGAAAGGAAAGGAAAGAAAAATGTTAAAACTAGATAAAATATTAAGTTTTAGAATATTTTGTAATTGACAGTCAAATAATACAAAGAAAGAAAGAAAGAAAGAAAGAAAGAAAGAAAGAAAGAAAGAAAGAAAGAAAGGAAGGAAGGAAGGAAGGAAGGAAGGAAGGAAGGAAGGAAGGAAGGAAGGAAGGAAGGAAGGAGGAAAAAAAGAAAGAAAGAAACCAGCATTGTGATCAATTTCAAGTGAGCCATGTTGCATCAGTGGGTTGTGTAGAAGAAGCCATCTTGAGCTTTTGTTGGCCATTGTACATGGGTTCCAACAAAGACAACTATTGAGAATCAAAGTAGTTTATTTTATAATTCTTTCCTTAGAGAGAAACTGACTTATCAATATTAAAAGTTATATTACCTATTGGTATAGCTTATATTAACTAGGTATTCAGAAAAATTCTGAATGCATTTGGGTTTCCACATGGGAAGAGACAATTCCTCTTTTCCAACTATGCAATATCATTTCAGACAGGCTTTTATTTCCTTCAAAAATCTTCCTGCTCTATATGAAGCACCTCTTTTTTATTTCTTAAAGTATTTCCAATGGCTCATATTTTTACCTACAATCGCTATTATTTTCTTCCTATAATTAATGATACTCAATTTCCTAGTTATATAATCTGCAAAATGTTATTAAATTTCTACCACATTGCTGTAGAACTTGTTTTTGGTTTTGGTTTTCATTTTTGTTTTTGTCTTTGTTTTGCTGTGATTTCATCCATTCCTTAAAAGAAAATAGAATTGAACATTTACAACATAGTTGGTACATCATTTAGATTTATGTACCCGTAAGTGTTGGGGCTTTTTTGGTTCTGTTTTTGTTTTTGCCAGCCCCAGAGCTTGAACTCAAGGCCTGGCTGCTGCCCTTGAGCTGCTTTTGCTAAAGGATAGTCCTCTACCACTTGAGCGACAGCTCTACTAAAGGCTTCTTTCGTAGTTTATTGGAGATAAGAGTTCCATGGTTCCTAGGCTGGCTGGGAACCATGGACCACAAATTTCAGCTTTCTGATTCAGCTATGTTCACAGGTGGAGCACCAACTCCCAGACAACATATGTATACATAACTGCATTTTATAATTCTACAATTTACTACCTAGAATTTTCAATATCTTTTCCTCTCTTTGAGTGCTTGTTTCAAGCTGAACAAATTTTGTTTGTATGTCTTTGTCATAAAATATAAAGCCACATGGAAACCTGACAGATTACTTAAACATCTAAACAGTGTTTTCTATCACCTCTGATTGTTTGATTATAGATTTTTGCCTCCTCATAAAATTGATTTCAAAATTGACTTCATTTTTTTTATTTCACCAGATGTGAATATTTCCCCTGGAAATTTTGTTGACTGGTATTTAATGTTTTTGTGACTTAAATAACTATAAATGGATTTTTTCAGTATAGATTATTACTCAAGGCCAGCACTCTCCCACTTGAGCCACAACTCCACTTCTTCCATTTGTTGGTTAATTGAAGATAAGAGTCTCACAGACTTTCTTCTCAGGCTGTCTTCAAATTCCCATCCTCAGATTTCATCCTCCTGAACAGCTAGGATTACAAGTTTGAGCCATCAGTACCTGGCTATTTTCCTCTTTTAATTATTCTTTATGGGGCATAATTACATATTTGGGAACATCTGGATACATTACGCATAGTTTGCCTTTTATATATCTTTTATATGTCTTCAATGTCTTTTATATGTCTTCAGAATCCTCCCTTATTTTACAGTTAACTGGGTGTTCACCCACAATTTGACCTTTAGTTACCTCTTTTCTAAGATTTTGGACATTTATGACATTAATTAGGGCTTTGTTTCTACAAATCTATCTTTATAAATTCCCTAGTATATTTTATTTTGTTTCTAATTATTCATTTCTAGTAACCCAGACTCTCTGTACATACACACTCACACACATACACACGTTTATATATACACACACATATACATCATTACTCCTTTTTAGGGTATCAATTATTATGTTCAAATTTATACTTAAATTTATATTTTTTCTCTGTGTAAAGATGCATGTACTATAGAAATAATGTAATTAAGGAATAATTCCTCTGACCTTATTTGTACTTTTTTCTGCCAGCATCTTAATTAGAATTGTTCTCCATACCTCCATGCCACACACCTGTGTTTCTATGATCCTATCTCATCTGACAAAGCCAGCATATCTTAATTTATTTAACTACTATGAGAAACTGAGGATTTGAAACTATGAGTAACATGCTCAGTCCAGCATACCAACACAAAGTAAGTCCTCACGCTCTCGTTCCAAATGGGCCACCTATAAACACTGCATTATACAGTGCAATGAAACTGCTCTTAGTTTTCATTACTAAAATATATTTAGCTAGATAAAGCACATTTTGTTACCAGTCAAAAAGTAGCATTATATTAGGGTAACATATCCCCCCCCTCAAGAAAGAGTTAATAAGAAACTAAACAGTATTTTCCTGTGAATTTTGCATAAGCATGTATATGGAATGAAATAGACTTAAAGATTTTAGTACCAACTACTTCAATAAAAATACAGAAAATTTCTGGGGTAGGTGACTTATGCTTGTAATTCTAGCTACTCACGAAGAGGAGTTTTAAAGATCATGTTTAAAGCCAGCCCCAGCAGAAATGTTTGTGAGATTCTTATCTCCAATTAACCAACAAAAGACCCAAAGTGGAGTTGTGGCTCAAGTGGTAGAGAACCAGTGAAAAAGCTATGGGACAGTGCCCAGGACTTGAATCAAAGCCCCAGTACTGGCACAATAACAACAACAAACAAAAAGAACATCAATATAAACTAAGCATTATTATTTCTATTGTTCTTATTATTAGGCAGTAGTACGGTTTGTACTCAAGGCCTCACACTTGCCTGGCAGGCTTCAGTGCCATATCACCAGCTCATCTTGCAATGGCTGTTGTTGCTTTCTGCCAAAGCAGTAGCATGGACCATGATCTGCCTTTCAATTTCTTCCATAACAAGGATGACAGCTGCCTGCAACCACACTCAGCATCTTCTTTTGAGATGGAGTTTCAAGTTGTCCAGGTTGGCTTGCAACTGTAATTTTCCCAACTCAGCTTCCCCTACAGCTAGGTTTACAACACTGCATCACCACAAACACCTGCTGGTTGTGAAATTGTCTCATGTAAGGTGTCATTACTAGCTTCAAACCATGATTCTTTCTGTGCCGACCTTCTAGAATAACAGATGGGAACTGCTACTGCTCAGTCATATACCATTCTTTTAAGCATAATATGTGATATGTATATTTTGTATATATGCTCATTAGTATTCATTTACCTAATAAAATTATTGTTAAATATTTGAAAAATATATTTTATAACAACTAAACACAATAAAATTGATGCAATCCATGTTAATAGAGATTAAAAAAATCGATGTGAAATAGAGAAATAATGATTGTATCCAAAGATAATAGAACTTGCCTGAAATTAAACATACCCTATTTGCAGATCAAAGTTGATCTATGGTTTCTAGCTCCACTTCAAGTGAACATGGTTATTAAAAATCCTTAATCTGGAAACACAAGCATGTGCATACCTCTAACTAACACCTGCCATTAATAAGATGTTAATTAACAAATCTCCGGGTTAGTAATAGAACCATCAACACCAGAAAATTTTGTTCAGTGGCAAATAAATGTTAAATCCATTAAGATATTTTGCAAAGATAAAACACATATTTCTCCATGTATCTCTCTGCCTTTCCTCTTCCCCTGACTGATTGAAATAATCTCCATGATTGATCTTAGATTCGTGCAAAGTGTTAGGAATTTCATTATGTTGGAAAGCATAATAGTAGGGAAATTAATTGGGGAATAAATGAAATTTGGCAAGATGATTTGAGGATTGGGACAGGAGTGACAGAGATTTGTGAGTGTGTCAAATATCTACAGCTCTCTCTAGCATCATGCAAGTGAAAAAAAATAATCTATGACAGGCCTATTTTAAAGGCTACATATCTAAAATTGGGAGATATTCACCACCAATCACAGGTGACTACATGGATGGGCAGAGTTGAGGCTTGTCAGAAAAGAAGGGGACAAGGGTAAAAAGCAATTAATCTAATAGTTTTACTGATACATTAGCCAAAGTAAAAGATATTATCAGGAAGTGTACAAAATGAAAATTTATCTCTAATTCAGAAATTTTATAAGACTGTAAATCATAATCATTTGTTTTAATTTTGAGATTTTGACTATGATAAATTTAGATTAGATAGTCATATATATGTGTGTATATTTATATACTTATATACATATGTATATATAAGCATATATATACATATATATACTTTAAACATATATATATATATATATATATATATATACTTTACTTACATTTTCCTTATACAAATTCTAATAATTATCAGGATAAAATAACATTCTTTCACACTTCTGTATATTGCTTAAAGAGATTGAAACACAATATATTTCTTCAAAAATCACCAGGAAACATAAACATCTTTATATGTGTGTATATTTGCATATACACCTGTATGTACATGTCTGTGTTTACAAATAGATAGCTTTGAAGAAACTAGAAGTTTCCTTAGCCATCATGTTAAAATTGTGATATCTTCCAGAAATAAACAGAGATGTCAAGATTCAACACTTATAATTGTTTAGCAAGAAAACACAAGACAAAACAGGGGAAAGGCAAAATTAAACAAAGAGCGCAAGCTTCACCTCCCACTTCCACCTTCTATCTCCTGCCCCTCCTATCGCTTCTGTAGAGTGAGCTTAGGACTGACGTATCTTCATGCATCGATTAAAGTTATTTTGAGCTTCACAAACCTCTTTCCTACTGCCAAAATATAATTTCCACCTGAAAGTTCAGGCCATCTGAGATAATGGATAATTGATAATCTTCTCATTCCTATTTCTGCCATGTAATTAAAAAGCACCCAAGACGTCTGCCATTTCTTATTCTCCCTAATACTTTTGAAAGTATTTAAAAAATAGTTCTATTATCTTTAAGTAGCTGTGCAAAGGAGTTACCGTTCACCGAAGCAGTTTATGAATACAGTTTTTTATTGTGAAAATACTGTATAGAGGGGTTACAGTTACATGAGCAAGGTAATGAGTACATTTCCTATCAAGCATTGTTGCGTCCTCCTTTGTTTTTCCCCTACCCTCCCTTCCCTCTCATTTCCACAACTACACTCCCCCCCACCTAAATTGTAAAGTTCGTTTTTCAACATAGTGTCTTGTACATCTCATTGCTACAATGGGTCAACCTGTATCCCTAAACAATGTCACTCATTTCCACATTCTCACCCACCCTTCCCAACACATCCTTTCCCTCACTCTTCTTAATTTTGTGGTTATTAATTTTTTGCAATTTGGAAAAACAGTTTATGTGTACAATACATCATGATCTGTGTCATCACTTCAACATAACCCTTAATAACAAGTTTTAGTTATCTTTAAGACACCTTTCCTTGTCTATTCCTGTTATCTTAGTGTAATTATCATTTCTCATTGGCGTTCTGGAATATTCCCTTATTGAAGTAGTCTGTACATTGCTTTCCCAGTACAGGTCTGATTATTTTGTCCCTTATCTAATTAAATATAGGAGGTGTTTTGTCTAATGTTAAAAATGTATTTTATCCTCATAGTAGAATTTAGGTTAATATTTAATATGGCCCAGGAAAATACCTTCAGCTTAGTAAAGACTTTGCTTTTCCTTCTCCCTTGCTCTGGTCTCTGACTAGAATGAGATCAGATCTCAGTGTTGTTCTGATGCGCACGTGTGAAATACCTGAATGAACGATTAGCACACACTAAAAATAATAACAACAGGAATGCAAATCAAGTTATATCTGGAATGGGGTACTCCTAGGAGGGGGTTCCAACAGTGAGTGAAGGAGGGTGAATAAGATTTGTTGAGACTGGTTTGGGAAGAGAAAGGGGGAAGAGAAAGGATGATCAAGCTACATTGTAAGCGTACATGGTCATGATAAAATGAAATCCACTGTGCACATAATTGATGTGAAATGTCAAATAATAATAATAATAATATTCATGAGGATCAACAATTTAAAGAATCTAATGATAATCCCATTTCTGTAGTTCTCAGTTACATATCTTTGGAAAAAGCCTTTATCAATTTGTAAAACTGGTATTCTCCTGTGCATATGAGGTGAATGTCAGTGTAGAACACAAAATTTCCATCTTTATGTTTTTCTTATTAAGTTTCTTTAATATCAATAGCAGTAGAAATGTATTTTAAAAAGATGAAGAGATTGGCATTGACTGAGTATGTAAAGCAATAGTTACAGTTGGTCTTTTACTGGCTGGAGGTAACTTTGCAGTAGACATCATTTCCTAATTGAACAATGAAAGTGAATAGATGGTAAATTAAGTTACTTTTTTTCACCCTCAAGGGCCTGTAATAAAAGGTAATGGAACTATGGCTCAGCAGCAAAGCAATACAAAGGTGGAAAATTTCCACCATCTTTTGCCAGCTTTTCTTTTCACGCCTACCTTCTCCCTTCTAGGTTCCTAAGATTCAACACTCATTGGCAAAACAAATTAAAAAGGATGGTGAGTTTGTTCTGGGAGTGGAAGCAACTGTAATTATGAGTGACTCTCCTTCAAATTTTGGTAACAAAGAAAAAGTAGGGTATGTGTTAAGTCTGATTGAAATCAGTTGGAGATGCAGGATTATCGTGGAGGCTAAGGATGGAAATGGAGCTCTGGTACAGGGAGAGTAGCCAAGCATTGCATTCATCGCTTATGGGACCTGCTTGTAGGCAGGTGGGAAAGAGTCAAACTCAGCCTTAATTCCTGCACCAGGTGACAAAATATCCCTCCAATAGGCTACTAATCCCAACAACATTTTTTTTTGTTGGTTGTAGGACCTGAACTCTGGGCCTGGGCTCTGTCCTTCAGCTCTTCACCTCAAGGCCAGCGCTCTATCATTTGAGTCACAGCGCCACTTCCGGCTTTTTCTGCTTATGTGGTGCTGAGGAGTCGAACCCGGGCCTCATGCATGCAAGGGAAGCTCTCTACCACTGAGACACCTGCCCAGCTGTCCCCCCCCCCCCCCCCCCCCCGCCCTCCGCCCCCAACAACATTCTAACACATACATTTAGAGAGTGAAGCAGAACTTATTGTATGCCTCTTCGTATGAAGATTCATGGCACCACACTAATAAACCCACATACCTCTGGCTTTTTGCTGGTTAATTGGGGATCAAATCTCATGGACCTCTCTGCTTGAGTGGATTTTCCATTCTTAATCCCTAAATATTGGCCTCCTATGTAGCCATGATTACAGGAGTGAATGACGGTGCCAGAACTGAAATTTATTTATTTATTTATTATTTGGGTGAGGTGTGGTCCTGGGCTTGAATTCAGGGCCTGTGTGCTGTCTCTCAGGGGTTTTTGTTTTTGTTTTTATTTTTTTTTTTTGTTCAAAGCTAGCACTCTATTGCTTGAGCCATAGCTCAACTTCTGCTGCATTGAAGATAAGAGTCACACAATTTCCTTCTCAGGCTGTCTTCAAACCCTGATCCTCAGGTATATGTCTCCTGAGTGGCTAGAATCTCAGGTGTGAACCAGCAGCATCCAGCTAAAGTATTTTTTTGAACTGTAAGGAATTTTCATTATATTGGTCTCACAGATTTTGGAGAGAAAAATCTAACAAGTGATATTTAAATAGTTATATGACTGTATCACATCTGTCAATAGATCATAATGGAGCATGATCTCAGGCTCCATCTTTAAATTCCTGAATTCAAAGAGGCCTTCTGTTCTGTCCTGCCTTGTACCTCTCCACTACCAAGGCTCCATTCCTCTATTAGGATGGTATACCTGGACTTCGTATTCCCTAAGAGAAAACCTTTTGCCTATATCCCTGCCGGCACATCACTACTCATGGATGGATGTCCAAATGGTTAAGGAGATAAGAAAAATCCATTTCAGTGATGAACACACTACAGATATCATGTTAATGTTTAAAATAATTTTCCGAAGTCTAAGTCTCCTTAAAATAAAATTAAATGTTGAAGATTTTATGAATACTTAAATTTCAGTTTCATGGTAATAGATTCTTCATAGAAAATATAAGTATATACTTCATAGAGAAAACGATTGCCATTTGCATATCTATATATCCATGATACATGCTATAGATGTAGATACAGATATCACATGGCAATAAATAGATGGATAGATACATATAGATATAGATATAGATGATACAGATACAATTATAGATACAGATATAGCTTTAGAGACAAATACAGATATAGATACAGATAAGGATATAGATATTGATAGGATGGTAACTAAAGACTTGGTCAGGATGAGAAGGAGAGGAAATTCAAGCTGGCATTAGATGCTATGGTGAAGATAATGTGACAAGTGGATCTGAACTCCGGCCTGATATGTCACTTCAAGCTGTCAGATTGATAGAAGGAGCACATAAATAAAGTACAATGTAGAAATGGTTTCCAATCAAGTCCCGGAAGAACTAATATTATAGCCATTTAACTTTGCCATGGCTTTATTCTGGAAGCTGTCAGGGAAAAAGAGATTGGTTTCTGTTCCTTGTAACTGCAGAGGGGAATCTGCACCAATAATAACCAAGAAGGGAAAACTACTCACTTTCAATTTGGAGAGGAAATCCAAGCTGAGGAGTGGGGAAAGGAAAAAGGGGGATGTTATTAGAAAATAACTTTTATTTCCTAATGTTCATTCTTTTCTGTCCACTCTACTTGGTAGCACCGTGTTATGCATTTTCTTGACAAAAAAATTCCTTAGGAAAATGTTTTGAAGTTAATATTATTATCATCATCCCCAGTTTTTATTATGATAAATCCAAAATACATTGACCAAGATGCCTTGTATTCACAAAGTGCTTGGTTGGACAGCAACTTCTTTGTACCATTAAAGATTTTTTAAAAAAAGACAAAAAAAGAAGTTGCCCAAGATCACAAAGCTGGTGAGTGACAGTGAGAAAATGAAAAAAGAGGCCACCTAACTCCAAACATCAGCCCTGAGCAGACAGAAGAAGGTTGAATGACATTAATACACAATTCTCTGTTTTAATTTTGCCCAGAATTAGCTACAGTAGGAAAAAAATGATAAACCAATTTTTGCATTCCATTTTGTTTCAAATGTATTTGTGTTCACTTTCAAGTATTTTAAGTCAAGTTATAGTGTCTATAAAATTCATTCTTTTCATGAATAGATAATATAAAGTAAAACTGGCTAGCCCTTATTTCAAAGAGCTCAGATCAAATATGGTCTGAATCTGAAGAAAGGAAAATATGATTCTCAGCTGAAAGCTTTTCATATTTCTGAACAGTAATATTAAAAGTGCTATGGAAATTATGGCAGAGAAGGAAAGACACCTGGGAAGCAATACACCCAGTTATCCATTTGTCTCAGTGTGGCTAAGAAATCTCTCTTGCTTGCAGAAGCATCTGACAAGGATTAAATTTATAGCTGACACCCCTTGCTCTGCTAGCAAAAGTCTATCTTACAGCAATATGATATAGATGTACCTATACATTCTGCACCTGGATATTGTTAATATATGGATTTAATGAATTCATGATAGAGCTATTCCATAAGTACTTGCAAGATAAAAAAAAATCATACGCTTATTATTTAGAAACAAAACAAAATGAAATGAAATGAAACTATTTCACAAGGCAGAAAACAGCAAGACTTAGTTAATGAATAGAGGGTCACAGATACCGTAGCCAAAGTTTGAAATAATTTCAATCCTTGTTTCCATGGAGACAGATCTCATGTTTTTCAGCTTTCAAACACAATTTTGAAAGATGTTAAAGAGTTCAGAGAAAATGAAGGACTCCGGTATATTAATTCAATTCTATTTTTATAGGAATTGTATGTCTCCATCAGGATTTTGTAAGCCAGTTTTCTCAAAAAATGACTCCAAATGTTGGTGTGAAGCATATTAATTATTGACTTGTATCAAGACTAACATCTACATCAATTTTAAAACACAATATGGTATGTTTATATTTTGCAATGTAACATTCCTGTGTAGAATGAAAGGCAAACTATTGTGTTTATCATTAACTAGATAACAAATTTGAATAATGTTATAATTGAATGGTGTTCGGTCGTAGTTTTGTGCAGCACAGAACATCCGTCTCTCCCAAGACTGATGAAAAGAACAATTGTGGAACAGCTGTCAAGTCTACAAGCCCAAGGACATGGAAGGGTGATGCTTTCCTGGGAGGAATGTCAGATTAATAAGAAAGGCTAGTCCTGCGGGATATCTGTGGTTTACACATGAAACCTTAGCTACTCAAGAGGCTGAGATCTGAGAATCGCAGTTTGAAGCCACCTCAGTCAGGAAAGTTAGTGAGACTCTTATCTTCAATTAACCAGCAAAATGATGGAAGTAGAGCTGTGGCTCACGTAGTAAAGAACCAGCCATTGAGAGAAAAATCTTAGGGAGAGCATCCAGCCCTAGAGTTTCGTTCAAGCCCCAGGGCTGGCACCGAAAGAGAAAAAAGAACGGAAAAGAAAAAGAAAGGATGAAAGAAAAGGTTAATTCAACATATATGAGCTGGATGGCTTTGATGGTTTATTGTCACAAATATTTATAGTTACTTGAAATAATCCTATTCCTAACAGTGATTTTATTCTGATAGCTCTGTTTTTGTGTGTGTGTGTGTGTGCGCGTGCGCGCGCATGCACACGCACACACGTGCACATGCGTGAATATGCCAGTAGAGGGCATGAACATAGGGCCTCAGTTTGGCTTTTTTTTTCTTAAGGCTGAATCTCTACCACTTGAGTTACAGCTCCACTTCCAGGTTTTTTTGGGTTTTTTTTGTTTTTTTTTTTTTTTGCTGGTTAAATGGAGATTTAATTTTAGTTTCATGGACTTGCCTTCCCAGGCTGGTTTTGCAGTGTGATCCTTAGATCTCAGTCTTCTGAGATACTAGGATTACATATGTGAACCACTAGCATTCAGCTCCATTAATATTTAACCAAGATGGAACTTTCACAAAAATTATATGAAGCTTAAATGTAGACTTTATAAAACTTGATTGTGAATTGCCCAACTTTCTAAAGGACCTGTGGAATTTTAGCCGAAGATTAAAGTTATTTTTGAATTCATGAATGCACAAGGTTACCAGAACTATTAAATTGTCCAAGCACCCTTCCATCTCAAGGGAGGTCCAGGCTCATATTCCATACAAGCAGAATCGATTCATTGAGAAAACAGAGAAAATGTCTACCAACTGTTACAGCCAATTTTCATCCTTAGTTGACAAAATGACTAATGATGCTTTTGATGTGGTATTCTCTATTAATATTTGGTGGCCCTTAGCTTTTTAGAGTAAAATCTGAAAGACAATTATGAGAAGAAACGCCACCAATTTTTTCAGAATAAAACATAAAGCAGAAGAGGTTCATGAACATTATTCCTGCTCCTAGAACCTCAAAATGAGTATTTAAAAGCTCACTCTTCCATGGGCACTGCTGGCTTATGCCTGTAAATCCTAGCTACTCTGAAGCTCAAGGCTCAAAGTCAACCTGGGCAGGAAAGTTCATGAGACTCTTATCTCCATCAACCACTTGAAAACCAGAAATGAAGCTGTGGTTCAAGTTGTAGAGCACTTGCTTTGAGCTGAAGAGCTCAGGGACCCCCACCCAGGCTCTGAGTTCAAGTCCCACAACTGACAAAAACAAAGAACAACAATAAAACCCAACATTAAAAAAGAAACCTCTTCATTTTCCAAGTTGTATTCATAATAAGTGCATATAGTTCTTGTGTGAGCACAAATAATTAAGCTAGTATGACACAATGATAATCATCTTCAAGGGGCTGGGAAGGTGGCCCAGTGGTAGAGCGCTTGCCATGCATGCCTGAAGCCCTGGGTTCCATTCCTCAGCACCACCTAAGCAAAAAGATAAAAAAAAGCCAGAAGTGGGGCTGTGGCTCCAGTGGTAGAGCGCTAGCCTTGAGCTGAAGAGCTGAGGGACAGTACCCAAGCCCAGATTTCAGGCCCCATGACCGGACCCAAAAATAAAAAAAAAAAATCATCTTCAAGATACCCACAGTGTAGCAGATAACTTCAGCTCTAGAGCACACATGTATACCTCAAGCTTACAGCATCCTTTCTCTATATAGTGATTTATTCCTACCGCGTAACTACTACAGAATGTAGTAATACGTGTTTAGTTAAAATATTGAGAAAGATTATCCATAGTAATTAAAAGACAAACAAACATTGATCTTTTTACAAACTAATTTTTCCAAACTTCAAAAGCAACAAGCAATCCCATATGAAGAACAATTTTGTGCATGTATTCCTGGATCTCTGACTTTTCAGAGGCTAAACTATTACTAAATCCAAGACCAGCTCTTAAAGAAGATGAATTTGTTTGTGAAATAAAATACTATAGAAGAGTGAGGGAAGGGATGGGTAAGGGAGGACTGGAGGAAATTTTTTAAATTTCATTCAACAAGATATTCATTACATTGAACAAGATACATCATATTTGTACGCTTCTTTGTTAAATGTCAACTCATTTACACAACTATTTAAATATAATAATGATTTAAAAAATGAAATAATACTATTTATTTAAAAATAAAAAAACATCTTTTGCAATCACTAGGTGGATGCAAGAAAAATGAGCAGTACTTAGATTGACTTTGTGGGGTGTGTGTGTGTGTGTGTGTGTGTGTGTGTGTGTGTTTGGTGGTATTGAGGCTCAAACTCAGGACCTTGTGCTCTTATGTAGACTTTTCACTCCTACTTGACACTATCATTTGAGCCACATGTCAACTTATCGAATTTTGCTGGTTAATTGAAGATAAAAGGCCCTAGTTTTGAGATCCTTAGATCTCAGCCTCTTGAGTAGCTAGTATTACAGGCACGAACCACTGCCACCTGGCTTAGATTGATTTTCTTAATTGGGTATAATTGCTTATCAATGGTAGTAGATAATGGGAAAGTAAATTAAATTATTTTTACTTTCTCCTTGATACATTTCTCCCTGTCAGTTCATTCCCTTAAGGAAATCAAGAAGTGTAAGTCCTTGTTATTCACTGAGTCATATTAAATATAAAAGTTCTGAGTATTTTAGTAGGCAAAAGGAAATAAATTACCATTTAAAATTTTAAAAATCTTTATTCACGGTTGTGGATATAAAATAAAATTTTATGCCAACCAGTCTAATTCCACTTAGTATAGAAAACTCATTAAGGGGCTGGGAAGGTGGCTCAGTGGTAGAGCGCTTGCCTTGCATGCATAAGGCCCTGGGTTCAATTCCTCAGCACCCCATAAGCAAAAAGAAAAAAAGCCAGAAGTGGCGCTGTGGCCCAAGTGGTAGAGCACTAGCCTTGAGCTGAAGAGCTGAGGGACAGCGCCCAGGCCCAGAGTTCAGGCCCCACGCCGGACCCCCTCCCCAAAAAAAACTCATTAAGGAAAAGCTGTATTATTTTAGTACATTACATATGTTGTATACAAAGTAATATAATAAACATTCTTCAGATGTGTAAGGAGTAATCTAGTATTGGATAAGAATTTACCAAATCAAAACTTTAACTTATTTGTTGAATGGAAACTTCTTTGTATAACTACTTAAAGAAGAATAAATTGAAGTTATTATTGAGACAACAGTTAATATATAGAACCAACATTTGGGAAAATCCTCAGTTTTATTTTCCCAAACTACCAAGGAGAAAAAACACATGTCCATTAAAACCTCTTCATAGATCATATTGGTCACCTTGTGATAATTAAATGATAAAATTTAGTCTTCATACATTTGTGTGGACAATAGATATTTAACTTTATATTTTTTCATATAGATTTTATTTTAAAAATACTGTACAGAAGGGTTACTGCTACATGAGAAGGGTGATGTGTACATTTCCTATCAAGCATTGTTAAATCCTCCCTTGTTTTTCCCCTACCATCCCTTCCCTCCCAACCTCCCAAACTCCTCCCTCCCCCTTCCCTGAAACTGTAAATTTTGTTTTCAACATAGTGACTTGTACGTCTCACTGTTACAATGGGTCAACCTGTATCCTTATTTAAGCATTTTGTTATATCCCTTCCCCTCCCCAAATTATAAAAATGTACATACAAAACATAGGTCCCATGTTTTCCCTTATTTGCAATAGCTAGTATATGTCTGAGTCAAGCAGAAAAGGTCAGATAAGGTGATGTTAGGGAAACAAACCCTAAGATATGTTTTCAATTTTTTTTCTTTCATGCGATTGTTTCTAACAATTTACAAAATTATTGCTTTGTTGCTTTGTATGTCCCTCCCCCCACGGTGTAACCCCTGCTTTTACTGTGTTTGATGTTGTTATAATTTGTGGAGGGGAAGGAAAAAACAAATTATTTAAATAGAGCTACAGGTGGACCCATTGCAACAATCAGACATACAAGTCGTATGTCGAAAATGAACTTTACAACTTTGGTAAGGGGGGAGTTGGGTGGGGGGGTAGATGGGGGGGAGGATGGGATGGGAAGGGGAAACAAAGGAGGAGGCTACAATGCTTGGTAAGAATTGTACTCATTATCTTGCCCATGTAATTGTAACCCCTCTGTACAGTACTATCACAATAAAAAAAAGGAAAAAAATATACATACAAGATGCAGGACACCGGAATTAGATAGTGAAAACAGGATACTAAAGGGCAGGGGAGGTGGGGTGGGGGAGAACATACAAAAGAAACAGAAGAATCACATAGTACATTATAAGTACATTAAAAACAATAGCAGAAAAAAAAAACACTTTTATCCCTGTCTTGAGGTTCATTTCACTTAACATGATCTTCCATGGTCATATGTACATAGCTTTTGAACTTTTTTGCATGTTCTAGATATGAACTAATTATTGCAAATAAGGGAAATCATGGTACCTATGTTTCTTTGGGCCTGGCTTACTTCATTTAGTATAATTATTTCCAAGTCTTTCCACTTCCTAACAAATGGGGAGATGTCATTCTTTCTGATGAAGGCATAGAATTCATATATATATATATATATCACATTTTCTTGATCCATTCATCTACTGAGGGGCATCTGGTTGGTTCCATATCTTAGCTATGGTAAATAATGTTGTGATAATGGTTGTGCTGGTAGTTTTGGTATGGCCTTGTTTGTAATCATTTGGGTAAATGCCCCAAACAGGGATTGCTGGGTCATAGGGGAGCTCTATGTGGAGTCTTTTGAGGAACCTCCATACTGCTTTCCAAAGTTGTTGAAAAAATTTACACTCCCACCAACAATACATTAGGGTTCACTTTGGACCACATCCCCTCCAGCATCTGTTGTTATTATATTTCTTAATTATAGCCATTCTAACTGAGGTGAGGTGGAATCTCAATGTTGTTTTGATTTGCATTTCTTTTATGGCTAGAGAAATTGAGCATTTCTTCATTTGTCTATTGACCATTCTTTTTTCCTCTACAGAGAAGTTTCTCTTTAACTCTTTAGCCCACTTATTTATTGGGCAGTTGTTTCTTTGAGAATTTGTTGTTGGGGATTTAATTTTTTGAGTTCTAATTATGTTGTAGATATGAGACTCTTGTCGGTTTTATGACTAGTGAAGATCTTCCCCCAGTTCATGGGCTTTCTATTGATTTTGCTAGCTATACACTTTGCCATGTAGAAGCTCTACAGTTTCATGCTATCCCATTTGTCCAACCTTTCTTTGATTTGTTGTGTTTCTGGGTCTCTATTAAGAAAATTTCGGCCTTGCTAAGGAGACCTAGAGTTTCTCCTATTCTTTCCTGTAATCTTTTTAGGGTGTCTGCTTTTATTTTGAAGTCTTTGATCCATTTGGAGTTGATTTCTGGTGCAGGATGATAAATAAGTATCTAGCTTTAGTTTTCTACAGGTGTTAAACCAATTTTTCCAGCACCATTTACTGAAAAGTCTCTTTCTTCCATTCTATTTTTTTAGCTATTTTTTCAAAGATGTATGTCTATAGGTCTGTGGGTTCATTTCTGGGTCTTCAGTCCTATTCCATTGGTCCTCAGGTCTGTTCTTGTGCCAGTATCAAGCTGTTTTTATTACTATGGCTTTGAAGTTGAGTTTGAAATTTGAAATTGATATTTCACCAGCATTGTTCTTACTGCTAAGAATCTTTTTTGCTATTCAGGGTCTTTCATTGTTCCATATGGTTTTTTGGATTGCTTTTTCTATTTCATTGAAGAATGAGGTTGGAATATTGATGGGTATTGCATTGAATTTGTATATGGCCTTTGGCAGTATTGCCATTTTCACAATGTTAACGCTCCCAATCCAGGAGCAAGGGAGGTTTTTCCATTTCCTTAGTTCTGCTTTAATTTCCTTTTCAGGTTTTTAAAGTTTTTGTCATAGAGGTCTTTTACCTCTTTAGTTAACTCCTAGTTATTTTATTTTTTTGTGGGGCTATTACAAAAGTGGTTGCTTTCCTAATTTCAGCTGCGCTCTTCTTATTGGTATACAGGAAAGCCATTGATTTCCGAGGGTTAATTTTGTACCTTACTACTTTGCCAAAGTTTCCAATCAGCTCAAGCAACTTGGGAGTGGAGTCCATGGGGTTCTTTAAATACAGGATCATGTCATCTGCAAAAAGGGAGAGTTTTACTTCATTTTCCCAATTTGGATCCCCTTTATGTTTGCATTTTGTCTTACTGCCATAGCTAGGCATTCTAATACTAAGTTGAAGAGCTGTGGAGAGAGTGGGCATCCTTGTCTCATTTCTGAAGTTAGAGGAAATGGCTTTAACTTTTGCCATTAAATATAATGTTGGCTGTTGGTTTGTCATGCACAGTCTTTATTATGTTGAGGAATGTTCCATGCATTCCTAGTTTTTCCTAGTGTTGGATCTTGTCAGATGTTTTTTGTGCATCTATTGAGATAATCATGTAGTTTTTATCCTTGCCTTTGTTGATGTGATGAATTATATTAATTGATTTGCTTACATTGAATCAGCTTTCCATCCCTGTAATGAATCTTGTTAGATGAGTTGTTGAATTTGCTTGGCCAAAATATTGTTGGGATGTTTTGCATCGATGTTCATCAAAGAAATGGGTCTATTGATCTCTTTCTTTGATGAGTCTCTTCCTGGTTTGGGGATGAGTGTTATGATGGCTTCATAGAAAGAGTTTGGTAGTGAATTTTTGCTTTCAATTTCATTGAAGAGTTGGAGGAATATTGCTGTGAGATCTGGTTTGAAGGTCTTATAAAATTCAGCTCTAATCCATCTGGTCCTGGGCTTTTTGTGGGTGGGAGGTCTCTTATTGCTGTTTCTGTTTGGATGCTTAATATAGGTTGGCTAAGTTGGTTTAAGTCATCTTAGTTTAGTTTTGACATGTCAATATTTGCTAGAAATTCATCCATATCTTTCAGATTCTCAAACTTATTAGCATAAAGGTTTGAAAAGTATCCCCTTATATTCCAAATCTTGGTTGTTACTTTAGTGGTGTTTCTATTCTTATCTTCTATTCTTATCTTCCCTTTTCTTTCTGATAAGATTTTCTAAGGGTCTGTCAATCTTTATTAATTTTTTCGAAGAATCAACTCTTTGTTTTGTTGATTCTTTCTATAGTTTTATTTTGGACTTTAATTATTTTAATTCTGATTTAATTTTAATTATTTGTTTCCATCTACTGGAATGGGGTTTAGCTTGTTGCTCTTTTTTAAGGCGTTTTAGGTGCCTCGTTAAATTGTTGGTTTCAGATCTCTCCAATTTGTTGATGTAGGAATTCAGAGCTATAAACTGTCTTCTAAGTACTGTCTTTGCTGTGTCCCAGAGAAGCTGATAATTTGTGTGTTCATTTTTGTCAAATATCTGTTCCATGACCCACTGGTTGTTCAACAGTGTGTTGTTCAGCCTCCTTGTTGTACAGGATTTCTTTTGGTTGTTTTTGGCGTTTCATTCTAATTTTATTCCCTTGTGGTCTGAAAGAGTGCAGGACATAATTTCAATGCTTCTGAATTAGGACAAATTTGCTTTGTGACCTAAAATGTGGTCTATTTTGGAGAATATTTCATGTACTGCTAAGAAAAATGTGTATTCTGATGCTTCTGCCTGAAATATTCAGTAAATGTCTGTTAAGTCTAGTTGATCTATGCAGTTGTTTAGGTCTGAGCTTACTCTGTTGAGTTTTTGTCATGTTGATCTATCCAGCAGGGATAGTGGTATGTTAAAATCCCCAACAATTAATGGCTTTGGAGCTATGTGTGATTTTAGGGAAAGTGTTTTTGGATAAATCTGGGTGCTCCAGTATTTGGTGAATAGATATTTAGAATTGTAATATCCTCCTAATTGTAATATCCTCATTCCAGGCTCTTCTTGCTTTAATTGTCTCTACTGAGACATCTGAAGTTATTCTGGTTTCCCTTTATAGGTGATTGATCTTTTCATCTTGACAGCTTTAAGGATCCTTTCTTTGGTTTGATTGGTCCTTTGTGGATTACATTGTGATGGTGGCATGTCCTCTTCTGGTGTGGTCTATTTGGGGTTCTAAAGGCTTCTTGTATTTGAATAGGCCTATTTTTTGCATGTTTGGGAAGTTCTCTGCTAGGATCCTATGAAATAAATTTCCTAGACCATTAACTTCTGTTTCTAGTTTCTCCTCTACACCCATTATCCTCAAATTAGGCTGTCTGCTGGTGTCTTCTAGATGTTGAATAGATCTATCATATTTCTTGGATTTGTCTTGAATAAATGTCTATTCTTACTCTATAGTATCTATGCTTTCTTCAATCCCAGAGATATGATCTTCTGCATGGTCTAAACTACTGTCAAGAATTTCTACTTTGTTTTTTATTTCTCTTCCTTCTAATTGGTCAGATTTAGTGGTTTCAAATTTTTGTTGGAGCTTTGTTTTAGATCTTGTAAGGACTTCTTTACTTCCTTAATTTGGTTTTCAGTATTCATTCTCAAATCCTTTAGTTGATTGGTTATGGTTTCATTGGACTCCCTTTCCTTCTGTTGGTTTTCATTCAGCATTCCCTTTGTGACCTCTCTGGATTGCTCCAGCTGTCTGTGGATTCCATGAATACCTCAATCTTTGTCTATTCTCATCCCACTCACACAATTCCTCTATTAATCTTAGGTTAGCCTTATCATGCTCATGATATTCCTGTATTAATCTTTGATTTACGTTATCGGGCTCATGCATTTCCTTATCACTCTCACGGTGAGACATTTTCAGGCTTTCAAACTTTTCATTCAACATGTTTACCAGTATTGTTTGTTGAGCATTTTGGGAACTCTCCTCTAGGTTATTCATTTACTGCTCTGTTGCCTGATTGCCATGAGTGGGAGTTGAAATATCTGGACTTGACATTTTTCTTGTGTTTCAGCTTGTTCTGCCCATTTGAGTATGACAGCCAAACCAATTCTGAGCTAGAACACTATTTTAAGGCAAGCATCAAACAGAGTCCTGTGGTTGTACAGAATGTTTGATCCAGTCAAAATGGGTACATATACAATCTAGTTCAACAGATATAATCTAGTTCAACAACAAACAGCGAGGGATCAATGGACTAAAGAAAAATCAAGTAATGGGTCAGCAGATCATAAATTAATATGTTAAGGGAGAATTGTACAGAGAAAATAAGATTGTAGGAACATATGGAGGCAAGTGTGAGAGAGATTCAGAGAAAGAACAGGGATGGCAGGAAAGAAGAGCAATAATGAAAAAGGAAAGATAAAAATAAAAAGTTAAAATGAAACTAAAAAATTATATAAGTATAAAGAAATAATTCTATAGTTTATGGACTTAAGGCTTGGAGTTTGTGAATTGAGTAATCAATATCTGAATTAAGTATGCACACAGTGAAGGATAAGGTCTAATAATTGAAGACAGGCATATATTGGGGGATGAACAGAATGGCAATTAAGTAACGCAAACAAACAAAACCCTGAAAGGACCAACAGGGAAAAGAGTATAATGAGTATATTAAAAGATACAACAATAACAACAATGAAAAACAAAAACAAAAAACAAACTTAAAATAAAAATGACAAAAATAGAGGACAGTAAAAAAAACATAGGTAGAAAAAAGTTCTTCGGAAAAACAAAAAAGAGGGTTTTTTTGAGGGGGAGTGGAGGGTTGTTTTTGTGTCTCCCCTGTGTCCATAGCCAGTCTCTTGGTGGTGGAATCTCTCTTTTGCTTGTGGTATTTGGTTGTCCTGTAGCTTGGTTAGATTAGAAAAAAGTTCTTTGAAAAAAAAGGTTTTTATAGGGGGGAGTGGTGGTCGTTCTTATGTCTCCCCTGTGTTGGTAGCCAGTCTCTTGGTGGTGGAGTCTCTAGTTTGCTTGTGGTTTGGTTGTCCTGTGGCTTGGTTAGTTCCTTAAATCAGATTGATCAGGCTGAATGAAGCTCTGCTTCACCCAGGAATTTATGTCCCTCCTCCCAGGCTAGTTCAGTGGGAGAGTGATCTACTTTGAGTGTCACAAAAAAGCGAGGTGGCTGTTTCCTGTAGCTTGGAGTTGCTGTATGTGGTACTATGCTGTAGGTTGAGCTGTGTCCTCTCAGGGATCAAAAGCTTTACCCTTCTGGGCTAGCTCCTGAGACACTCAATCAGCCCACCCTAGAGCCAATCTCAGGATTTATGCGTATCAAGTTTCCAATTGCTCAAGGGCTGTAGTTGCTTCCTGTGCAGCAGCTGGGTCAGGTACCTTCTGGCTCTGTTTACCTGCTAAGGAGAGTCTTCCACGTCCACAAGAGCCACCTCTGCTTGGGAGTGGCAATGATCCCCAGGGGTGGAGCTGAGCCCTGACACAGTTCAAACCATGCTAGCTGCTCTGGCCGGGTCCTTGTCAGTAAAAAAGGAGTTTTTCTCCAGTGGTGAGGGAGAGGCTATCTTCCCACTGCTGCTCTCTGAGGAGTAAGGATGTCTTGGGGTACTCATGCCTGTCCCTTGGTTTCTTAGTCTTCCACATCCATGGTCTGAGACTGTCTGTGGTTGGCCAAATGAAGATTTCTGCTCTTTGTTGGTTCTTGCTGGCAGTGAGTAGAATCCGCTCTGGCACCTTTGTCCTGGGCTTCCTGTGTGGAATATAGCAGCCACCCCAAACTGGGGTTGCTCAAATCTGTGTTCCTAACTAAGCTGCCTGAGTTTTTCCTTTCTGGCCTGAATCTCTGTACTATAATAACACACTTGGTGTGTCTCTCTCTAGATTTTCCACTGGAATACTAATACTGGTTTCTATGGGAGAGCTTGCTTAGCCCCCAGCCTTTCCTCCACCATCTTACAGTGATTCTTTAACTTTATTTTTCTGTGTAGATGGATAATTACATCAATATGTAATATGAAATATTATTTGTAACGTGTGTATATGTGTATATATTATTGTATGTTATGTATGTAATTGGTATTTTTATATACAGTTGTACTTTCAAAAACTACAGAAACATAAATGACTTTGGTTAACCAAAAAATCTTTCAAAACTAATTTCACATTCTTCTAACTGTGCATGTAACACTTAGCCTGAGCTATTAAAATCTAATAACAGGCTATTTGAACCCAATGAGTTTCCCAAAATCTGAGATTGTGTAAATGGTCTAGTATGTTCTGGGCATCATAAATTAATCTGACTAATAAAAGTACACAGAATATTCCATTTGGTGAAATTCCTGCTACCTCTTCAAATACAAAACTTAAAAACAAAATCTTTCTATTTAAGATGGACACCAAAGGGAATCATTTTCTCAAGGCCACGGGGAGTGGATAATTAAAGATGACAGTTATGTTACAGGACAATAAACTCATTTCTATTCTGTAGACATCTTTAATTGCACCATCCTGTTTTCCTCGTTCTCTAAGGATTTGAAGCAATTAAATAAGTCAAAGAGAAAGAAGAGATTCTACTGCCAAACTAATAATAAAACCATCAGCAGAAAAGGTCAAACAACTGGGCCCTCTTCTATGCATGAACCACAGACACTCTTACCTAGAAGAGAAGAAACTAATCCCAGAATCCTTTCCTCTCCCTAAGTATCTGTTTCTAGTCATGTGACTTCTTTGTTGTCAGGTGACTTGTTTTGGTTTGCATTATTTAAGCTTTCACAGGAAGAACCTCCAATTCATGTTCTATATGAAATCTTGTGTTAGAAAGTCAGCTGTTATCCCAATGGTGACACTGTAGTACCCGATTTTCGGGTGCCCCCACTTACACCACCAGAGACCAAGATCAATGCAAACAGCAAAGAGTCGTTTATTGCAAGCTGGAGCTTGGTCTTCTACCACTCGGTAACTGGTGACGCTAAGAGGCCTCGAGCTCAAAATTAGCACGGCTTTTATAGTATCAAACAAAAAAAATTAGGGGTTTCCACACAAGCAAGTTCACAAGTTCAAGTGGTTTAAGTCCACCCTGACTGCACTTCCCTTTTTCTGATGGAACACCTGGGCAACTGTTTGTTCCTTAAGAGTGGGTATGGTAGGCGGCAACCTGTGGTTTTCCTGAGAGTTATTTTTCTCTTTGGCAGCACAGCTCTCTTTGGGAGTTACTTTGTGGGCAGCACAGCTCAGGGGGCTTAATCTTAAAATGAGTTACTTTAGCTCTTCAGACACTAATGGCATTGAGGTTTGGGTTTTAAGAAGAAGGGATGTGGGTGGATGCATGTGTCTTTGTGTGTGTGTGTGTGTGTGTGTGTGTTTATGGGAGGGAGTGAGCGACCAAGCAAGAGAGAGACACACACACATTTATGAAATATTTCACAGTTAAACGTAATGTTCTTCTACCCCAAAATCTACATCCTTTGGGCAGAAAAAAGACAATAGAACAATTACACTATGAGAAACAAATTTTTTACACAATAAAAAAAATACACTTTGAGAAATAAATGTATATACAGATGTTTAGAAGGACAATTATATACTTTTTATTTTTTTGATTATGGGTATTTTTTCTAAGTTCAGAGTTATTATTGGGACAATAGTTATTATACAGAACCAACATTTGGGAAAAACTTCAATATTCTTCTCCCAAACTGCAAAGTAGAAAAAAGATTTGTCCATTAAAACCTGTTCATAGATCATGTTGATCACATTTTTGCTAATTAAATGATAAAATTTAGCCTTAATACATATGTACAGACAGTGGATATTTAACTTTATATGTTTTGTGTAGATGGATAATTGCATCAGAATGTAATATGAAATAGTATTTGTAGTGTGTGTATATTTGTAATGTGTGTCATGTAAGTGGGAAACCCTTCATAGAGGACCCAAACCTAAAAGTCATTTGGAAACTCCCATTGATAAAAAGAGGTAACCAAGAAAATATTTGAGCATGGTGATATAAACTGAAGAGTATCTGGGATTGTCTATTTTATGGACACGGAATTCTATGATATATGAACCAACCAAACCAAGGACAAAAGCTCACTTTACACCTGAGACAAGTTGGCTAATGTTTCAACACTCATTTTCCCATTTTGGACTAATGAGAAAACTTAAGGGCCAATACAAAGCGACAATAAATTAATAAACATAAAACTTTGCAAGATTCCTCACCATGAAAAACAAGCAGATTATAAGTTTTAGTCTCCTTTTAAAAATATTCAAACAAGTAAAATATTATATATTCTTTATAAGATGAAGACACAGAAACCAATAAAATTTCTTAGACATTTCAACAGCTTTGCTAGTGGACTTACTGTTCTAAGAGTATTATTTTCCATTATTTTATGTATTTATTTATTTATCTTTCGTAGTGCAAAGGAATTATTATTTATCAAAGTAGTTTATGAATACAATATATTTTGATCAATGTCACCCCTTCCACATTCCCATCATCCCTCCCTTGCCTACCTCTTTCCTCACTCTTTTAAATTTGTTTTTTTTGTTTTGTTTTTTTTGGGTCCGGTCTTGGGGCCTGAACTCTGGGCCTGGGCACTGTCCCTCAGCTCTTCAGCTCAAGGCTAGCGCTCTACCACTTGAGCCACAGTGCCACTTCCAGCATTTTTTCTTTTTGCTTATGTGGTGCTGAGGAATCGAACCCAGGGCCTCAGGCATGCAAAGCAAGGGCTCTACCATTGAGCCACCTTCCCAGCCCACTCTTTTAAATTTGTAAGATACACATTGGGTTGTCTGCATTCCCCCTCCTCCTCTTCATTGGTTGACTCTTTTCCCTTGACCCCAGCTCACTCCTTTCAAGTACCAGCTTCTTTGGTGTTTTATTTTGCTGAACTTTTATTCTGGCTGTTTAAAAGAAATTAAATTATTTAATTTCGCCCTTGAATCAACCATATTTCAGTTAATATATTTATATACACTTGCATGATCCATAATATATTTATTTATGAGTTTGTAAGCTAAATTTAGCTTCCACATATAATGGATAGGTCTGACTTGCTTCATTTAACATAATTTTTCTGTGTCTTTCTATTCCTGTACAAATGGTACAATGTCATTCTTTCTAAAGGATGTGTAAAATTCCATTGTGTATATATACCACATTTTCTTGATCCATTCATCCATAGAGGGGCTATTTCCATACCCTGGCTATAGTGAATAGTGCTGCAATAAACATGGCTGTTTTGGTGGCTTTACTGTATCCTGGTTTGTAATCTTTAGGGATAACAAGACAGCCTATAGAATGATAGAGGATTTTTGCCAGCTACACATCAGATACTAGACTAGTATCCAGAATATACAGACATCAAAAAACATAAACCCTCAAAAGATAATAAATGAGCTAGTAAAGTAAAGAGAATCTTCCCTGAAGAAGTAAAAATGGCCAATGGACACAAGAAGAAATGCTCAACATCTCTGGCCATAAAGGAAATGCACCTCAAACAACACTGAGATTCCACCTTGCCCCTGTTAGTATGGCCATTATCTAGAAAACAAACAACAACAGATGCTGTGAGGCAAACAATGTGGCCAAAAGGAAGCCCTAATATAGTATTGGAGAGAATGTAAATTTAGTCTACTTATACTTAAACCTTGCGTTTTTCCACTTTCTAAATTGTAATTTATCCTAAAGTAAAATACAGTTCTATTTTTCACATACATGATACAAAGAATTGGTAGGTATTATCAGGGTAATTAGTACATTTTATCCTGTCTTTAAGTGGAGAGTCAGTGAAAAACTACAGAAAGGACCACTCTGTTTAGAAATCATTTCAAATGGAGGAAATTCATTTTTATTTGAAAGCTAAGAATATTTTCCAAAACTATATTAGACATCATTAATAAACTTAATAAACATTAGAAAAATTGTCTTAGCATATGTTTTGTGAAGGTGAATCACCATTTCACTAAGCCTCTCTACCTTCAACTTAAAATGATATGGTCTTCTGATAGAAGGTAAACTCAGAGTTATTGTGGTGTGGAATTGCATCATCTTAAAAAGTAAGTCACACAATTCCCCAGTATATCAGATGAAAGGCAGACATGTAACCTCTAGTTGCTTTATTTGCATCTACATCCACATCCACATACATTCATATAACCCACACCTTTGACTTGCTATAACTCTCTGTTCTGTGATTATTGATGTATTATACACCTACCACACTCATCACAAGAAGCCCCGGGATTCATTTGCCCTAAATTTTTCTCATATGGGTTCTCAAGAAATATGTGACACTGAGAACTCCACACCATAGGAGCTGGAAATAAGAAGTTTTTCTTCCTTCTTTTCTCATTGAACTTTCACATCATTGAAAATCCTAAGAATTTTAAAGAAGACAGTCTAACCACCTGCTCTACATGAGGAAATAATTATTATACCATGTAGGAAAAGCAATGTCATAAACATCTATTCTAATATAACAATTCCAGAAGACTTGCTTGATCCTCAAAGATCCCTTATTATTTTATGTGGAATTTTATTTTAGAATTAGATGTTTTTAAAGAATTGAAACTGGTAACTAAAGCAAGTGTCAGAAACCATGATATCACTTTCAGTCATAAAAGGATACTGTAATTAAAGACAGTTGGTTCTTATTTTAAAATTGCTTAACACAATCTTGACATGGGGCTGAATCTGCACTCATAACAATGTTGAAAGACAGAACTATTGCTCTGATAGAGACAAATAGATGGAAATAAATAATAGAGATAAATAAATACATATTTATTAGTAAAAAAAGTGGTTCCATTTACTTATAGTAACAACATATTTAACCCAGGATCATTTGTAAAAAGTATTACTTTTTATATGTAAAATCTGTAGTTAATAAGACAAATCATTGGTTTCTCTAACCAGCTTCAATATACAAGATTTGTCACTAAGACTGGAAACATTTTCAAACTTTCCCTGATATCTTATCTCCATCTCATTTACAGGGGTGATTCTAGATAATGTTCACTTATCTGCCACACCTGGTGGTGATGAGAGATGCTGATGGAAATAAAGTATATCTCACTGGAATTTTCACAGGAAATCATCCAGATGTTTATTTCCTAATAAAAAAGTACTTGGGGCAGCTGAGAACGTGGCTTAATGGTAGAGTACTTGACTAGAATACATGATGCCATAGGTTCTATTCCTTAGTACCACATAAACAGGAAAGGCAACAAGTGGCACTGTGGCTCAAATGGTAGAGAGCTAGCCTTGAGCAAAAGCTCAGGGGACAGTGCCCAGGCCCTAAGTTCAAGCTCCAGGACTGGCAGAAAAAAGGGAAGAACTCTGGTAAGTACTCTAACATTGAAGATCTTTTTTTTTTTAGGGTTCCTCTAAATTCTTTTTTTTTTTTTTTAAATATATTTTTATTGTGAAAATACTGTACAGAGGGGTTACAATTACGTGGGTAAGATAATGAGCACATTTCTTTTTTTTTCTTTTTTTTTTTTTAATTTAATTTAATTTTATTTGTGAACATACTGTACAGAGGAGTTACAGTTACATGGGCAGGATAATGCGTACATTTCTTACCAAGCATTGCAGCCTCCTCCTTTGTTTACCCTTCACATCCCTTCCCAGCCTCCCCCCTCCCCCCCTAATCCCAATCCTTCTTCCCCCCCCCCCCCCCCCACCAACGTTGTAAAGCTTGTTTTCGACATGACAACTTGTACTTCTCATTGTTGCAACAGGTCCACCTGTATCCTTAAACAACTGGTTTTTCCGCATCTCCTCCACAAGTTATACTGACATCAAATATAGTGAAAGCAGGGGTTATACTGTGGGGGAGGGACATACAAAGCAACAAAGAGATAATCTTATAAATGTGTTAGAAACACATGCATGAAAGAAAAAAACATTAAAATACACATCTAAGGGTTCATTTTCCTGACAAAAAATAAAATACCTAGGAATTAACTTAACTAAAGAAGTGAAGGACCTATATGATGAAAACTTTAAAATCTTGAAAAAGGAAATCAACACAGAACTTAAAAAATGGCAAAACCTCCCATGCTCCTGGATTGGAAAGATTAACATCGTGAAAATGGCAATACTTCCCAAGGCTATCTACAAATTCAACGCAATACCTATCCAAATTCCAACCTCATTCTTCAAGGAAATAGAAGAGGCAATCCAAAAATTCATATGGAACAATAAAAGACCCCGAATAGCAAAAACGCTCCTGAATGGAAAGAACACTGCTGGAGGAATATCAATACCAAACTTCAAACTCTACTATAAAGCCATAGTAATCAAAACAGCTTGGTATTGGCATAAGAACAGACCTCAGGACCAATGGAATAGAATTGAAAACCCAGAAATGAACCTACAGACTTATAGCCATCTAATCTTCGATAAGGGAGCTAAAACAATAGAATGGAAGAAAGACAACCTCTTCAGTAAATGGTGCTGGCAAAATTGGTTAACAACATTGAAGATCTTTAACATCCTTCTGTCTCCTTTTCATTCTTCAAAGGAAATAATATCAAGAAAATCCTGTTAAACAAATGTGTGTGTGTGTGTGTGTGTGTGTGTGTGTGTGTGTGTATGTGTGTGTGTGTGTTGTTCCTAGGGCTTAATTTTATGGACTGGGAGTGGTCTCTTTGCTTCTCTATTTCATTCTTTTTATTTTTATTTTTTTTCTGAAGGGTGACACTCTGCTACTTGAGGCGGAGTTCTACTTCTGGAATTTTCTGGTTATTTTGAAATAAGAGTCTTATAGACTTTATTTTTTGGGCTGGCTTTGAACTGCCATCCTCAGATCTTAGTCTGCTGGGTAGATTACAAATATGAGTGATGGAACAATCACTTTAAAAAAAATCTTTGCTGTTATATTTGAACTCAGCCTGTCACCTGGTGGACGAGCTTGAAGTATCTGATCTAATATGAAGTCCCAGAAGGGTTATTTCCTCTATTGTAATGAGAAGGAGTTGGGATTCCAGTTCATCGGCTTTTAAATTATTAGACCTTATGCTCTCAATGAGTTCAAATTTATCTCCTTTACCATTGACATAAAAATGTAACTGCGAGTCTGCATGCTCATGAATTTTGTATGGAGAGAAAAAGGTTGTACAAATTTTGTAGCTCTTTATCATGTTAAAAGCAACTGAGTATTTAATGATAAAATGTTTAAAGAAGTAGATTATTTTTCTTGTTAGGTTCCCATACGCTAAATGGAAACAAATAAGGACTTAAATTTAGAAAAATTACATTTATGAATTTGCTTTATTAATTTTTAATGACATAACTAAATTCTTGAACATTATCCTTTCAAATAAGGATGATCATTTATCTAGGAAAAAAACAAACAAAGGAGGAGGTAACAATGCTCGATAGGAAATGTACATATTACCTCACTCATGTAACTGTAACCCCTCTGTACAGTATTTTTACTATCTATCTATCTATAAAAAAAATGATTCAAAATTATCCCTTTCTAAGTAGTAAACTTTTATGGCAGTGTTTTCCAAAATACAAAGAAAAACAAAATTCACATTTTATTTTCACTTACTTTTGGGCATGAAAGCATTTTTAGGGGAGTTAATAGAGAAAACTAGCATCCTGAAATTTGAAATTCAGCACAAATGAAAAACTATTTTAAAAAATCATAAAACCAAAGAATCAAATAGAATGAATATAAATCGATCCAAAGAGAGAAGAATTCTTCCTAGACCTCTACTTCAAAAATTAAGGACAAGCTGGGTGCTGGTATCTCAAGCCTACAATCTTGGCTACCTATGCCTCTTGTAACAGAGATTTGAAGATTGCAGTTTTGTGTGTGTGTGTTTTATTGTGAAAATACTGTACAGAGGGGTTACAATTACATGGGCAAGATAATGAACACCTTTCTTATCAAGCATTGTAGCCTCCTCCCCGCCTCACCTAAGTAGTAAAGTTCATTTTTGACTTAACAACTTGTACATCTCATTGTTGCAATGGGCCCACCTGTATCCCTATTTAAATGATTTGTTTTTTCCCTTACCCTCCACAAATTATACCAACACCAAATACAGTGAAAGCAGGGCTTATACTGTGGGGGAGATACATACAAAGCCAACCCAGGCAAGAATGTTCATGAGACTCATGTCCTCAACTAATCAGCAAAAAATCAGAATTGGAAGTATAATTCAAATGATAGCACCAGCTTTTAGGAAAAAAGCTGAGAGAACACCTAACATCGAACACAATTTTTTTAAAAAGTAAGGACATTTTTTAGTTAACTTAGAAACGTTTCTTTTTTATGAATTTATTGTAAAAATGCTGTGCAGAGGGGTTACAGTTGCATGAGCAAGGTAATGAGAACATTTCCTATTGAGTATTGTTGCCTCCTCCTTTGTTTTCCCCCTACCATCCCTTCTCTCCCTCCCACCTCAACTATCCCACGCAAAGCTGTAAAGTTCATTTTCAACATAGTGTTTTGTACATATTATTATTACAATGGGTGAACCTGTATCCTTATTTAAGCATTTTGTTTTTTCCCTCTCACTCCCTGAATTAGAGAAGTGTATATACAAAATGCAGATCACTGATATCACATACAGTGAAAACAGAGGTTATATCTTGGGGGAGGAGAATACAAAAAAAATCACATGGTACATTATAAATATGTTAGAAACAATAACAAGAAAGAAAGGAAAAAGATATTTGTGTCCCTATCTTAGGGTTTATTTTGCTTAACATCATCTTATATGGTCATATGTACACAGCTTTTGACCTTTTCTGCTGATCCTACACATGTACTAGTTATTGCAAATAAGGGAACCATTGACCTATCTTTCTTTGGGCTTGGCATACTTCACTTAATATAATTTTTCCAAGTCTTTCCAGTTCCTAAAAATGGGGTAATATCATTCTTTCTGATGGAGGCATAGAATTCTATTATATAATATATATATATGTATATATATATATATATATATATACACACACATATACGTGTGTGTGTGTGTGTGTCACATTTTCTTGGTCCATTCATCTACTGAGGGGCTTCTGGGTTGGTTCCATGTCTTAGCTATGGTAAATAATGCTGCAATAAACATAGTTGTGCTGGCAGCCTTAGCATAAAGATATGTCCTGGGTGAGAATCCCATGAACTGTTAAGTTCTTTGTAGCTGATGATATTAGCAGTACTTAGCTGCTCTGAATTTGGACAGAATTACATCCTGAGAAATGAGCTTCAACTCCAAAATCACATTGGAATGAGGTGAACTTTTAATGGAACTTTAATAACTTGCACACATACATTGTGTTCATCTGCATTTTGTGTGAAGAGTTAATCAGAGATGTCCAAATAAGAGAACATATGGAGATTTATTTAAATTTTGGAAGAATGAAAACCACATGCTGAGCTCAATAAAGTAATTTAAATGTTTTCCAACTTATATAAATTTTATTTCATTACACATTCTACTAGGAATTGGGAAGCAGTGAAAACATTAAATACAAAACAAGTCATCGTACCAAAGCTTCATGCTTTTATGTAAGCGTGAAAATATGCTATGAGAATATAGAAACTGCCAAGGTGTTGTTCAAAGGATATTAAACATTCATTATTTATTAAATTGCCCATTAAAAATATCTAACCTTTCTCAAAAGAGATAAATAAAATGCTTACATGTAGGATTCTAAGAAAAAGGAAGCAAAGATTAGAGCTGAATGCAATATAAAAATATGTTGCTAAATAAATTCCCAGTGAATTTTCATGGGCTCCAATAGACTAACAGGCTTAAATATTAGATTTCTCCTCAATTATTGTCGACTTTAGTCATTATTCTTGTATGCCCCAGTTTAGTTTAAGGATTTAAGCAGAAAGTCACTACTGCTTTGCCTCTTCTATTGCAAGACATAAAGGAAAGCATTATAAAAATTATTTTCATTTTAATTATTGTCATTAAGTCTTCAGGGTATGCCCCCAATCTAGTATAATAGAGATAAAACAAGCTCAAATATTTATGGAATAAAATGAATATAAAATACAGTAATATTAGTCCTTATTAATATTGATGTTGACAGTTTGATATATAAGACATACAGAAAACAATTGTGTCTACTCTAAATAACATATAAAATTAAGTATTTGAGGGAAAAGAAAGTGCCAATGAAAGGCAGAAAGTTTGTATTTGACCATTGAAAGGACATTGTAGAGAATGAGAAGAAATTCTGGTTTGGGTTTTTTGTTGTTGTTGTTGTCAGTCGTGGGGCTTGAACTCTGGGTCTGGGCGCTGTCCCTCAGCTCTTCAGCTCAAGGCAAGCACTCTACCGCTTGAGCTACTATGCCACTTCCGGTTTTCTAGTGGTTTTTATTGGAGATAAGAGTCTCACAGACTTTCCTGCCCAGGCTGGCTTTGAACTGTGATCCTCAGATCTCAACCTCCTGAGTAGCTAGAATTACAGGTGTGAGCCACCAGCGCCCGGCTGAAATTTTGTTTTTTTAAAGAAAGGAACTTCAATGAAGAAGCTCAAAAATATGTATGCACATTTTGACCAAATATTTAGATACATCCAACTCTGCACATATAGAAGATAAAAAAATGAAAAATTTCAGTAAAATATCTTATCAAAAGTCTTTAAAAATAAGCAATTATTGGCCTGTATCTTATCCTTGTAATATCAGGAATATCTTGAAGTAGGAAAATTATATAACACAAAAACTAGTAATAATTCTAAATGTCTTTTCTAGGACACCCACGACCCAGGTATTTCTAAAATATTTTTTATCTTCCATTGTTCACAAACTTTTTCAAATTTCCTAAGATACAAGGCTGTTGTCTAATTAAACATTTCCCTCAAAATACTTTTTTCCCCATTTCATGATATCTCCACTTCTTAGCATCTTATATGAATATGCAAAGGGACCATCTCCTCCTTGTGGTGATTTACTTCCCTACCAAAGACCATTCTCAATAAGGTGAACAGCAAAAACTACTTAGAAGGCACCTGAAAAATGAAAGCTGTGATGTTCTCTGAGTTTTTTTGTGCAGGCTCAAACTTACTTAAAGCAAGACCAATAGAGAGTATGTAGTCTGAATAACAGACAGAGAAAATAATTTAAAGAACAATAGAGAAATATAGAACATAAGTTACTACAGTTATATGATAAATGATGGGAAGAGAAAGAAAGTAAAATATTAGAAAACACATTTAAAGAAATAATGGGTGAAAATTAACAAGATTGATGACATTCTATAATTTATCTGTGTGTGTATATATATATTACAGATAGGTGTATACATATGTATACAGATATCCATAACAATATACAAATATACAACACACACACACACACACACACACATATATATATATATATCTTAGCTATAAATACATTAATATTAGAGAGAGAGAGAGGAATTTCTAATAGGATATATGAAAAGAGATCCACAAGAAATTTTGGCAGCATCAAAAGCAAAAGCAGACTAGAGGAAAACTCCAATCAAATTAACAATTGATTCACATCAGAAACAGCAAAGATCAGAAGCAGTGGAATGGCATATAAAAATTATAAAGGAAGACAAAAATCTTCCAAATATTTTTGCGTGTATGTGTACCAGTCCTGGGGCTTGAACTCAAGGCCTTGACTCTACACATTAGCTTTATCACTCAAGGCTGGCACTCTACCATTTGAGCCACAGCTCCACTTCTGGCTTTTTAATGGTTAATGGGAAAAAAGAGTCTTAGAGAAGACTTTCCAGCCCACTTTGGCTTCAAACCATGATCTTCATATCTCAGCTTCCTGAGAATCTAGGATTATAGGTGTGAGCCACCTGTGTTGGGAAATTTTGTAGAAGCAAAATTATCTTGAAATTAAATGAGAATATATGCATATATATATATATATATATTTCTGGATAAACCAAACAAGCAATTCACTGTTAATAAGAATTATTTTAAAATTTCTAAAAATACAGATCAAGTGCCCCTGTTTGAAATATGAATTTGCATGAAAAAATAGTATTTTAAAGGCAATAATAGTGTAATACAGTATAAAAATTTATTAATTGACGGAAGTTAGCCATGAATGATAGGGAAGTGCAGAGAATCCTTCGAATAGAGGAATATATTTCAAGGTCTCAGAGGAAACAGTACTGTAATTAAATCTTCCAGACTCACAAGTCACCTGAGCCCTGAACCTAGCAGAACGAATTTTTCATAAGCAATTGCAGTAAATACTCAAACCACAAAGGGTAATGCTGTCAGTTTCATCATAAAAACAATCCACAGTCAGTCTATTGAAAGAATAATTGTGCTGAAATCTGAGGGATCCTGGTTTGAGGCTAGCCAAGGCATAAAGCTTACTGTACTCTATCTCCAAAATAGTCAGCAAAAATCCTTGGCTGGAGGTGTGACTCAAGTTTGAGTGCCAACAATCAAGCTCAAAGCCCTGAGTTCCAATCTCAACAATAGTAAACAAGGAAAGAAGGAAAGGAAAGAAGGAACGAAGAAGGGAAGGAAGGAAGGAAGGAAGGAAGGAAGGAAGGAAGGAAGGAAGGAAGGAAGGAAAGAAGGAAGGAACGAAGGAAGGAAGAGAGGGAGGGGGAAGGACAAGAAGGGAGGGAAAGAGGAAGAAGAAGTAAAGGGGAGGGAGGAAAGAAAAGAAAAGAAAAAAATAGAAAAGAAATTTGCAATAAATATTTGAACTATGCTGAGGGACATTGGCTCCCTACTTGGATTCACAAATTAACTAAAAGCAAGAGAAAATCTTGGCATTTTTGCCTTTGTTTGCATTTGCTTTTCTCTTAAGCTGTTCTCTCTCTGTCACTTTACAATCACCTGGGGCTCCAGGAAAGACTGAACTGAAAGTTCAGTTCTGACAAGACACTGAAACGACCCTTGAGAAAGCTGAGAGCCTTTTTGCAGGCCAGACCATTCCCAAAGGAGGGCATTTACCTGTAACCACCACCCTGACGCTAGAGGAATCATCTAGTGAAATCCAGACTGCTCCTTGAAAAATTATGAGAGCAATAACGGTTTCTCTCGAAATCTAAAACTGTGCTCATGACTACCCAGACCAAACATAAAACTAGACTCTTTATGAATAGTTTCTTCCCTCTGTGCCTACCTCTTCTATTTACACCAAAAACTCATGTCTGAACCCCAAAAGTGGCTATGAGGAGCTGATGTGCCCTCTCCCCATGACATTGTGCCACAAAACAAATTAATTTCCTTCCTCTGCACTGTTTCTTTTCTGGTCAGCTTTCCTAGGACTTCCATATTTCTCAGCTTGCCTTCATTCTTCTCAAGCTAGACACAAGGACCAAGGCAGTGGCTGTGCTTTTCCTTCTTGTTCCTGCTTCTTTAAGAGACAGAATTCATTTGTTTGGGGGATAGGGACTTCTGATGTAACCCAGCCTGCCAAACATAAAACCCTAGATTCAGCCAGAAATCCATGGCTCATGCCTATAATCTGAGCTACTCAGGAAACTGAGATGTGAGAATTATAGCTTGCAGCCAGCCCTGAGCGTAAAAGTACATGAGATTATCTAACCAGTGAGAAGAAAGAAAAAACATCTGAACGAAGGTATCACTCAAATGAGAAAGTGCCGATCATGAGTGAAAGATCCAAGCAAGAATGTAAAGCCCACGTCATCAAAGTTGATTACTTGTAGATCCTCCTATTTCAGCCTTCCAAGTGCAGAAATTAGAGTAACCTCATCCAACCCAAAAGTCATAAAATTTTATGCTATAATAAGAATCATATGTATTCCATATATATGTATGTATATATCCTACAAAATTAGGAAGAGTGGGAGAAAGAATGAGTAGCAGAAGAGTGAGAGAATGTTTAAAGGGTGAAATTGATCAAGATACATTGTGATCATAAACTGCTTTGTGAAATGGCAGCCCCTTTGTATAACTACTTTAAGACAATAAAATAATAAATAAATGGTAGCATTCTGCTGGAGTTGTTATACACAGGTATTTTATATATATGTATATATATATATACAAACAAAACAAAACTGAGAAGACATTAGATTCATGTAAGAGTAACATTATTAACATTATGTTCAATAAATTTGGTGATATTTATTTTAAAAAACAGTAGTTTATTAATTCATTTGAGAAAATAATTGAAACAGACAATCTACAAAAGAGAAATGTATATTGGCAGTTTTGTAAGAACGTTTTTAAGAACAAACTTGCCACTTTACAATGAAAGATATATTTCTGTAGAGAAATTATTTAAAATAATTATTTTGAAACACCCTTACAAATCACTAAAGCTAGTTATATCATACAGTGTACATACATGAATTGTAAAACACATAAATTTTATCCAGGAAACATTATATGCATGCATGAAATATATACAATATATACATATAGTTATTTGTGTAAGGATGAAATCTTTAAAACAATTTCAATAGTACTGTTCACAGCACTTTTATATGAAATTGTTTTAGTGAAATTATGACTGTTTAGCCTGTAAAACAAATGTTGCATTTATGCAGTTACCCAAAATAGGAGAGAATATGTAAACTTAAATTCTGCCCTTAAATCTTCATTGATATGAATAAAAACTAAAATGTACATTAGCTTGAGTTTATAATCTGAAAGAAATGTACCAAATCGTATCAGAATGCATAGCAAAAAAGGCATAAAATTAACAAGAGTTAATGTCATTAAGACACAAAATCATTAACAAAAAACATATTCCAAGATATAATGACAGAAAAGTATTTGAAACTAAAGTGTTGCTGATTAGAAAAAAACACAGATTTTTTAAATGAAGTTAAGAAATGACCTGGCAGCTTTATTAAATCAACCTTTTTTGCTTTTAATTAAGAAATGATCTGAAAATTATGGTATAATCAGATATAACTGTGTGAATGTATGAAAGATTTATATATTTATGTTTATTCCTAACTACTAGATATGAGGTCTATAGATATATCTGTATCTATAGATGTAGAAGATACATATTTTTCTATAGTAGGTATGGATACTGATATGGATATACAGAAAGACATACAAAGAGACTCAATTTGGTGTGTTTACCTATAGAAAGATTAGAAATTGTTGGTCAGCACTATGTTGTGAGAAACTAAATTGTAATTTAATTCTAATGTATCAATATTATACTTAAGACTAAGTTATTGTTCATAAGAATCAATTACAATGACATATTCAAGATATTCAGTTCTTGGAAGTCTCAGTATAAGCTGTTTTTCACAGTTCTTTTAGGATGTAGCTGGGTGCTACTGATTATATTTTTGTCAATAAATTGACCAATGGTTGGGCCTCTTTTTTAAAAAAGTAAATAACTTGGTGTTTGTATCCATTAACTTTCTTGAACTAATTAAAATACACAGAGGGATAAGTCATTTAAAGATAGACCTAAAACCAGAGGATGAGCACAATAAAGTATTGAGCAAGAAATGCATTTTTAAATTTGTATGATACAGTATTTTTTTCTTTAAATTAGTGTACTTTGTTGTAATTTGGCTTTTTTTAAAATCTAGGATCACAGGTCTCCACACCTGGAATTGCTTCCCTGATTGACTAATGTATCTGAATATTACTCAGTCTTCACATGTTCTCTGACAACCCATGGGCTGACAACCCAACTGTTTGTTTTTTGTTATAACAGTTTTCTTTGCCTAAGATTTATACAAACTTAACTAGATTCTGTGCTACAGAATTTCTATAGAAGTTTATTAAACTTCATAAATCCACCCCCAATGTTCAGGTGATGGTATTATTAAAATTAAATATTAATGAAAATACTATAACTTCAAGTTTAAGAAAATAAAAATTTATAGTTCAGTTCTAAGGTGTATACAATATCAACTATTTTCAGAAATGTATTTTCAATTTTTCATTTTCCTTTGTCAATGACTAAATCAACATTATTATTGTTGTTGTTGTTGTTATTATTTGCTGTCCTGCAGTTTGAACTCTGGGCCTGGGCATTGTCCCTGAGCTTCATGTTGCTCAAAGTGAGAGCTCTACTCCTTAAGACACAGTGCCACTTCCAGCTTTTGTGAGTAGTTTATTGGAGATAAGTGTCTCATGGACTTCCTGTCTGGGCTGGCTTCAAACTGTGATCCACAGATTTCAGCCTCCTGAATAGCTAGGATTACAGGCATGAGCCACTGATGCCTGGCTAAATCAACATTTTTAACCATAACTATAAGGAATTTGAACCACACATCACTCTATGTAAGCATTTTTTTCTTTGCTAGAGTGGGATCTACAGGAAAACAGACTTGTAACAAGACGTAAATAGTGGTGAAAATAGAAATCAGAGATAGATTGCTGGCACAGGATTAAGATTTAATTAACCAGAGCTTCTTTTGTCAATACTGCCAGGACAGCTTAGCTTAACTGTCAAGACCAAAGCAAAGATAAGGGAGCCCCTTTCACAATTCAGGGGAGAACCATAGATGAGCCTCTGGTGTCACTGGCTTCTCTCCTGTCAAGTACAGCAAACACCAACCCCATTTCTTCCCCCGGAATGTACAACTTGATGCTGTGGAATGATGGAAAGGGGGAAATAGCTTCTCTGTGGTTTATTTAAGCTCCTAGTCAGAATCTTGCTGCTGAGCAAAGCAAAGATCTATGCAGCCCACACATCAAAAGCCTTGGCTCTTCCAAGGATCACAATTCAAACATTTGTATTTGAAATGGGAGGTGATAAGAATGATAGTCCCTGAGATTTTATATTTCCACATATGAGCAAACCCCCGAGGTCAGTGAAGCTACTGCTTGTGTGACCTTGAGTGGGAAAATTAGCTGAATTGTTGGCCTCATCTCCACGCTGAGGTTTAACAACATCTGCCTCCTGGTTTAATAAAGAAGCAAGTGCAGACAGACTTAGTGGTACATTGCTTCTATCACAAAGCTAGACAAGAATCCTAATTACCTACTTCCAAACAGACTCCAAATCTATTCAGAGTTGTTCAACATGTGCTAACCTTTAGACAGTTGTGGATTCTGATTCTCACAACTGCTAGTCTCTCCAAGATAGAAACAGAGCTAGGCTTCTGTGACTCAAGTCTGTAATCCTAACTGCTTAGGAAGCTGAGATTACAGGATCATGGTTCAAAGCCAGCCAGGACAGGAATGTCTATGATACTCTTATCACAGATTCTTGACCACCAAAAAACTGGAAGCGGAGTACGGCTCAAGTGGTAGAATATCAGCCCTGAGCAAAAATCAAAAAACAAAAACAAACACAAAACAGCCTATGGAGAATGCTCAAGCCCTATGGACAAGCACCAGGACTGGTACTAAATTAACAATGATATGATGAGACTTGGAACTTCCACTTTAGTGTTAATGGGCATACTATCAGGTCTACAGTGGTTAAATTACATGAAAATCTGAGTAGGCTGACTAACCATAAAATTTATGCTTAACTTATATTAAATTTATAAAACACAGCTCCATAATATTAGCTAATATGAATGAGCATTTACTTTGTGCTCTGTATAATGATGCTTTAATATATTAGCATTTCATTTTCATGATAACATATCTGCATATATATCAGTTATATAAAATGTATATTGATGACTTTATCTTATTAAATATGGCATAGCTTTCATTACTTTACATTTTGATCTTCTGTGCCTTTGGCTATGGGATATAATACTTTTATATATGGCATCTATGAAACATATATATATATATATATACATATGTACACAAGGAACAGAATGTTCTCATTCGACATCCTCTTTGAATGATGTCAAGGAGAATTATACTTCTGTGAAGCTAGGAAATGGGGAAAAGTGTATCCATGCATTTGTGTCTCATACTGTGCCTCACAGCTGAGCTGTGCTGTCAGCCAAGAGTTAAATATAAATCTGCTTAACATAAAACTACATGTTTTGTACACTGTACTGTGAACAGGATTATGCATGTGCACCTCAGAGACAATTGGGGAAATCACAAATTACCTTATATAATAACATAGGAGACTTATTATCAACATGAATCAGGCCCCTTTAGTAGCACAAAGATTTCAATATGGTACTGGTTATAGGACAAGGGCCTTCTTCGTCTTGAGATGTTCATAATGCAAAGACAAATGATCATTTATTGTTCTAACCACTGAACGCTCTGGGGAAAAAACAGAATTTCCATCCAGGGATATCAAGCAAGGACTATGAAACTCCCCAGATCAAAATAGGTAATTGTTGTGTCTGGGGAGATATTCTGTGGAAATATCCTAGAAAGTGAAAGAATAACTATAAAAAACAGTAAAAAAAAAAATGCTTTGTGAACTCAAAACTAAGTCATTCCATTAGACGTAATGTGGCCAGGGAAAAACGAGAATGAGAAAAAGAATTTTCTTGAGATTTTTATTTAACCAAATGTCTCATGATGACGAACTATAAAAGTTTATCATCTGGCAAACAATCCCTTTGCTGTGAAGTATTTCCCCAGATTTGCAAGTTGTGGCTTTCCAGCCTGCTGACTCAAGACTCATGAAGTTACAAAGTACATTTAAAGGCACAACATTTTGCATATGGTGGAATTATGTCTTTGAGTAGCTTTGCAGTTGCCAAAAGCCACCCACTGAGCAACTGGCAATCCTCAATTAAAGACAGACAGAGAACATCTGGGCCTCTCCTGAAACTCTGTTCTAAATGCTTCGATAATAGACTCAAAGAACATTCATTCCCCTAGCAGAAGGTCTGTGGAAATGGAAGCTGTCATTTATAAGTCAGTGATTCCACACACACGCAAAAATAACATTTAATTAAAATGATCCACATCAAGAATGTGCCTGATTCTATTTATGAAGAACTAACTGTAGAGAATTACCTTTTCCAACTAGAAATCAAAACAAAGAAAAACTAGAACAAAGGAATTTTATATCAGATAGGCCAAAAGGAACAGGGATGGATAAGCAGACAAAAGTAAAGAAGCAAATGTCCCTCCTCACAGCCTGCAGGCAGTTTCTGAATTATAAGATCGTTTTTATACAAAGAATAATTCATTTTGAAAGAGGAGAGAAGAGGACAATGGCCTAGTGTAGAGCATTATTTAACAAGAGTCAAGTCAACGAAGAGGAAACCCATGTATTTTTCATAGCTCATCAGCTTCATTCATATCTAATAGCCTCTTTATCTCAAGAAAGAACTCCTGTTTGCCACCAGTGGCTCATGCTTATAATCCTAGTTACACAGGAGGTTGAGATCTGAATATAGCAGTTGAAGCTCGCCCAGGCAGAAAAGACCATGGGACCCTTATCTATAATTAGGCCCCAAAAACCTGGGAGTGAAGTTGTGGCTCAAGTGGTAGAGTGCTAGCTTGGAGCATAAAAAGCTCAGAGACAGCACTCAGGCCATGAGTTCAAGCCCCAAGATAGGTAGAAGAAAGGGCAGGGCAGGGCAGAGCAGGTCAAAACTCCCATCTGAGGAAATAGAGGAGGCTGAGCCAGTCTCAGTCTCCTAGGTAGAGTGAGGTGGACTTCAGCAGATCCCTATACACACCAGCAAAGCCCTTTACAGATGGGGCCGCCTGGCTCACTCCCCAGCTCTCCAGCTCTCTCTTTATACTCTCCTTTGGGCTATTATTGAGAAATTTCTAAAACCCAACAAAAAGCATTTTTTAATTGTAAAGTTGATGTACAGAGGGGTTACATTTACATAATAAAGTAATGAGTACATTTCTTATCAAATATTTCTTATCAAATATTGTTATCCCCGCCCTCGTTTTTTTCTCCCTTTTTCTCCCATTTTCTACTCCCTCTCCCCAAGTTGTAAAGTTCACGTCCAACATCGTGTCTTGTGAGTACCAATGTTGCAGTGGTTTACCCTTCACCCTTTATCTCACCATTTTTTATTTCCCCTCCCTTCCCCAAATCAGATAAATGTATATACAAGACAAAGGGTACCAAAATCAAAAACAATCACAACAAGGAATAACAAACAAGAAAAAAATGAAAGAAAACGGAAATAACTTCACACAGTACATTAAACAAAAAACAAACTCCTGTTTCCCTATCTTGGAGTTCTTTTCAATTAGCATTATTCAAATGCCTCTCAGTAGATGGCTCAACAAAATGTGGTATATATATATAGAGAGAGAGAGAGAGAGAAAGAGAGAGAGAGAGGGAGAGAGAGAGAGAGAGATAAATAGATAGATAGATAGATACACACACACACACAATGGAATTCTATGCCTCCATCAGAAAGAATTACAGTGCCCCATTTGTTAGGAAATGGAAAGACTTGGAAAAAATTATATTAAGTGAAGTAAGCCAGGCCCAAAGAAACATAGGTCCCATGGTTTCCCTCATTTGTAGTAATTAGTCTATGTCTACCATAGTCGAAGCGGAGCATGACATTAGCTCACTAGCTATGTACATGTGACCATACAAAATGATGCTGATCGAAATGAACTCCAAGCTACGGGTTCTAAGTGTAAAGAGAAAGAACTATCTATGGGGATTCTTTTCTTTTTTGGCTGGGGGGGGGGGTGGGGGCGTGGTGGTCCAGGCCTGAACTCTGGGCCTGGGCGCTATCCCTCAGCTCTTCAGCTCAAGGCTAGCGCTCTACCACTTGAGCCACTGCACCACTTTTGGCTTTTTGCTTATGTAGTGCTGAGGAATCAAACCCAGGGCCTCAGGCATGCAAGGCAAGCGCTCTACCACTGAGCCACTTTCCCAGCCCCTCTATGGGGGTTCTTTAACTTACAGAAAAGACTTTGGATTTTCAGGCCAAAGTAATGATTTTCTGTTATAAAAACACTGGTGGAAAGGTATCTGTCAGAAACAAATGAATAAAAGCATACTGTGGAAAGAGGTGTGTGACCCACCCCTATAATCTAGTTTGTTGCTGGCTTTTGGTTTTCAGCTGTTGTGAGGAACATGGCATTGTGAGACTTAGGTCTCACAGTCTCTGAACACTGGCTAGCACATTGTGATGCTACAGAGAACTTTGGTGTACAGAATTGCAGCTCTCATTGCTGCAATTTGGGGGCACCTGCCACATTCCCCTAGGACTTTTGTCCTGACATGTGATGGGGCCTTGTGCCCTTTAACCTAATAATCATTATGAAAGAGTTTCATAGAAGGCTGAGGACTTTGAGTGTATGACACAAAATCCATGTTTAGGGGGTGCTAAGGTCTAGGTAGAAGGGTCTACTAGGGAATCTGAGAACTCTTGATGAAGCTCTGATTGAGAATGTTTGAGTATAAGAAAACCCAAAAGGAAACAAAATGACTAGGAAGACTATGGACCCAGAAAGGAGTTAAGAAAATCCTAGCTATGTCGAGAATCCTAGGTAATTAGGAGGATCCTGGTTCAAAGCCAGCCCAGGCAGGAAAGTCTGTTAGACTCTTATGTGTAATAAGCCAGAGCTAGTGGGTCAAGTGGTAGAGCACCAGCATTGAGAGAAAAAGCCATGTGAGAGCACAAGACCCTGAATTCAAGCCCCAGGATGAACACCATTAAAATGGAAAAAAAAGAAAACTGATTGGTGTATGACACACAATATATTTGGGACCCTAAATTAAATAAATATTGCCTATTTCTCTTTTATGCTTCCCTCATTACATTTATTTTTCTGAGACTAAAAAAAAAAAAATTGTTGATTAACATCGTGAAAATGGCAATACTTCCCACGGCTATCTACGAATTCAACGCGATACCTACCAAAATTCCACCCTCATTCTTCAAGGAAATAGAAGAGGCAATCCAAAAATTCATATGGAAAAATAAAAGACCCCGAATAGCAAAAATGCTCCTCAATGGAAAGAACACTGCTGGAGGAATATCAATACCAAATTTCAAACTCTACTATAAAACCATAGTAATCAAAACAGCTTGGTATTGGCATAAGAACAGACCTCAGGACCAATAGAATAGAACTGAAAACCCAGAAATGAACCTACAGAGCTATAGCCATCTAATCTTCGATAAGGGAGCTAAAACAATAGAATGGAAGAAAGACAGCCTCTTCAATAAATGGTGCTGACAAAATTGGTTAACTACTTGTAGAAAACTAAAGCTAGATCCTTATATATCACTGCACTATAATCAATTCCAAATGGATCAAAGACCTCGAAGTCAAAGCAGACACTCTGAAAACATTACAGGATGGAATCGGAGAAACCCTAGGTCTCCTTGGCTCAGATTGAAATTTTCTGAATAGAGACCCAGAAACACAACAAATCAAAGAAAGGTTGGACAAATGGGATTGCATGAAGCTGCAGAGCTTCTGCATGGCAAAGGACATAGCTAGCAAGATCAATAGAAAGCCCACGGATTGGGAGAAGATCTTCACTAGCCATACAACAGACAAGGGTCTCTAAAATATACTTATTTCCAAGTATATCTAAAATATACTTGGAACTCAAAAAACTAAATCCCCCAGCAACAAATTCTCAAAGAAACAACTGCCCAATAAATAAGTGAGTTAAAGACTTAAAGAGAAACTTCTCTGAAGAAGAAAGAAGTATGGCCAATAGACACATGAAGGAATGCTCAACATCCCTAGCGATAAAAGAAATGCAAATCAAAACAACATGAGATACCACCTCACTCCAGTTAGAACGGCAAAAATCAAGAACTCTAACAACAACAGATGCTGAAGGGGATGTGGACAGAAGGGAACCTTACTTCATTGTTGATGGGAATGTAAATTTGTTCAACCACTTTGGAAAGCAGTATGGCGGTTTCTCAAAAGACTTCACATAGAGCTCCCCTATGATCCAGCAATCCCACTTTTGGGCATTTATCCAAATGTTTACAAACAAGACGACACTAAAGCTACTAGCACAACTATGTTTATTGCAGCATTATTTACCATAGCTAAGATATGGAACCAACCCAGATGCCCCTCAGTAGATGAATGGATCAAGAAAATGTGGTATGTACACACAATGGATTTCTATGCCTCCATCAGAAAGAATGACATTGCCCCATTTGTTAGGAAACAAAGGCTTGGAAAAAATTATATTAAGTGAAGTAAGCCAGGCCCAAAGAAACATAGGTCCCATGGTTTCCCTTATTTGCAATATCTAGTATATGTATGAGTCAAGCGGAAAAGGTCAGATAATGTGATGTCAGGAAAATGAACCCTTAGATATGTATTTTAATGTTTTTTTCTTTCATACATTTGTTTCTAACGCATTTATAAGATTATTTCTTTGTTGCTTTGTATGTCCCTCCCCACAGTATAATCCCTGCTTTCACTATATTTGATGTCAGTATAACTTGTGGAGGAGATGGGGAAAAACAAGTTGTTTAAGGATACAAGTGGACCTGTTGCAACAATGAGAAGTACAAGTTGTCATGTCGAAAACAAGCTTTACAATGTTGGTGCGGGGGCGGGGGGAGGGGAGGATTGGTGGGGGTTAGGGGGAAGGCTGGGAAGGGATGTGAAGGGTAAACAAAGGAGGAGGCTGCAATGCTTGATAAGAAATGTACGCATTATCTTGCCCATGTAATTGTAACCCCTCTGTACAGTATGTTCACAAAAAAATAAAATAAAATAACTGTTTATTTAGTTAGCTCACCTCTAACTAGGTATGGCTTAAGTGGTAGGGTCCCAGTGTTGAGTCAAAAAATCAAGGAAGAACACAAGGCCTTGAGTTCAAGCCCCAGTATGGGCACAAAACAACAACAAAATAATTTAGGAATGACTCAATAATGAGGATCGTTGAGGAACTTTTAGCAAAACAATGATTTGATCAAAACTATGTTTTTTAAAAATCATTGAGTCTTAGAAAATAGATTTGGTGGAAGAGAATATGGATGGAGAAGTAGGGAGTAGATGGTCAGATTGACTTATAAATACATGTTCTACTTTCTTCTATTTCTTTTATAATAGATGTGTGTCTTATAGGAAAATGCATTCCAAGGAAATGTGTCATTGAGGAGCAAACTTAAGAGAAGCAAATGAATAAGGAAAGACAGTGTAGAAAAAAATAAAGTTGACACTATGAAAGAATTTGGAAGCTCTGTTGTTTATTTTATAGGATCATGGAATATAGAAAAGTCTGATACATGTTGTTTCCACTGCTACATCACCAATTATCAGCTTAAAAATACAATATACATACTAGTCTATGTAAGCACATACATTTATTTACTTATTATTTACTTAATTTATTCTCTATTTTAGTGAAGGCACATCATATATTTTCAGCAGAATTAGATTCAGCTTGGGAAATATCTACTTTTTCTTCAAATAAGGAATAGGATCTAGAGGACAGGGGTAGACAAATAATGAGAGGAATGAGGAGGGGATGCATTTATAAAATTCAATGCATATGCTACAAAAGTAAGAAAATTGAGGGAGAGGGGACAGTTGGAAGGGATGGGAGAGAATGATGGAGGGGAGCATCAATCCAGATGTATTGAAGTCATATTCAAATAGTAAAAAAAATGTAGTAAAAAGCCACTCTTTGTAATGTACAACTCTGTGGTTCTTGACAAAGATTTTGGGCTATAGTAATCAAAACAGCTTGGTACTGGCACAAGAACAGACCTGAGGACCAATGGAATAGAACTAAAAACCCAGAAATGAACCCACAGACCTATAGCCACCAAATCTTCGATAAGGCAGAATGGAAGAAAGACAGCATCTTCAGTGAATTGTACTGGCAAAACTGGTTATTCACCTGTAGAAAACTAAAGCTAGATCCTTATATATCACCCTGCACCAGAATCAACTCCAAATTGATCAAAGACCTCAAAATAAAAGCAGACACCCTGAATACATTACAGGAAGAGATAGGAGAAACACTAGGTCTCCTTGGCACAGGCTGAAATTTTCTTAAAAAAGACCCAGAAACACAACAAATCAAAGAAAGTTTCAATAAATGGAATTGCATGAAGCTGTAGAGCTTCTGCATGGCAAAGGACATAGCTAGCTAGATCAATAGAAAGCACACAGATTAGGAGAAGATCTTCACTAGCCATACAATGGACAAGGGTCTCATATCTAAAATATACCTGGACCTCAAAAAATTAAATCCCCCAACAACATATCCTCAAAGAAACTACTGCCCAATAAAAAAGTGGGCTAAAGAAACTTCTCTGAAGAGGAAATAAAAATGGCCAATAGACACATGAAGAAATGCTCAACCTCCCTAGTCATAAAAGAAATGAAAATCAAAACAACATTGAGATTCTACCTCATCCCAGTTAGAATAGCTATAATCAACAACTCTAGTAACAACAGATGCTGGAGGGGATGTGGCCAGAAGAGAACCCTACTGCATTGCTTGTGGGAGTGTAAACTTGGTCAACCTCTTTGGAAAGCAGTATGGAGGTTCCACAAAAGACTCCACATAGAACTCCCCTATGACCCAGCAATCCCACTTTTGGGTATTTACTCAAACAATCACAAACAAGACCATACTAAGGCTACCAGCACAACAATGTTTATCACAGAATTATTTATCATAGCTAAGATATGGAACCAACCCAGATGCCCCTCAGTAAATGAATGGATCAAGAAAATGTGGTATATATATACAATGGAATTCTATGCCTCCATCAGAAAGAATGGCATCACCCCATTTATTAGGAAATGAAAAGACTTGGAAAAAATTATATTAAGTTAAGTAAGTCAGGCCCAAAGAAACATAGGTCCCATGGTTTCCCTTATTTTCAAGAACTAGTACATGTGTAGGAAGCAGAAAAGGCCAAAAGCTATGTACATATAACCATATAAGATGATGTTAAGCGAAATGATCCTTGAGATAGGGACACAAATATCTTTTTCTTTCTTGCTATTGTTTCTAATGTATTTATAATGTACCAGGTGATTTTTTTCTTTGTACGTTCCTCCCCCAGAGTATAACCTCTGTTTTCACTGAATTTGATGTCAGTGCCCTGCATCTTGTATATACACTTCTCTAATTTGCGAGGGGAAGAGAAAAAACAAAATGCTTAAATAAGGATACAGGTTGAACCATTGTAACAATGAGATGTACCAAACACTATGCTGAAAATGAAATTTACAACTTGGGCATGGGCTGGGGGTAGTTGGAGAGGTGGGAGAGAAGGGATGGTAAGGGGAAAATGAAGGAGGAGGCAATAATGCTCCATAGGAAATGTTCTCACTACCTTGCTCATGTAACTGTAATCCCTCTGTACAACATTTTTACAATAAATATCATACAAAAATATTTTGGGCTCTTTGTAAATATACTACATTAGTGAATAATTCCTGCACTCAAATTTTTCTTGATGTTCTCCCTTCTGCAGGGCAATACTCTTCCCCCTCCAATTCTGGAGTATGGATTTCTGTATGTTTGCTTTTTAAATTTTGTTCATTCTGCTTTTTTCAGAATACCTCCTTGTGCAGAATTTTCTATGTTCTTGTTGGACATTTAACATTTAGGGATGTGATACTAAATTAAACTATGAACTTCTGGAATACTGTACAATCAGAACATCCTGTCATCAGTACCGGCTCTCTTTTGACATATTTCTCTTCCTGCTTTCCTTTTACTATCTTTCATTTATTTCCACAAAGTTGAGACAAATCAGCATGTGGCAGCAAGTTCTGTTGCCATGGTAGTTTATGCTGTTAACAGATTTTGGTGTTAAGTGTCATGAATTGTTTGGCTGTTTTTACTTTTTTAAGCAATCTTGTATATTCACGCAAATGTTAAATTTCCACTCAAGGAATGCCATTTTTTCCCAAAATTCTAAGAAAAAAAATCTTTCCATTCTTGAAATGAGCATGGACCTGGATGATTTTCAAGTATGCTCATCACCTTTTAATCCATTTTCATTATCTAGGACTTGCATTCAATCAGAGTTTGAACATTCACAACACGAGTTGCTCAATTGAGCGATCAGAATCTTCCTTTCATTGGTGACATAATGAATGCTCAGATCTGTTGAGCTAAGGGGGTGCTGTTAAGTTAATAGACTTCTTTTTAGCTCATGAATCCAGAGAACATGATGGGTGATAAAATTTTAAACATTCCATGTTTCTCCCACACTCTTCCTCTTCCAATTACTACCTCCAAGTTTGCAAGAAATCCAAACACACGCATCCAAGTGAAAGGAAACAACCCGAATTTATTGCTGCCCAGTCAGCTTCCATTGATAAACACAGGAGAATTTTTATGGAACTAGAAGTCCTCTCCATCTTCTAGTGTAACTTAATGCAATGATGTTTCTTCTGGCCTCAAATAATTTATTATCTCTAGGAACTTCACATCCTTCACACTCATTATTTCTCTACTGTCTGCTAGAGCAACTCAGAAACTTCCATCTAGTGTAGCCTTAGTGATGATTATTTAAGAAACTAGCCTTGAGTTCATTTTTATACCCTAAAAAGGTGATTCTAAGTCAATGAATTCTGGCTTTTTCAGTTTTATACATTGGCCTTCTTGGTCGAGCTTCTAAAGAACCAAATTTTTAAGTGTTTGTATCTGGCTTCTGCCTGTACCTGTTCCATGACCCATTTCTCCTCATCCCAAATCCAGACATTCTCTATATGAGGAGACTTAGCCGGAGTTAAACTTGGGCTGACAGCCCAAGTACATGCAAAAAATTTCAGATAGGTGTGAATGTTTGATTGTGGAAGAAAATCTTCTACAGAACTTTTTAGACCAGGAGAAGTGTTACTTTTTTTTAAGACCTCTGCAAGGACTCAGGATTCAAGGAGCTATCAAAGCAAGTATTCTTTTTTGTAATATATATTTATTATTGTAAAGCTACTATACAGAGGGGTTAGAGTTACATGAGCAAGATAATGAGTCCATTTCCTATTAAGCATTGTTACCTCCTCCTTTATATTTCCACTACCATCCCTTTCCCCCCACCTCCCCAATTGCTCTCTTCCCTCTCCCCCCACCCCCTGCAAAGTGGTAAAGTTTGTTTTCAACATAGTGTCTTGTACATCTCATTGTTACACTGGTTCATCCTGTATCCTTGTTTCAGCATTTTGTTATTTCCCTTCCCCTCCCCAAATAAAAAAAATGTATATACAAGATGAAGGGCACCAGAATCAAATATAGTGACAACAGGGGTTGTACCATGGGGGAAGAACATATGAAAGAAACAAAAATAATCACGTAGTACATTATAATAAGTACATTAAGAAGAACAGCAACAAAGATAAAACCTCTTGTGTCCCTATCTTGGGGTTCATTTTGCTTAGCCTCAGGTTATATGTTCCTATGTACATAGCTTTTGACCTCTTCTGCTTGTCCTAAACATATACTAGTTATTGCAGATAAGGGAAACCATGGGAGCTATATTTCTTTAGGTCTGGCTTACTTCACTTAATATAATTTTTTCCATTTTTCCATTTCCTAACAATTGGGGTAATGTCATTCTTTCTGATGGAAGCATCGAATTCCATTGTGTGTGTATATATATATGTATATATATATATATATATATATATACATATATATATACACATGTATATATATACATATACATATATATATACATGTATATATATACATATATATATATATATGTATATATACACACCATATTTCCTTGATCCATTCTTCTACTGAGGGGAATCTGGGTTGGTTCAATCTTAATTTCCAAAGGCTATCTACGAAATCAAAAACAAGTATTCTTAAATAAATCCTTAATAACATTGCCATCTATCTGTTGGGATTTTGGTGTGGGGGCAGGAGGAGTTGCCCTCCTGATATGTTAATTTTGGCATATGATTTTGGAGCATTTTAACATGTCTTGAGCTCAGACTTGAAGCATCAACAAAGTTTCGATGCTAAGTCTGTAGGTCTCTGGTATGAGACGATATATCAAAAATGATATCTGAACTGGGTACCAGAGGCTCACACCTGTAATACTAGCTATGCAGGAGACTTGGATCTGAGAACTGAGAAGCTAGCTTTGGCAAGAAAGTGTGTGAGACTCTTTTTCCCAATGTTAATTCAAGAAAAGTAAGTAGTTGTGACTCTAGTGGTAGAGCCCAGCCTTGAGCATAAAAAGCCTAGGGACAGCATCCAAGAAAAAAGTCCAAGCCCACGATCGGCAGAAAGAAAAAGAAAGAAAGAAAGAAAGAGAGGGAGAGGGAGAGGGGGAGGGAGAGAGGGAGGGAGGGAGGGAGGAAGGAAGGAAGGAAGGAAGGAAGGAAGGAAGGAAGGAAGGAGGAGAAAGGGTGAGAGAGAAAGAGAAAGTGAAAGAGAGAAAGAGAAAGGAAGAGAGAAAGAAAGAGAAACAAAGAGAGAGAGAAAGAAGAAAGAGAGAGGGAGAGAGAAAGAGAAAGAAAGAAAGAAGAAAGAAAGAAAGAGAAGGAAAGAAAGAGAGAAGGAAAGAAAGAGAGAGAAGAGAAACAGAAAGAGTGAAAGAGAAAGAGAGGGGGGAAGGGAGGCAGGAAGTCAGGAAGGCAGGAAGGCAGGAAGGCAGGAAGGAAGGAAGGCAGGAAGGAAGGAAGGAAGGAAGGATAGGAAGAAGGAAGGACAGGAAGGAAGGAAGGAAGGAAGGATAGGAAGAAGGAAGGACAGGAAGAAGGAAGGAAAAAGGAAAAGAAGTAAGGAAGCCATCTGCTTAAGCCAATTAGATGATGAGTGCTGGACTGAGTCTGAACACCAGGGCTCAGAATGACCATCCTGGTCTTGGTCCTCTGTGTGTTTGGAAGGGAAAAAGTAAAGGTAGATTTGATCTAGATTCAACTATGGGTTAGTGGATCCCCCGAAGTCTTGGGTTCAGCTTGCCAGCTCCAGGATACTACCTGGACCTTGGGACCACCACAGAGGCTGTCCAGGCAGAGTACCCAAAAAAGTAGACTTAGAAACAGACAAAATAATCCTCTAGATGATTTGGGGGGTTAAAAAACCTAATATTGAACATTTTTGTATGTATGCTTATTTTCATTAGCTTATGTATCCACTGGGTCAGTCAATCAGAAACCTTTAAGTGTAAAGTGTCTCAAAGGCATAGTATAGGTCTAGTTCCTGTCCTATGTCATGATAGCAGATTCAAGAGCTTGTTTTCTGGAGCAAGTGGTATCCAAGCCAGTTCTTTTCGAGTGGTTTTGTATATAGACACTTTTGCTGATATTTAGCGGGTTGGGATAGTGCACGAATTAATAATGCATTTCATGTCATGAGTTAAGGGACATTGCATCTTTTGCTGCTTCTTGTAAAGGTCGGGTGCCTAGTGGGCACCAGTGGCTCACAACTGTAATCCCAGCTACTCAGGAAGCTGAGAGCTAAGGATTGCAGTTTGAAGCCAGCCTGGGCAGAAAAGTCAATGAGACTCTTACCTCCAATTAACCACCAGGAAACCGGAAGTGATGCTGTAGCTCAAAATGGTAGAACAATAGCCGTGAGTTAAAAGCTTGGGACAGTGCCCAGACCCTGAGTTCAGGCCCCTTCACTGATCAAAAAGAAAAGAAAAAAGAAGCAAAAAAAAATCTGCTGCCATGATTTTTACCTGCCTACCACACTGGCAGAAGGCATGTTCACATGATTATTACCTAGGCTTAGTTACAAAATATGAGTCCTGTCCTATGTTTTTTCTTTCCTTTCTTCTCTCCCTCCTCCTTCTCCCTTCCTGCCCCTCTATTTCTCATTCTCCCACCTACCTCTCTTCCTCTTCTCTTGTCTTCTGAGGCACGGTAGCTTTTGAGCCATGTCCATCCCAAGTAAAACTCCTCATGAAGTCATGGTGTGTTTAAATTGCCAATTTCAATTTTTAAATTTGAAAGATATGATTGTAACACAAGTGTAGGAAGTACGTATCAGAAATAATTATGTTATAGTTTACTATATTAGTTTTTATATAATTATAGATAGCTATTATATAACTGTATATTAACTATAGTATATACTAATATAGTAATATAAATATACCCCTTATATTATTATATAATTATCATATGTATATATCTGTTATAATAGCTATTATTATATTATAGTTAAATATAAAGGTTCACTATAGAAATTATTTTTCACGTGAAACAGAAGAGTATTTATTTTTACATGGCAGTTTTGTTGTTTTTATTTTTTAACAAATTCAGCAGTATTCATAATCAAGAACTGTCACAGTGTCATTATCTCCTGGCCTCTGCAGAAACAGGTAGGATAATTAAGAACATTTATCATGGGGCAAAGTGATGTTTTTTGCCTCTGTTCTCCTATAGCTACTAGTTCTTTGGTATTTGTTACAGTTTATTAAGCATGAATTGTATATCCCAATAAATTAAATCTTTGTTCTTCTCTGCTTCCACTTTTTCTACCCTCAATTTACCAGGGATATAAGTGACATATAATCATAACACAGGCATCTTGAGAAGAAAATTGTTATTAAACAGCCCCTTGGAGGGTTGGATCTCACAAAAATACAGCAGCTTTTGCACATCCGTAACTGATTTTTAATTTTAAGGCAGGAGCTAAACATCCATGTCATGTGCTTCCGAGTGTACTTGTCTATAAATAGCTGCCAATGGTCATGTGTGTGGATTTGATTTCCCTGATTGAAAGCTGAACATAATCTTTGCCTTCCAATTAATTGTATCAAACAAATACAACATGTACACACACATACCTCTTAGAGTATGTGTGCATTTTATATCTATAAATAAAAAGCAATCAATATATATTTTTATTGTAAAAGATACTGCACAGAAGGGTTACCGTTACACAGATAATGAGTACATTTCCTATCTAGCATTATTACCCTCTTCGTTTTTCCCCAACCATCCCTTCCCTCCCCACCTCCCCAACTTCTCCCTCTCCCCCAAAGTTTTAAAGTTTGTTTTCAACATAGTGTCTTGTACATAAAAGTAATTTCATTTGTTCATTTATCATTTTTGTGCCTATCCTGGAACTTGAACTCAAGGCCTGGGTGCTGTCCCTGAGTTTTTGTGCTCAAGGCTAGTGCTATACCACTTGAGCCATAGCTCCACTTCCAATTTTTTGGTGGTTAATTGGAAACAGGGTCTCCAATTAACCAATTAACTTTTCCATCCATGGTAGCTTTGAACTGAGGTCTTCAGATCTCAACCTCCTTAGTAGCTTGGAGTATAGGCATGAGCCACCATCACCAGGCTCATTTATAAATTTTACTTATGAATTTATTTTTTTATATGTTATAATTTAAAATCTTAAACTTGCTTTAAGAAATTATGGGTTGCTCATTATCCTTAAGTAGGGGGTACTATTAGATAAATGGAGCATTAACATATAGTAATAAAATGGACTTGTTCTGGCATTATTAAAATCCTTTAATATATACACTTACTCTGTACATATTCACATATATATATATATATATATATATATATAATATTCTTTTTTCTTCAAGTTTCAGCCTACACATTTCCTGGGTCTATGGTTGAGCAGTAAGATTTAAAGCTTTTCCCTTCCCTCCCTCCCTCTCTCTCTTTCTCTGACCCTCTCTCTTTCTCTCATTAATTAACACTCTATTTCACTTATTCTTGCGTTTGTTTTTGTTCTTAACCTCCTGAGTAGCTAGGATTAAAAGCATGAGCCATCAGTGCCAGGCTCTTGGGTAATTTTTAAACTGCTACTGCAGGTAGATATATGAATTAATCTATATGAATATTACTGGATTGCATTTTTCCAATGGACTTAAGTCTAAGATAATCTGATTATTTTACTTAGTCTATTTTGTTTTGAGTTTATTATTAGTATTATTGTAATTATTTTTGCAGGGTGGTGGAGGATGGAAAGACTCTATCCTTGGGACTGCCCTTCTTTTTTATGTAATATTCTTGGACAGTTACTTCTTGAAATACACAGCTACTTATCTGAGAATGAGTGTTTTTTCAAATTTTCCAATATTACTTCATTAAAGTGTTCCTTACAATGACTAAGTCCTTATGTAAAATTTTTAAATAGTTGGTGCTTGTGTAGGGTATTCCTTTAAGCTTTAAGGGAAAAGCTAGTAAGTACATTCCATTAAGTCTGATATTTGCATTAGATTTTTCATAGATAAAATAATTAGGTAAAAGATATTCTGGTCTATTTCTATTTCCCTAAAAGTTATTTTATTACTATAATAATAGTATTATTACTATTATTGATAATACCATTATTAATACTATTATTGTTATTAATAGTATTAATAATGGTATTATTGCTATTATTAATATTAATAGTATTGATAATGGTATTATTAATAATACTATTATACTATTTTAGCTTATTTGTATATTATTTTCCCTGTCTAATGGGAACATTTTAAGAATACACATATTATTACATATACTTATCACTGTGATTTTAGCAACTTGGATAGTGATAGATACATGAATTCCTGACAGAATTCTTGAGAATGTGTTAGTTCAAACTTTATGTTTTTATTACTTTATCCATGTGTAATGAGAAAATCAGGGAAGGAAATCTTTTGAGACCATTAAGATTTGTAAAACCCTTTTTTCCCTCCTTCCCTCCCTCCCCACCTCTTATGTACCCATTTCGGGGCTGGAACCCTGACCTTATGCTCTCATTATATTAGAGTGGTGTGCTCTAGACATGAGCCATACCTCCACTTGTAACATCCTGTTGCTTAATTGGAGATTAGAGTTTCATGGATTTTTCAGCCTGGGCTGGTTTTGAACCTTGATCTTCAGATCTCAGACTTCTGAGTAACTAGTATTACACTCATGAGCCACCAGTGCCAGGTTAAAATCTTTCATTTTTAAAAGCAATTAACACTATCACAATTAAACCTCTGAGGATTAATGGTTGTGATATCATTTCAAAGTTGGAGTCGCCAATATATAGTCTTAAAATAATGTGTTAGGCGCTAATGGCCTGAAATCCTAGCTACTTAGTAACCTGAAATCTGAGGATCGTGGTTCAAAGACAGCCTGAGTTGGAAAATCTGTGAGATCCTTATCTACAATTACCCCACCCTCCCTTCTACCCCCTCCCTACGAGCCGCCTCCCTCCAAAAAAAAAAAAAGAAGCCAGAAATAGAACTGTGACTCAAGTGGTAGGGAGCAAGCCTTGTGCAAAATAGCTCCAGGACAGCAGCCAGGCCCTGAATTCAAGCCTCAGTGAAATAAAATAAAATAAAACAAAAATAAGTTACACTGCATCATTTTCATGGGCTATTAAAATGTTATGAATGATAGAGAGACACTACTATGTAACTGCTAGGAATGAGTTCCAAATCCTTTGACACACCAAACTTAGCACAGTGTGATGAATTGAACATAATACTATTTATTGACAAAATGGATGTGTATCTAATTCTAGATTCTACCATTTCCTTTGCAACAGTGAGAACGAAGTTCTGTACAGGTTATGTAACTTATTAAGGTTCTCCTAGAAAGGTAAGTCTATGTGTCCACACATCTGTATATCTATCCAGAAGTGCTCATCTCAATGGAGTGAGTATGTGAGCTCTACACTAGCGAACTGAAAAATGGAAGGAGAAAGACAGGAAAGGCTTATGAATTTGCATCATCCATATGAATCATCTATTTTCATAAATGCATTGGCAGTAATCGAAACTCTGCCGTTAAGTTTCTTCTGATGAAATGACCATCTTTACATATTTTCCAATTCATTTTAAAATTGTTCACTCCTAATGTCATGAAGTTATTTTTCATGGGCCTTCATAATTTAATAAACAAACATCCAGTGCTATTACTAGAGTGCTATCCATTGCATTGTTATATACATATGTACATGTATATAGAAATAACACAGAAATATTTTAGAATAAATGAAGTCATTGTGAAAATTAATGACACATGAACCTTGATCCTACCATATTTGGTAAAGAATTTCCACAAAGTTCTCAATTTGAAATTTGCCTTTTAGTGGTCATCACCTTAATAGGTCTGAAAGGACTTATTCTCTCTTCTAATAATGATATATATCTAGGGATTCACAAAATGTTCTCTGAACAGTCTGTGTTTATAATGGTGTTATGACTGAATATAGCATTTATTTTATATGATAACATCTATGAAGTGATATATGAGCTGTCCCTATGATAATTTAAGGTAAGTGAATACAACATTGTTTTACTTTGCTTAAATATGCTTTCCAAACAAAAACATCCCTTTTCTTATAAAAATGTTTTTCTCTAGAGCAAGTCAATTTAGAAGCGTGCTTACCTCCTTATGTCTGTGCATGTGGCTACATTACTCAAGAAAGATAAACATCTGCTGTATTCCCAAATTACACACTTATTTTGGAAAACATTAAACCATTGTGAAATATGTTGATAAGGAGAGAAATCGCTGGCACATATCTTAAATAATCAATTCTGCAATGGTTTGTATTACTACTATATAAAACCAGCAATAGAGTGGAATAATTCTGACCCATGGTAAGGGTGTCTTTGTTCAAGGCTATTCCCATAAGAATGAAATTTTGAGAAAGGAGAGGGATGAGATTGACAATTCTGAATATACTTAGGCCTTTATAACCCAGAAGCTGAAGAATGAATGGGTAATTACTCCGAAGAAACATCAAGGGCATGAACACTAGCTATATTACCTTCCCATGATTTTTAATGGAAGAAGTCATGTGTTCAGTTCTGATTATCAGGAGTGGGAGATTTCTTGGTGCTTTTATTTAGAAGGACTCATGTAACAACTGATCAGTGTGGTCCCAGCAAGTGACAACAATGAAGGATGAGGCAAACACAGAACACGCGGCTTTCCCTCCACTGTACACCTGCCTCTCCCACCACCAGGAGGAGCTCTGACCTGGACCTTTGCACCTTTTTGTGGGGGTTGAGCTTCTTTTAGTATGACACAGAGTATTAACATAAGGGGCTCCTTTGGGATGTAAAGGTATATCTAACCTTGGGTAAGACAAAGATAAAACATCTGCAAATAGAAGCTACCCAGACTTACTGACTGAAAGTAAGTAGTTGTCAAGGCAACGAGGTAGGCTTGTCAATCACTGACTTTCAGCGCGGAATTTCACCTCATTAGTCCCATTCTGTTCACAGTTATTGTTTAGCTTGTGGAAGAACATTCATTCGTGTTCTTTGAGATCTTCTTTTCTCTAAATGTAAGTATTTATCACATGAACTTCCTCATAGTACTGATTCACCGTTGTTCCATAAAATTTTCTACGTTGAGTGTTCATTTTCATTTGTACCAAGATGTTTCCACCGGTTTGCAATGAAACCTCGCTATACAATTATATGTAATAATATATGTAATATATTAATATGTAATATATGTAATTAGCTAGATGAAAAAATAATGGTAAATTCTCTGTATACCAATTGTATGATCACAAAGATATTAAAAAGTAAACTAAGTGAAATGCCTTTAATCCAAAAATGGGATGAGTAAACAGTTTTGATGGTAATAATCCACATTTCACCAACTTGTTTTGACTGTGAGGTAAAATTATTAAAAGTAATGTTTTGCGTTAAGGTGTAATTCTTCAGAATAACCAAGACAACCATTTGATGATCATGTTAAAAATTTCTCTTTTAAAGATTTTTTTGAGACTTTTGCAAATATTCATGGGGTAAATGTCTTCAGCTGGATTTAATCCTTACACAAATTTCCCTCAAAGAATCATCAACATAACATTATTACTAAAGCTGAAGCATGAGTCACAAGATAATAAGGAGTAGAAGGTTACTTGCCTCTCCTTAATATTGACTTAATCATGAATTAATCTTGAGTTCTTTGATATTCTTTGTGTATTTTAGAGGCCTGAGGGACGAAGGGAGGGAAGGAAGAAGTAGATGGGGAGAGAAGAAAGTTATGGAAGGAACCATGTAACTAGACCCTGGGCTACCTTCATTTACCTAATTTCTGTCCAACTAACACATATCCCTCATTGTAAACATCAACTCCTCTTCCTCCTCATCTTCTAGGTGATCCTTCTTTTGTTTTTCCATGATGATCTTGGAGTTCACAAAAAGCATTTCATGTCATACAGCAGACCAGGCATGGGTCCCAGGAGAGTTTAGCAACCAGTCCTGGGAGAGGCCCTGCTGTAAGAGACTGTAGAATAGAATAATCTAGTGATGTACCCAGAGTTTTCTAAGAACAGTAAAAGCACCTGTCAGTACAGCGGTTGCCAAATTGGAACAATGACTCTGAAAATTTTCAACGTGAGCCATTGTAGAATTTGAAAGTCAGAGACATACTCTAATGTTTCACGGAAAATTTGTATCCCTTTCATTCATCACAGAGTGGAAGGAGAAAGACAGCACTGCCAAAGGTAAAGCAGAATAACTTCGCAAGATCTGTGGGTGTGTTTCATTTATTTGAGGTTTCTTTTTTCCTGTTGAAGTATGGAAAAGTTGTCTGTTTTGTGGTCATATGAGATAGAAGGAGAAAAATAGTGATCTTACAACGTTGAACACTGAACCTTCTCCAGTTATGGGACTTTCTCATACTTACTCATTAAGTTCTATGAAGTAGAGAACATGGAGCCGTCATCACTAGAAACCTAACTTAGAGAAGAAGATAGCACTTTTGTATAATAGTCTTAGCCCCAATACAACCTGAGTAGGTGGCTGGAGATTTAGGTGGCTGAATTTTGTTGTTACTATCAATTAAAGGGCAGCCATGGCTACTCAAGGGGTAGGAGCTTGCAAGACTTTATCTGTGAGCCTTATAGATTTGTAATTTTCCCTAAGGTGCTGAGGGAAAAATAGTATTTATAAATTCTAAATGCTCAAAGAATTAATTAAAAACTAGTTTGACAGGAAATTCTAAAATATTAATATTCCTAATTTGCATACTATATAATCCATACTGTATATATACTATATAACTACATATTATATATTGTGTATTCAAACTGCATTTAAGTATACATTTTTTTAATCAGTTCTGTTAGCTTGGTATTAATTCTATTTTCTAAGTCTCATTTGTCTCCTTTGTAAAATAAGGCAAATTATGAATTACAACCTTGATTCCTGTATGATCACTAACTGGGATAACCTTTAAAATGTTTCCAGGCACTGGTGTCTCACACCTGTAATCCTAGTTACTCGGGAGGCTGAGATTTGAGGGTCATGATTCAATGCCAGCCCAGGTAGAGAAAGTCTAGACCCTTACCTCCAAGTAATCACCAAAATGGCAGAAGTGGAGCTGTGGCTCAAGTGGTAGAGTGACAGGACTGAACGAAAATAGCTTAGAGACAGCACCAAGGCTCTGAGTTTAAGCCCCAGGATTTACACACACACACACACACACACCAACTCCATACACCATCCAAATAGGAAATTTTAGTGATTAAATACTTAGAAAATCTAAGCTATCAATAGATAGATAGATAGATGAATGGATGGATAGATAGATAAATAGAGATAGATATTATTAAATACTTATATTCAAAAATGCTAGTGTCTTATTTTAATAAATCAGGCTAGAGCTCTTAAAATTGAAAAACTAGAGGAATATAGATAGATAGAGATAGATATTATTAAATACTTACATTCAAAAATGCTAGTGTCTTATTCCCTCTTCCTGCAGTACTGACAAAAGCGGTCCTACAGGAAAATGAGATCCACAAGAGACCAGAACAATCTAGCCATGACCAGATAAATTCCAAGTCCTTTTATCATACATGGATGAAGTAAAAAATCAGCAGATATTTGCAGATAATATAATCAGTCTAATGTAAGTAAAATAGCCCCACAGTGAGAGTTAAGAAGATATAAGACAGAGGCCGAGGATAATAAAATGTCCTTATTTAACTTCATTTGCCATTTGTGTAACTCCTTCATTATTCAAAGTTACTTTTCAGTCACTTTTCTCCCCTAAAAGTTCAAACCTAAACAAATCCATAAAACTGATTAATCTGCTTTAATAAAGTTTGGGCAATGGGCATCTCAGAAAAATACAGGGAAAAAGAGAGGCGAGACATAGGAAAGGGCATTTGAGTTGGAAAGCGATAGAATAGTAGGGAAGGAAGACTGTTCATAACTTATGTTCACATTAGCCACTCTCATATTTCACAAGGGGGTAAAATCAGTTTGGGAAAGACAAGCTTCAGGAAGTAATTGGTGTTCATGTTCATGCTATTTTTGGTTTCTGAGAAAATAGAAATTATTTGGCAACAAGTTCATTGAGTAGATAGACCTAGAGATATTGAATGATGAGAAACTTAACACAAGTCATGTTGCTATACGTCCCAGTATTCTTGGCCACATCTAGAAAACCCAACTTGTCTCATCCAAAGGTAGCAGGCTCAGAACCCTTGTCCGCATAGTGGTCTTCATGAATATCACCAGCACTGTCTTCCATCTTCTCTGTCCTTGTCATTTAATACAGAAATTCTTGACCAGGAGGGAAAAACTGGGAGAAAGCAAGGAAAGAGTGACATTGTCCAAAAAGTAAAAGCAACTTTCACCTGATTTAGGTAACAGTAACTCCTCTGTATACCACCTTTATTATAGTAATAACAAATTTCAAAAAAAGAATAAATAGTTGAACATAGGTGCCAGTGTAAGCATGGGTTTCTTGTTAATTGTAGCGTTGGACTCATTATAAAGGTCTGATCAGTTCTTAACACACTGTCCCCTGGAATACTTTGTCCTTTCATTCCTGAGGGGATAAAAAGCAGTGACAAAATCCAGGGAGGGAGGCAGTTAAGAGGACATCAAGGAAATTAAATTAATACTACAATTGAGCTCCTATTTTCCAGTCCCTCTACACTTGGATCTTTCCTGGTTCTCTGTGAAACCAAAGGTACGTGGGAAGGAAGAAAAGTTAGAGGAAAGTAAAGTGTATTAGAATTATTATGTTTCTTATTCTGATTCATTAAGGCATCTTCGTAAGTCCCAAATGGGCAAGTTATGTTCTTAATGGGAGATTCTATAGACCTTGTCTAGGATGCAAAGAAAATTGAAAAATCTGATTTATGTACACACAATGCATAGGAACTAAATTATCAACAACATTTTCTTGAGAGAGATGATTTAATTGAGAGTTAAGCATTTACCCTGCAGCCCATGGTTATTTCTACCAAAAAAAAAAAAAAAAGACTGATGAGAAGTTTTTGGTTTATGTAATTGATCCAATAAAGAAGCTTATTTTTTTTTTAAAAAAAAAAAGAAGCTCAACTTAAAGATTAAATAAAAGACCAATAAAATAAGTACCAAAAAATGGATACTTGCAAGAGGGGAGGGGGGCAAAGGGAGAGTGGTAGGAAAATGGAGGGGGTGGGTGGGATAGGAAGCAGGCAACAATTCGTTGTATATTGGGAAATATAATGGAAGGGCTAGACTGAAGTGGGTGAGAAGATGTTGAAGCAGTAATCCAGATCAAGATGCACTATGCACATAAAGTTCTGTGTTAAATGGGGAAATAGTCAATACATGACACAACATTAAGGTAAGGGAAGGGGTGGGTTGGAAGGGATGGGTGAAAATGTTGAAAGGGGTGACATTGATAAGATACATTGTATTCATAAACTGCTTTGGTGAATGATAACTCTATTGTACAAGTAATTAAAGATGATATAAAATATTTTAAAAGAAACTAGAAACAATTGCATGAAAGGAAAAAAAACAAAACCATTTGAATACTTATCTTGGGGTTCATTCCCCTGACATCAACTTATCTGACTCTTTCTGCTTGACTCAGACATATACTAGTTATTGCACATAAGGGAAACCCCAAAAGATGATTTCTATGTTGCTTTGTATGTCCCTCCCCCCACGGTATAACCCCTGCTTTCACTGTATTTGATGTCGGTATAATTTGTGGAGGAGAAGGGAAAAAACAAATCATCTAAATAGGGATACAGGTGGACCCATTGCAACAATGAGATGTACAAGTCATTATGTCAAAAAATGAACTTTAGAACTTTGGTGGGGGGTGGAGGGAGCATGGGGGGGGGTGCGGGGAGATATGGGAAGGGATGGGAAGGGGAAATAGAGGAGGCAACAATGCTTGATCAGAAATGTATTTGTTATCTTGCCCATTGTAACTCCTCTGTATGGTATTCTCACAAAAAAAAAAAAAAAGAAACTAGATCTCTATAAGAAAATAAAAAGATATTTCCAGTACCTTTATGGTCTTCTCCATAGGAACCTTATCCAAGCTTTAAAATATACCATTCCTTATCAGACATGCACATTACACACACATGTACTCTGAATCAACATGGTTAGGGGCCCCGCTAAGCCAGATAGAGTATCAGAAGGGCCTAATTTTTCCTAAGTCTTGCTACCCAGGTATATAACTAATATTCTGAGCTTGATTTACTTGTTTGTTTTGGACTGACAAAATTTTAAAGACTACTGATGTCAATCAGTACTCTGCCAGAAACTTCAATCTGCCAGAAACTTCTAGAACTGGCTGCTATGGACACTTAGTTCACATTATATTTTATGCAAGCTTACCATCCACAGAATTTATGAAATTTTCTTTCCTTAAGCACAACATTATCCCTTCAAAAGTGTGTAAGTATGAAGACTTTTTCCACTTTCAAATAATGGGCTTCACATTTCCTTAATTTCCTTCTATTGTAACTTTTTCCAAACAAAAAGCAACTTTTCTCCAAAATAATAGGCATGCTTCATAAACATTCATTCTCTAAGTAGAGAAACTGGGGAAATAGTGCCAGAAACTGCACACTAGAATATTAAAATTCATGCCTAGATCCAGAAAGCATTTCAAGATCTAAGTTCTCTCACATAAGGAAAGAATCAGGCTTTGAGTTTGAGAAAAATCATGACTACAGCTAATTCTCAAATCTGTGAACAAAGATAGCATTTAGGGGAGAGAAAGCTCTTTAAGTAAGTCCTCCAGGAAATATTCATATAAATCTAAGGGAATATGAACGCAAGAATTGTTTATTCTGTGTCTGTGCTGATCCTGGGACTTGAACTTGGGGCGTGGGTGCGGTTCCTGAGTTTTTAAATCAAAGCTAGCACTCAACCACTTGGGCCATAGCTCCACTTCTGACTTTTTGTTGTTAGTTTTTTTGTAGCTAATTGGAGATTTTAAAAAATCTCATAGATCTTTCTTCCCCAGGCTAGCTTCAAACTCTGATCCTTAGATCTTTGCCTCCTGAGTAGCTAAAATTACAGATGTGAACCATCAGCTTCCAGTGAATGCTAGGATTTGTAACCACTAATAATGATTGAGTTATAATGAAAAATTTAGTTTCATTATTGTTCCTTTAGACAGTAGTAAAGGGCTGCAGATGAGTAGGCTCTGAATTCATTTATTTATTTAGGTGAGCGTATATTTGTAGGCTCTGAATTTATTTGTCTACATGTCAAATGAGTTAACAAATGAAAAAAATAGCTTACATATATATATATATGTGTGTAAAGAATTGCCATTATTTGAAAGCACATACTAGAAAAACAACATTTCTTTTTTGTAATATTGCTATCTAGAAGCTATCATTAATTAAAGTAGATATATGGTACTCAATTCTGAATGTGCTTCACTTATATAAATGTTAGCTATATGTTGAGCACCAAGTAAAATATTGGAAATATTCTTTATTTTTCTTTTGAGGTCTGAGACTGGGACTTGAACTCAGTAGCTCATTGGCTAGCTCTCTACCAACTTAACCATGCCTCCTATCCCATGGAAGAATTCTTAATGGAAGAGAAGACAATCACATAAGACAAAACCCTCTTCAGCCATAAAAATACATAATATAATAAACATTTTAAAATATGTAAGAATATAGTATACATCAAAATACATACAATATAATAGGCACAAAACATTTGACAGAGTGACTGGCATATTTCAAATAATGAACTGATGATATGATGTATTATTTTTACTTTATTAACTCTGTACACCTAGGCATTTGTATCTATCAATATGCTCCTAAGTATCTAAGAAGTTAAGGAAACAAAGATCATAGAATTTACATTTCTATTATTGTTTTTCACTAAGATAATATTTGGTTGATATAAATTCTGCACAAATTGGTAATGAGTTCTATGAATTTTTTCTTATTTTCAGTCATTGGCTAATACAAAAATAATTTTCTTATGAACCTATAAAATTCACAAGCTGAGTTAGAGGATAAAGTCAAAAGGCATAACTGACTTTAGATACTGGTTCACACGATATATTATTTCTTGCAATTCACTTACCATTAAGTGGTGAAATGGCATCAGAGCATTAAGAGTGAGTTTCTCAAAATTGCAAAGCAGATCTGTGATTCTAAATCTGGAATTCCATTTGCAAGTGCTTCTCTGTAAATTCTGTGTCAGTTCCACTTTCCCAGGTTCCCCCTCTCAATCCAGTTGTCTTTTCTTCTCTTGAAATCTAGGAAACAATGGAAAGCTGGATATGGACCCATAAAGGTGACATTCACCAACTATTCCTTCATATACACATGGCATAATTTAAAAAATGAGACAGGGCTAATGATGAGTCTATAATAGAGGGGATTAGTTTAACCAAAATACATAATAGGCCTGCATAGGAAGCTCAAAATGATACTCCTTTGGTTACTTAATATATGAAGATAAAAAGACATTTTATGGGGGGAAAGAAGAAAAGAGAGAATACCAGCAAATGACTTTGAAGAACTTTCTCCTTGGCTAAATATCATTAATCACACACAGATGAAGATGTTACTGTGTTGTGAAAAATGAAAATTCTGCCTTACTCACAAAATGTAGCAATCAATTAGCTTATTTGCTAAAATTTCTTTATTCTTTTTGTTTTTGCCTGTCCAGGTACTTGAACACAAGGCCTGGTGCCATCTCTGAGCTTCTTTTACTCAAGTCTAGTGGTCCACCACTTGAGCCACAATTCCACTTCTGGCTTTTTCTGTGCGAGTTCTTGGAGTTCTTGCCCAGGCTAGCTTTAAACTGTGATCCTCAAATCTCAGCCTCTTGAGAAGCTAGGATTCCAGGCATGAGCCACCAATGCCCAGCCTAACATTTCATTTTTAATTGAGGTAACCGGTCTATACTACCTGAAGACTCAGGCTAAATATGGATATCTGTGCTTTTCCATGAGAAAAGAAGGCCACACAAGCACGTGGACATTTTGGAGGAGAGAGTCTGGCTCCAATGGGCATTTATGTAAAGAACACATTTAAGCCTGATTCTTATAGAGACAATATGAAATGATAACAAGAATCTCTATTGTCTGTGCTTTCTCTGTGAATCAACAGACAATGTTCCTATGACACTAGCTCTGCTTATAGGTCCTGGAAAAAGTCTGGGATCTGTACTATGGTGAACTTTGTACTCATACAAAAGCTGTGTCTATTAAAAATTAGCTTCCTTTTTCTGCTCAGAGCTGGTGCTTTATCAAGTGAGCCATATCCATATTTCTGACTTTCTGCTGGTTATTTGGAGTTAAGAGTCTCTCAGATTTGTCTTCCTGAGCTAGTTTCAAATCAAGAGCCTCAGATCTCCTAATTACAGATATGAGCCCCAATACCCAGAAATAACACTTTTGATATTTGTTCATTTTTCATCTGTCTCTGTCTCTCTCTGTCTCTCCCTTTTTCCTTCCTCTTTCCTCATTCTCCCTACATGTCTGTCTTCACTGCATTTTTATATTGAAATGTATAACTACTATAATGAAAAAAGTATAATAAACTTTTTAATTAAAGAAACAGTTTAGCTTCCAACACTCTATTGATTATTGTAAAGACCGAACTCAGTCTTGTGTGTATTTGATTTATTACTACTGTAATTAAATGTAGTTTTAGAGGTTGATTGAAAACTTCTCCCTCCTACATATACTAGATAGAGATTGAGTAGGAATATGTGAGCTTGAAAACTTTTCAACAATAATTCAATAATTTTAAAAGAAGAAATATTTAGAATTAATCAGTGTGACATCATAATTTGAGAACTCTGACCTCTTTGAAGCATTAAATTTAAAAGAAGCACCAGAAAAAAAATGTTATACCATCAGCAATTATCTATGGAGTATCAATTGATAAACAATACTGAAGTCCAGAAAAATCTTAGTAAACCTTTCAATCATCCCATTATTCTTCTTAAATATAAACAATAACTTTTACAATTATTACTAGAAATGATACAATGATTTGGAAGACAAAAATGTCCCACTTCTTAATTGTCTTATTATATTTTTCATATGATATCATTTCTCACTCTTCTAGATTCAAGAAAATGTGAACATATACACTAGCTTGGAAAGGACATTTTCTATTTATAATTTCTTATATTACATTTAACAATCACTTCTCTAATATAGGAAAAAGATTACAGCATCAAAATTCAATTTAAAATACATTGAAAAACTTGCTGACATAAGAGATATACAACATTTCAATTAATTTTCTTGCCAACTAGTAATTTTTTTAGGTAAATGAATCCTATCATTTTTAATTTAATACAGTAGTTTTATAAAGGCATGTTAGATTTACTGGAAATAAATGGCCAAGTTATTAAGAAAGATGCAATGAACATTTGACCTTCTTCTTTCAAAATCAATTTTCTTTAGTCATAAGTTAACATCTAAAGGACAGTGATAGTGTCAACACCCAAGCAATCTCTAGAAGTTTTATAATGTTTGCAACTATAACTTAACAAATGACTGTTGCATCCAGTATTTTTCAAACGAATAAGAATATGTTTTGTCTAATGACTTTAATACTTCTATAGCATTTTACTCTTTGTGTGTGTGTGTGTGTGTGTGTGTGTGTGTGTGTGTGTGTGTGTGTGTGTGTGTGTGTGTGTGTGTATGCCAGGCCTGGGGCTTGAGCTCAGGATTTATGTGCTATTCCTGAGATTATGTGCCACCTGAGTCACAGCTCTACTTCCAGCTTTTCTGGTCATTAATTGGAGATACAAATCTCTTGCATTTTTCTGCCTGGGCTGGCTTCAAACCACTATTTTCAGATTTCAGCCTTCTGAGTATCTGAGATTACAGGTGTAGGCCACCAGCACCTGGGCAGACATTTTACTATTTTTAAAAATGTTATATCGGATACAGGTGGACCTGATGAAACTATGAGAAGTACAAGTTGTCATGTCAAAAAACGAACTTTACAACTTTGGTGTGGGGGGGGGGGATTAGGTGAGGGGGGGCGGGGGGAGGCTGGGAAGGGATGTGAAGGGGAAACAAAGGAGGAGGCTGCAATGCTTGATAAGAAATGTACTCATTATCTTGCCCATGTAATTGTAACCCCTCTGTACAGTATGTTCACAAAAAATAAAAATAAAAATTAAAAAAAATGTTATATCGGTGGAACATAATATGCAAATGTGAACAAAAGAGAAAGCACAGAATACTTTTCTTTCATAATTTTATCAAGACCTTCAATCAGTCAATTCTTCATAAGTCAACCACTATGTTAGACATTGATTAATACTTGCACTGGGTTTTAACAAGCTTAAATTCCATAAATATCTATTCTATGCTTTCAATCTCAGTGGAATCAGTTTTAAGTCCTGGGTTCTTAACCATGCTAATCAGTGCTCAGCAATCCACTGGCAGCAAGAAGATGATGTCCATTAAGAAGGAGAGAGGCCGCCACATGGACAAAGTCAATTAACCTTAACTGTGCTGTGGCCCACCTCACGCATTTGGCAAACCTCAATATACTACCTGAACATCCTGTTTCGGAGAATTCTTTCTTGCACACAAGTTTGGATTTTATGTCTTGGGTCTGGTAATCAAGTTTCCACCTTAACTTCTTTTCTAATCATTTTTTGTTTTTCTTGGTTGTGGGACTTGATTTAACTTCTTTTTATCTAAATTATTGTGATACATTGCTAAGTGTTCATTCAATGCCAGCTCATCTTTCCTATCTTTGGCTCTAATGTCATTTACCAGTACTCCTGGGTTCCTGATAGCTGCAGAAAGAATTGCATGGGTTTTTCTGCCAATCTGGAAATATTGTATGCAAAAAAATCATACAGATATTAAATTGAATACAAATGAACTAATGTCAAATATATATTTAAACTTTCAATTGGGGCAGAATTCTTCAATGTTACAAATAAAATCACATCCACTTATCATCTAGGGAAGTGCTTTACAAATTCTAATTTAAGAAGTCTTTTTTGTACACATAATTCCGTCATCCTTTGTGTACAGTATTTAAATTTTCTATGATTTAAGAAGTGATATTTATCAATATAAAAATACTATATTACCATTTTTACCTCCTTGAATAGTTTAGTAGCTCATCAAACCTCTTACTCTGTGTAATGACAAAATTACACAAGTTAATGCAAAATTAATTAAAAATATGCAAGATATTGAGCTAGTCTTAACTTCTGGGCAAACTTCAATATCAATTTGTTATGGAGTTTCTATCATCTTGTTAAGATAATTCATCTATTGATACATATTGTGTCCTTTAGTAACAATCTTATTGCTTCCTGTATGTAACAAAACAATTTTCTATGATCTCCATATGGGATAAATGTGCTGTTTTGTCTTTCTCTAGGTAACAGTCTTCTTAGTGTAAGGTCACCTTGCTGACTCTTCTCTATCGATAACAGCTGATAGAGGGCTTCTCCCCTCACAGGGGTTAGCGTCCAGGCCTCTTCCTGGAGACAAATGCTTAATTTAACAAAAGCAGTTGTGAAAAGAGAGAGGTATAGAAAAAAAAGTGGATATTCATTGTCTACCTGGTAGAGAGTGTGCTGTTTGCATTGCAAGATATCACTAAGAGATTAAAGACAGAAATTTCACCTTTTATAAAATTACAATAGACGTTTAAATGTCAACAATAATTAGTCTTCAGGTAAGAGAATTTGACAGTATGATTTGTCATCAATTGCCTGTGCTTATTTGCCTGCTAATTGGGGCGGTTGCCTGTGTTAGCTATTTGACTTCACTCAAAAGAAAATTCTTATTTTCGTAACAAGAGACAGTTTTTCCAATTAGAGATGTCACTGAAATTAATTAACTAACCTAGAAGGGAGACTGCTAGTCAGGATAAAGATCCTACTTGATGATGACTATGGTTCCAGCGTTTGGGGATGGAGGGGGGCGGGGTTCAGCGAGACCGCACTTGCCAAAAATTCCTGATCCCTGGACTCAATCATCAGCACCACAAAAACATAGCATGACAGATATTTTCCCAAGTCGCTCAAAAATCCCTCGTTTACGGGCAGGCATAGTAGCTCACACCTGTAATCCCACATACTAGGGAGGTGGAGATTGGGAGGATCACCATTCAAAGCCAATTGGGGCAAAAGTTAGAGAGACCTCATTTCAACAAAGGAAGTGGGTATTGTAGTATAACCACATGTAATCCCAGGTATGTGGGAGGTTTAGGTAAGGGGATTGTGGTTGGAGAATAGCCAACAAAGGGGAAAGTGGGAAAATATCTGTAAAATACCTAAAGCAAAAAAATAAAAATAAAAATAAAATGAGGGCGAGTATGGAATAGTGGTAGAATCTCACTAGCAAGGATTTAAAGCCTAGTACTGTCAGAAGAAAAAGAGGAAGGAGAGGAGGAGGAGAAAGGAAAGGAGGAGGAGGAGAAATGAAAGGAGGAGGAGGAGGAAGATGGAGGAGGAAGGAGAAAGTTGGAGGAGGAAGGAGGAAAGAGGAGGAGGAAAAAGGATGAGGAGCAGGTGGAAGGGAAGGAGGAGGAGGAGGAGGAGGAGGAGGAGGTGAAGAAAAAAGAGGAGGAGGAAAAGAAAGAAGAAGGAGGAAAAGAAAGAAGAGGAGGAAGAATTTGGAGAACTGTTACTGTAACCAACTTGTGGAGAAGATTCTTATCTCTCCTTCCTGAATTCTGATTTATTTAAGTAAATTTTGGTTCCATAACAAATGCAAATGAGTCACATCAGTGACCTAGGCTTGTAATCCTAGCTACTCAGGAGACTGAGATCAGAGGGGTCATAGTTCAAAGCCAGCCTAAGCAGAGAAGTCAGGGAGATTTTTATATCAAACTAAGCACCAAAAAACTTGAGGTGGAGCTGTCGTTCAAGTGGTAGAGAACCAGGCTTGAACACAATAGCTCAGGAAAGAACCCAGGACTAGCACCAATCAATCCATCAATCAATATGAAAAAAGAAAAAGGAAAGTGATGACATTGATCAAGATGCATTAGCGTCACAAATTGACATTTTTAATTGAAACCCCTTTGTACAACTACCTAAGGATAAAAGAAACAGATGAATTAGCAAATGATAAAATGATAAAATAATCAGAGTAAAAATTATTGGAAAGAAATTGACTAATACAGAACCCTGTGCTGATGATATGCTAAGGTAGTAAAAAGAAAAAAAAGAGGGAGAGAGTTCTTTAAGACTAAACTCATAAATTCAGCACTGAATTATAGTTTTTATGAGCAGTTTTTGTTGTTGTTGTTATTGTTGGTTGGTCATGGGGGCTGAACTCTGGGCCTGGGCACTGTCCCTCAGCTCTTCAGCTCAAGGCTAGCGCCCTACCACTTGAGCCACAACTCCACTTCTGGCTTTTTTCTGCTTATGTGTTGTTGAGAAGTCAAACCCAGGGATTCATGCATGCGAGGCAAGCGCTCTACCACTGATCCAGCTTCCAAGCCCTAAGAGCAGTTTTTAAAAGACTGCAATGAAATTCAAGTTTAAAGTGATTCTGATAACACAATAAAACAATTATTTCCATTTATTCCATTTTACCGATTCAAAAAAAACCCCTAGTAAGTTGCAGTAGAAATATTTATTTTAATATTATTTTTAAAAACACTGTGACAAACTGATTACTGGAACGAAATTGAGTCTCTAATACCTGGGCTGTGAACAAACCGCTTGCTGACAATAGTTGTGAATGAAAGGTGATTTCCAGTTGTTGCTACCATAGAGGTCTTCCATTCCCCTAATTTACATTCAGTTTAATGACATTATCTACATTTTAATAATACAACATGAGACAATATGTATCACTTCAACATTAGTCATATCTAATCAGAACCAAATGGAATACACAGCTCCAAAGCCTCAAACCTCACAAGTGACACAGTACAATGCCTAAACTCCAAGCAAGCTTTAAGGGAATGGGTGTTAATAAAACAATTCCTCTAGGGCTGGGAAGGTGGCTCAGTGGTAGAGCGCTTGCCTTGCATGCATGAGGCCCTGGGTTCGATTCCTCAGCACCACATAAGCAGAAAGAAAAAAGCCGGAAGTGGCGCTGTGGCTCAAGTGGTAGAGCGCTAGCCTTGAGCTGAAGAGCTGAGGGACAGCGCCCAGGCCCAGAGTTCTGGCCCCACGACTGGACCCAAAAAAAAAAAATTCCTCTAAATACAGTGAGTAAAGGAAAGTTTCAGGGTTTGTTCAGTGGTTCACAACTCTTCCTGTGTGTCACATGGAAATGTCACACTTGGTACAAAGGCTGGAAAGTCAGACCTGGATCATGATAGCTAACCATGGTGTGGTCCAGGCATATGTTAAAAACTATAATTCCATGGAAAAAGAGAATGACAGTTAGTCTCCAACATTTAGGCCTATTGTGTGCAGTGGGGCCAACAGGGGGAAAGAGAGAACTGAAGTTGTATGCAGACGTTGCAAGGATACTGAAGATTCTGTGGATGGCTTAACCTTAAGTAACTTGAACATGGAGATGTAGCAAAAATAACTTTTGTATCTGATCTAACATTCTGGCGGTGATGAGGTGAACTTCTTAATATGGAACGCTCGGATTTACAGCACGCTAGACCACAGTGGCTGTACAGAACATTTAAAGCCTATTGCAAAGATTTATTTCCCTCCTACTCTGTAGCCTACCCATCAGAAGCAAGTTATGCAATGTTTTTTTATTGTAATCATATATGAAAAGCTTCAAGCTATGAAAAACCATGAGACATGTACACTTAGCTGCTATTAAATCATCTTGGTATAATTCACTGAAATAAACAAATTTGCTTGAGTTTCATTTTTTCCATAAATCAGATTAGGAGTATAATATATTATTGCCTCTGGTAATATCTCTTCTTGAGTAAAAACTAAACTTTGAGAGTATAGACAGAAGGGATATATTACTACATCCAATACATAAAACAATTTGAGGACTATATTGGATTAAAGAAGTTGGAAATGTATTTGGTATATGATGGCTTAATGTCATGAAGTGATTCATCTAATATCATTGTTGAATTTGATTGCTGGATTTAACCTTGGTCACACTGCAAAGACTATTTCCAATTCAATGCTTTTAAGCAATTATTTGACTTCAGATTATAATTTCTGCAATTCATGTTGGCTCAGGTGAAGATTTCTTCTACTTACCTGATCGATCATACATCAGTCAGCAGCTGTCATTCAGCTTCGTGGAGATCACCTGGTATTCTAGAAAAGCTTCAGCTTCAGCTATGTAGCTGTGACTGGTTTATTGGCTGTCTCATCTATGCTAACTTCATGTGGTTCCATTGCTGAGAACAAGAAATGCCTTTCTGCCTCTGTAGCTGTCTAGGGCTTGTCTTCCTATAGGACAAGCAATCCATGCAGACAATATTAAAGTCACTAAGGTCATGATTTCAAGGAGAGATAATTTTGGTAGTTATTTTAATACCTTTTCCTATGTAGCTAGTCTATTCTCTGGACAACACCTTTCTAGATAAAAGGAACCTCTTCAATGTTGCACCTAATAGACCAAAATTTTATGAGCTTCTATGATATTCAAAATAGAATCAATTTTGATCCTTAGATATATGAACGAACCATGAAGATGCTCTCTGCTTCTGAGTAACCCAACATATAACACCACCCTGAGGCTCACTACCAATGAATACTCTTAGTCCTACCAATATTTCTGCCCAATAACATCTTGAAACTCACTTTCAACTTGAAACCCAGGGAGACACACATTCCCAGGCCCCTCATTCTGAAGAACATAGCACCACTTCCATAGGCTTTCATTTTGCTCACTAGAATTGGGTCCTGTGCCCTTTCTTCTTTGATGGCTCCCCAAGCATTCCTATCCAGGTCATCACAATAAGTATAGCCTTCTTAAAGGCTTTTCCTCCATCACAGAGAATCTCTGCAGCCAAGGACTATTCTGAGGAATGTTTGCAATAGCATCTAGAAAAAGCCAAACCTTGGTGTGTCAGCTTTTCCAGATTTTTATTGGTCAAGGAAAGTCATATGATAAAACAATGTACTAAAAATGGATATGAGCCAAAGGAAAGAAGGGATTTTAGGTGAATTGTGCAGCTACTACATTGTGAATTTGTATTGTATTAGTACTTAAAATTGTTGTTAAGATCTTGTAGTAGTGCTTGAATTAAAATAAATCAATACACTTGCACCTCTGTATCTTCATGTTAGCAAATTTATTTACCACTAAACATTAAGAGTGTTCATAAGAAGTTATTTATTAAGTTAACTTACCAATTAACTTACCGATTAACTTACCACTAAACATTAAGAAAAATCATAAGAAGATATTTATTAAGTTCACTTACTAAATCTTCAAGTTAATTTACCATTAAGTGTAAATAAAGTTAACAAATTAAAAAGTCCAGGCTGTAAAATGTGGAACAGTAAACTCTAAAGAACAAAGAAACAAGTTATGCACAATAAGTGTATGAGGTTGAAGCCACAGGATATTATAATGCTTTGTCACAAAATGTAGGGAATTTGCATGAATATGATACACTGATACACCTTTTAAATATTCAAATAATCTGGATTGCAGTTACATGTTTATTCTCTATTCATTTAGCATTGAATATGATCTGGGTGTTAATTTACTGGTACATATAACAATTTTTAGTCCAGATATTTACTTTTTACAAAAGCAAGAGCTTCTAGTTGGGTGCTGCTGACTCATGCTTGTAATCCTAGGTACTCAGGAGGCTGAGGTCTAAGGATCGTTGTGTGAAGCCATTCCAGGAAAGAAAGCCCATGAGACTCTTATTTCTAACGAACCACCCCAAAATCAGTAATGGAGCTTTGTCTAAAAGTTGTAGAGCACTGGTCTTGAGCACTAAGGCTCAGGGACAGCACCTAGGCCCTGAGTTCAAAGCCCTACAATCAAAACCAAAAAAGAGAGAGCTTCTTGAAAGAGGCTCTAAGGACACAAGAACTTATATTTAATTCTGTTTTAGTAAACCAATAAACTTTTTGGTAGTTATAGTCTTAAGTTGGCAGGGACAGAGGTCGCTTATCTAATTGATTATTATGGTTAATTATTGATTATTACCACATAATTGACTATCATGTCTTAGCAAATGAAGAGAGTGAGAACTTTCAATGATTAATAGCATTTTTCCCTAGAGACAATGAAATACACTGGTATTTTAGGGAAAATAGTACATCTTGCTTATTGTTTCTCTGATTTCATTAAAAGCACAAAGTATTTAAATTAGTCATTAATAGATTTAAAGTGCCAGGCCTCTTGATTTTACATAGAATTTGTAAATAATTTGAGTTGATGGCAGTATATTTTTCATCACATGGATAACAATAAAATTAGATACTTAAGTCTAACCCTAAAGAGTACTGTAAAATGGGGTATTGTATGCCCTGAAAGTAACCATCCTTCAAATGACTGGAATTTCACTTGTGAAAATATCCCATAAGTACTATAAAGAAAAAGTTAATGCTCATCACTATCATGGGGCAATTGTTTTAAATTATCCACAGCTTCTCAGTGCCTGCAGGTACTTCAGAGTTATGTGTATGTAAGTCTCATAGGAAACAAAACTTTGTCATCAGAAAACAGAATAATAAATAGGATATAGTGTAGCTACTATGCACAAAAAGAATCAAAACAGTCTTTTAATGGTCTTAAACACATTTTCATCTGAATTTTCTGTTAATCAGATACAGAGACCTTGCTATAATGCTTCTATTGTTATTGCTAACACCTATTGCATTCATTGGTTCTATGTAGTGCAAATAATATGTTAACAATGTTGTTAATAATGTGGTGTTAATAATGTGATTTGAAAGAAATTATGACCTGGTATCGGACTTTTAAGATAATTTTCATCTACTTATAAGATTATATGGCTAACATTTTGATGGACTAAAATTGCCCACCAAAATATGAAATAGCTCTGATACTCAGTACCACACAATGTGACTGAGGATCTATTTGTAACTATAAAAATGTATCAGAATATACAGTCTTTAGAAAACTGAGTTAACATGAGTTTATTAAGGTGGGTCCTAATCAAATAAGACTGCCATCTTCTTAAAAGGAGACTCTGAGTCAGAATAAAATAAGAGCGAGTACCACATGAAGCTTGAGGGAGCTTCGTGATGACCACAAGAAACTAAAGGAGGAATCCTGAGAAGAAAGGAACCATCTGGTACGCTCAGGTCAGATTTCTAGCTCCCATGGATATTAAACAAAATTTCTGTTATGTAAATCACTCCGTATGTATACATTTTTGTCAGCAGCTCTAATAAAGGGAAATATCATGTGGCCACACCCAAATAGCCAGACCAAGAGATGTGTTTTTGATTTCCATTTCCACTTCCTACTGTTAACATTCTACCATGTATGATTACATACATTTGTCTCTTAGAATGTCCCAACATGTGACCAATTTTAGATCTGCTCATATTTCTCCCCATTCTCTCTCTGATTGTATGGTGAGTATTGTGTTTCAGCATTTCTACCTCTGACTCCTATTTGCTGCAAAATCTCCATGCAGGTATGATTTTATTTTTCTTTGTCTGCTTTTCTGTAGGTTATTAGCTCATCCTAAACTAATTTGTTATAATTTGGACATGTTTTTGTGCCTCTGTCAAGGGTTTATTTGTTGAAATATAATCTCCTTTGTGAGGTTTTTGGGAGAATAGGAGATTAATCTGACTATGGTCTCTAATGGTAGAGTTCTGGGAGGGAACCAGAAGATAAAGGATCTCTCATGATTGAGTTTCTCGTAGTTTTATAGGAAGAGAAAAGGAGACTAAAGATATTCACACAAGAGTTCTCACAATCCATCATGTGTCACGCTAGATTACTGTGAGGCTCTGCTACCTTGCCTCTGCCACAGGTCCACCGTGGTCTTTCAACCCTGAATCTCCAACAAATTTAAGCTCGAATAAATTGTTATAAAGTAACCTTGTTATAAAGTAGCCCGTGTCAACTCTTGCTTTACAGTAACAAAACGGGAAAAATTCATTTTATGTTTAACATTTGGGAAGGAAGAATAGTACTTAAATTTGAAGGGTATATATGAGAGCTCTATAAACATAAATTAGTAGATAAAAAAGGTCACTAGTTTTCAGCTGAATAAGCAAATTGGCAAACAAATCATACCTTATTCATTAGAAGATGCAAATATTAATCATGAAAGGCATGTATGACCTTATGAATTTCCAAGTGGTGCTACATTCAGAGTTAAACAGGATTCCTATTTTTTTTTTACGTTTTCTAAATACACCTTCAATTTTCAGTATGTGTCTGTGTCACCATTTTTCTTAACCATGATAGAACTTTAGAAGTATCAGAAAATCTGGTTTAGGATATGTGGTTTTAGAGGTAGCATTCAAGGATTGGTAGAATAAATGTAAAGAATTTTGAGTTAAGAGGACTAGTAAGAGGTCTACATATGAGTTTCTAATAATGTTATCCAAGATTTTTGAATTACAACATAAAACTCAAGCTCATAGAAATTTACCTCTTTTTCTCATTTTTGTGCTCTTTATCACTACATGAAGTAAAAATTATTATTGTTACTCACTAAATATTTTCTTTTACGTTATTATGAAATCAATACTAAGACATAGTATTCATGGTGGTTAAAATCCTACACATCATAGTGTAGAAAAATTAGTATATATTTAAACTATATATGTATTAAATATAACAACATATTTAATATTTATGACTATATATTTAACAACTATTCATGCAACTATCATTTCAGAGAATATTGTCACTAGTGTTCGTATATATTATATATTAATTATGTATAACTCATGTTTATATGTACATTTATGTATATTTGTTTTTACATATACACATATTTATGCATACATCTCTGGGAATCCAGTCGTCTTAGATTTCTTGCTCTTCACAAGACTGAAAGAGAAGCATTTCACATAACGTAGCTATACCCTTTTTCTCCCATGTGTAAACATATTGAAATGTTTTTAAACAGAGAGAGAAAAATTCTCAAGATTATATTTTAAGAGTTTCAAGTCCTCAAGACCAGTATTATCAAATAAATATTTATATTCTTATCATTCAGCTTCCCTATATGTCTCTGTGTCTGTCTCTATTTCTCTATCTGTCTCTCCTCTCTCTGTTTCTCTCTGTCTCTTGCTTTCTCTCTCTCTTTTCTTTCCATCTGTCCTGTGATTACAAACCTACCTAAGACATAGAAGATGCCCCATGGAAGGACTTAGAAACACAAGCATGAATAGGAGACAGTAAAGGACAGGCCTGTCATGGGTCAGCAGTCAAACGAATAACTGCCTTGTGAGGTTAGTTTTATGATACCATTTTTTCCCTTAAAGGCAACACGAGCTAGTTTTAAAAGTACCCCACCTTGATTTGTACTTCTTCAGAAATTTGAATATTTCAGTTGTAGAAATGAAAAAAAGTTGTAGAAATGAAAAAAAGATAAGAAACTTTTAAATATGAAATATAAGTGAGTTTTAAACAAAGAACACTAGTGATTTTCTTCCTTCTTTGATCTTACATAAATACAAAATTAATGACAGAGTTCAAACAAAATGTTTTACATGCTAATTACTTATCCTAGTTGATCTTTCCCTTTATGGTCATGAAGTAGGGCAGTATTTCTATGATCAGGCCATATTTTAAGGTAGGAAAAGGTTTCAACGTATGTTAAAGTACTAAATCATCAATGAATGTATATTTAATAACTATTCATCTAATGACCATTTATTTTTTGTTTTTAATAATGTATATTTAATAACTATTCATCTAATGGCCATTTATTTTTTGTTTTTAATAATGTATATTTAATAACTATTCATCTAATGACCATTTATTTTTTGTTTTTAATATATTTTTATTGTAAAAATACTGTACAGATGGGTTACAGTTACATTAGTAAGGTAATGAGTACATTTTCTATCGAGCATTGTTACCTCCTCCTTTGTTTTCCCCTACCATTCCTTTCCTCCCACCTCCCAAACACCTCCTTCCCCACCCCCAAGTTGTCAAGTTCGTTTTCAACAGTGTCTTGTACATCTCATTGTTACAATGGGTCAATCTGTATCTATTTCAGCATTTTATTATTTCCCTTCCCCTCCTCAAATTAGAAAAATGTATATACAAGATGCAGGACACCGACATCAAATATAGTGAAAACGGGGGTTATATTGTGGGAGAAGAACATACAAGAGAAACAAAAAAAATCACAAAGTACATTTTAAATACATTAAAAACAATAGCAAGAAAGTAAAAAACACTTTTGTGTTAGGGATCTTGGGGTTCATTTCACTTAATATCATCTTATATGATCTAAAGACTATTTTAAAGTACAGAATACTGTCACTGGTATTGTGATGTAATTATAAATTTTGATATAATTTACAATATATACAATATAATATCACTTGATGTAAGTACAATATAAATTACTTGTATAAACAATTTAAATTAATATAAAATATAATTATAATATTAATATCATTTCTTGTTACTGATTGTCCCTATTTTGTTCATAAACCAAATTATAATTGTATTGTTTGAATTCATGAAAATATGAAATATTTCAAGGAAACTTTCATCACCTATATAAAAAAAGCATTGGGATTGTAGTTTTATCTTATAATGAGGTACAACTTTGAAATCCTTTGATATCTCATTTATAACTTAAATACAAGCTCTATTTCCTAATTTTAAAAAATGATTGTGCTGTGATGCATGAACATTTCAGAAATCCTCCACTTAAAAACCAAACGACAAAGAATGTCTAAGAGGTCATCTTTTTAGTAAGGAATTGTGTTTATTTTAATGTACACACTTTTTGTATTAGTTTGTGTTTATGTATTTTATATTTGACTATTCCAATTACATTATAACACAAGGTAAAATATAGCCCTTTCTTCAGGGATTCATGTGTTGTCTATCACCAGAACATGTAATATCATCATATACCCTTGAAGTTCTGCTTCTATCCTATGGTAATATGGGAGATTATGTAGATTCTCTTCAAAGATGACATAGAAAATGAAAGCTACATTTGTAAATTTCATATTAAATAAACAATTCCACTTGACTCTTGGATAGTACTGAAAATTTTTAATAAGTTCTTTGTGAAAATACTGTACAGAGAAGTTACAGTTACATGAGCAAGGTAATGAGTATATTTCCTATCAAGCATTGTTGCTTCTTCCTTTGTTTTTCCCCTCCCATCCCTTCCCTCCCACCTCCACAATTACACTCCCCTCCACCTAAATTGTAAAGTTCATTTTTAACATGGTGACTTGTACATCTCATTGTTACAATGGGTCAACCTGTAACCCTATTTAAAGATTTTGTTTTTTCCTTTCCACTCCCCAAATTAGACCAAAATCAAATACAGTGAAAACAGGGGTAAAGCAACAAAAAAAGTCACATGGTACCTTATAAATATGTTAGCTAAAAAAATGGAAGAAAGACAGCCTCTTAGGTAAAGGTGCTGGCAAAATTGGTTAATCACCTGTAGAAAACTAAAGTTAGATCTTTCTATATCACCCTGCACCAGAATCAACTCCAAATGGATCAAAGACCTCAGAGTCAAACAGATGCCCTGAAAACATTACAGGAAGGAATAGGAGAAACCCTAAGTCTCCTTGGCACAGGCCGAAATTTTCTTAATAAAGACCCAGAAACACAACAAATTAAAGAAAGATTGGACAAATGGGATTGCATGAAGCTGCAGAGATTCTGCATGGCAAAGGACATAGCTAGCAAGATCAATAGAAAGCCCACGGATTGGGAGAAGATCTTCACTAGCCATACAACGGACAAGGGTCTCACATCTAAAAATTATTTTTTATTGTGAACATATTGTACAGAGGGGTTACAATTACATGGAAAGATAATGACTACATTTCCTATCAAACATTGTAACCTCCTCCTTTGTTTACCCTTCACATCCCTTCCCAGCCTCCTCCAGCCCCCCCACCACCAAACCTCCCCCGCCCCCCCCACCAAAGTTGTAAAGTTCGTTTTTGACGTGACAACTTGTACTTCTCATTGCTGCAACGGGTCCACCTGTGTCCTTATTTAAACGACTTGTTTTTCCCCTTCCCCTCCACAAATTATACCGACATCAAATACAGTGAAAGCAAGGGTTATACTGTGGGGGAGAGACATACAAAACAACAAAGAAATAATCTTATAAATGCGTTAGAAACAAATGCATGAAAGAAAAAAAAACATTTGAATACATATCTTAGGGTTCATGTTCCTAACATCACCTTATCTGACCTTTTCTGCTTGACTCATACATATACTAGATATGGCAAATAAGGGAAACCATGGGACCTATGTTTCTTTGGGTCTGGCTTACTTCACTTAATATAATTTTTTCCAAGTCTTTCCATTTCCTAACAAATGGGGCAATGTCATTCTTTCTGATGGAGGCATAGAATTCCATTGTGTATATATACCACATTTTCTTGATCCATTCATCTACTGAGGGGCATCTGGGTTGGTTCCATATCTTAGCTATGGTAAATAATGCTGCAATAAACATAGTTTTGCTGGTAGCTTTAGTGTGGTCTTGTTTGTAAACATTTGGGTAAATGCCCAAAAGTGGTATTGCTGGGTCGTAGGCGAGCTCTAAAATTTTTTGAACATGTGATTTAAGCAAGGAGTTCAGAACTTGAAGCTGGCTTGGATGATGATATAAACAAAACTACTCCAGACTGAATGTCATGACAGGTGTCATAGAGCAGGGTCTTGCTGATGCTTGGCACATGGAAAATAACAGTCACTGTGTAGCCATTCAAAGACAAACTATTTCCCGATCAACATGCGAGGAAAATAAAGTTAGAATGACTGATACAAAACCACGTGTCCCAGGAGAATTCCACTTCCCCAGACAAGACAACATCACAAATGTTGAGACAAAAAAAACAAATTGTTTAAATAGGGATACAGGTGGACCCATTGCAACAATGAGATGTACAAGTCATTTTGTCAAAAAACGAACTTTGTCTGGGTGTTGGGGGGTATTTGGGGAGGGTTGGAGAGGTGGGAGATAGGAAGGGATGGGAAGGGAAAACAAAGGCGGAGGCAATAATGCTTGATGAGAAATGTACTCATTATCTTGCCCATGTAATTGTAACCCCTCTGTACCATATTTTCACAATTTAAAAATAAAAACAAAAACAAAAAAAAACCTTTGTTGAAGTTGCTTCTTCTTGAGTTTGCCCACCCTGCAATCTGGAGGAGGTACTTACACCTTTAAATGTATATTAATAAACCCAGTCTTGCTTAAGTCTCCTCTGTGTCCATGCTTAAGTTATTTTATTTTTATTTTTTGTACCAGTATCATGGCTTGAACACAGGGCCTTGCACCCTTGCTCATCTTGTATGCTCACTGCCAGTGCTCTACTCTTCAATCCATGACTCTATCCAGCATATTGCTGTTCAATTACAGACTTTTCTGCAGAGATTGGTTTTGAACCTTGATCTTTCTACTCTAAGCTGGCATTACAAATGTGAAACACTGGCTCTAAGTCATCGTTGAATTCTTTCTCTACTGAGATCAAAGACCTTCTGTCCCTTCGCAACCCAAATCTGAGGACATGCTGATAGATAGATTGTTCCCCTACTTCTTCTCTCTTTCTTAAGAAAGTAAAATTCAAATTCATTTTCTAAGTTGCACAACTAGAAATGCATATTATTACTATGTCAATTCATACACAAATACATGTGCATATCACACAGAATACATCATATGACATTCATCTAGTGCAAGAAATTTTACAAGGTAAGAAATAGTTGTATTTATATATAGTGCCTAATTATTTATTGAGGCATTTTATAATGTCTTTCTAGCCCACATCTTGTATATGCTTTACTCACCTCTTGTTTTGATTTCAACATATTTCTTTGGAATACCTCCCTAAGAGTTAAGAACCATCAACACTTGATTGTAACAATTCATCTATGGTTTGAACTGGTGCTCCTTCTATTTCCTCTCTGTCTCTGTCTCTTTCTCTCTTCTGTCTCTCTCTCTCTCTCTCTCTCTCTCTCTCTCTCTCTCTCTCTCTCTCTCTCTCTCTCTGTCAACAATTGGGGGCTGAAATTTAGGGTCTTGCACCTAGGTCATTTACCACTTAAGACTAGTACTTCTTACATTACACTATATTTCAGATATTTTTCTTGATTTTTGCCAACGGACATTGAGTCTGTGACCCAACAACTGAATAAAGCTATCTTATAGCTGTCCTGTACCATGGTTGTCCACTTTTTCATGGAGAATGGGTATTGCTGACATTTTTTTTGTCGGTCATGGGGCTTGAACTCTGGGCCTGGGCACTGTCCCTCAGCTCTTCAGCTCAAGGCTAGCACTCTACCACTTGAGCCACAGTGCTACTTCTGGTTTTCTGGTGGTTTATTGGAGATCAGACTTTCCTGTGAAAGCTGGCTTTGAACTGTGATCTGCAGATCTCATGGCATGAGCCACTGGTGCCCGGCCTTGCTGACATTTTTGCACCTGGGCTTTTCTCAAACCATGATTCCAACCATCTGAGCTTTCCAACTAGCTATAATTGCAATGGTGAGTGACAGACCCTAGGCACTCCATGTCTTTCTTAATGACTGTAACACTGCTTCTGAGTTGAACTTCCAAAAGAAAAAGGAAAAAAAACTTGAAAGAGTCTCAAAATTGATAGGCTTTGCTGAACTACTTTTATTTGAGGGGGGAAAAAAACACTCTTGAATGAGACTCAAAAAATTATGTATCTTCCGAGGAAAGATGCAGCTCCTATATATTACCAGATCTTTGCTATACGAAGGTAAATCAATCACAAAACGTCCTGGAAAACTTTCAGTCAGTCCTTCTGATCTCTTTTCTAAAAACATCTATCCTTCGTTCCTGCTTGCCTAAATGACATATTCACTTCTGTCATTTGTGAGTACTTGATTATGCTATTTATTTTAAATCACCTTGCCTAAGTTATTTCTTAGGTGAAGGGAAATAGTGCTTAAATAAGGTTTTCTATAACAAAGTTTCTTTGTTTGAGTTCTTATCTCCTTGAAGAGTCTTTTATTAACCCAATTTAGAAGTACAATTCTCCATCACAACTGGATTTTCTGTTATATCTAGACTATTAGAGGACAGGCTTTAGAATTGGAGGAAAGCTGGTTATTTTGCAAGGTATAAGGATGGAAAATGGGAGTGCCAATCCAGAAAATTTACCAAGAAAACTGTTCTATGTCAGTGCATTATAAAGTATTAGGACAAAGTGTTCTCTTTAAATTATTTTCCTTCCCAAGGTAATATAAAATAAAAAAAAGAAGTGATCTGATGAAATAGAAATTCTGATGAAGTCCTTGAGATTTTCATAGGACAAAAAGTTTCGAAGTCTTTCTATTTTCCTGCCATAAGTTACACCATTCTGGATATACAGAAGGGAGAACTGTGTTTATCATTTTGGATTTTAAAATATAATTTGTATTGCTTTACTAAGGAAAATTCAAAGATAAACATAAATTAGAGGTGGAAAGTTATTTTTTCCCATATTGCAAGAAAATAGTATGATATCATTGTTGTTTTATTACATGCAATGTTGGGTTTGAATTATCATAATAAATGAAGTTATTATTTCCTTATAGAGTCCATGGTCTATTATAAGAATGGATTAGAATGTTATAAGTGAGAAATCTCCAATACAGCAAAATGGTACTGAAGAAATATATTAACAGAGCTTGATGAGGAGACTGAAGAGATTATTATTTACTTAAAGTTAAATAACACTTCATTCCAAATAGCCCCAAGCCACAAGCTTATTTAAAATAGCATAACACTCGATGTTCTCCTCAGTGACTCTCTAAGACTTTGCTTTATTTAGTCCTAAAACGTATACCATTGTAATTGGTTCATTTTCTTCCCTCCTACACCTTAAGATTCAAAGCATGGTTTGAATCCTGATACAACGAAGGCAGAAGCCTACGTGCTGTCTTTTCTGTGAGTCTTCATATGTAGGCCCTGCCCTCAACCTGCAGCAAGTTGTAGCAAGAATCCTGTTGAACTTGTTTCCAGAGAATCTCACTCACAATCTACAACAAATTTTTCTTTTGGATCCTTGATTTCGGATCAGTCTGCCCTCCCTTAAGCAAGAAAACTGTTAAGTCCATTTAATACATATATATATCCCATTCTCCATGCCTCCTCTTTGATTGCTTGTAAATCCCCAGCTACATTTCTGTTTTATTCAAGGTCAGACCCAACCTCCCTCTCCTCTTATGCAATATAAACGATTGTGATTATTTTGAATGAAGTTTTTCTAACGCATTTTAATTAGTGTTAGGATATTTCCTTCCATCACTTTCTCTGTCACTTCATACTCCCTGGCATGTAGCAAAACACAGATTGCATCTCCTGAAGGAATACACGCTTCCGTTAAGAATTGAATTAAAGCCGCCGGGAGCCAGTGGCTCACGCCTGTCATCCTAGCTACTCCAGAGGTTGAGATCTGAGGATCATGATTCAAAGCCAGCCCTGGCAGGAAACTCCATGAGACTCTTATCTCCAAGAAACCAATAGAAAACCAGAAGTGGTGCTGTGGCTCAAGCGGTAGAGTGCTCTCCTTGAGCTGAAGAGTACAGGGACAGCACCCAAGCCCAGAGTTCAAGCCCTGCAACCGACCAAAAAATAAAATAGAATTAAAGACTATAAATAAGTGCTCACATAAAACATAGAGGAGTGTTGCAGAAGTAAAATATTAAAGCAAAGGCAGAAAAATATCTCAAGATCTGAAGCACACAGTTTGAGTTTGCTTCATAAGTGCTATCAACCTGTTAAACAACTTTAAGGAAGTGTTGATCCTTTGGAATTTTAATATTTTTCAACTGTAAAATGTGGCTGATGAATTATAGAACAATGACCTGTACAGAATAAATTGTGTTGATATGTTTGAATCCTTGAAAAATAACCTGATTAAATATGGAGTCAATATGCAATAGCTAATGTCATGAATACAGGAAGTGAAGTAAGTCACACTGCTAATGAAGAATGTTGCATGCATTAAGGATGCTATCCCATCGTATACATTTTAAGAGATCTAAGCAATCTGGAAAAGATTGCTTTTCATTTAATTGCTTTTCATTTGCAGTTAAATGTTTGTGCATATATGTCAATCACTACACCTTGTGTTAGTCTACGATTATGTCTTAAATTTCATTGACAGGATGTCATTAATTTGGATTCAGACCTTTTCCCCTCTAAAGAAAGGAAATATCAATTATGTTAAAAAATGAGCCACACTAGAGCTCAGTGGTAGATGACTTGCCTAGCATGCTCATGCTCTGGGTTCTATTCCCACCACTTAAAGAAAACCCAAGATGACACATTCTGTAATGGACACTCTATATAAAATAAAGCAATGCTACACGTAGATTTGAAATTGCCACAATGCCTATGCAAATGGCTTTGCAAATATTGGAGCTCAAACTCAGGATCTTGTGCTCTTGCTTGGCTTATTCACTTAAGGCTTTTGACCTTCCACTTAAGCAACTTCTGATCTATTGCTGGCTAATTGGAGAGCCTCACAGATATATTTGCTCAGGCTGTCTTTGAACTACAATCTTCAGATTTCAGCCTCTTGAATAACTAGGATTACAGGGATAAGCCACTGGTGCTTGACTCCTAGAAGACTTTTAAAGAAATAAAAGATTCATCAGATGTACAAACTGTAAGTTCATTTTATGCTTATGAGTTTTGAGTGGACTTTTACTTCCCTTGAGTAATTTAGCTGGTTTATGAGAAAAATGTAAAAATGAGAAAAGAAATTTATATATGTCCCATACCAAGACACATTTTTGTCCTTTATGGGGCTTAAACTCAGGGTCTGGGCTTTTGCCCTCAAGGCTAACACTCTACTACTTGGAGCAATAACATCATTTCCAGTTTTCTGGTGGTTAATTGGAGACGAGAGTCTCACAGACTTTCCTTAACCAGATGGCTTCGAATCATGATCCTCAGATCTCAGCCTTCTGGGTAGCTAGGATTACAGGCATGAGCCACAGGTGCCCAGCATAAATATTTTAACAGTAGACTCTTAAGTGCGCAGAAGAATGTCTGTACTTTCGTAAATATTTATGGAACAAATGAATACATAACTGAATTAATGTATTACACAAATATATTAACCTATTACATGGTAAGGCATATGCAATCAAGTACATAAAAATGAATGAAATGAAAACTATATATCTGCGTAAATCAACTGTTTTAAACTCTTTTGACAACTTAAATAGCCATTTTAATGACGTGTGGGATTTTCTGTGTATGAAAGAATATATGTAATATAAATGAAGAAGGGAAAAGAAACTCAGATTTCTAATATTTAATTTCAAACATTTTTTAGCCCCAGGTATAAAATTAAATTGATCTGGATGCATTTGAAAGTCACATTTTTCTTTTTGGAATTTGCAGGATGAAGTAAGTGCAATATTAATAAATACAGTAAGAATAACAATATGTCAATCAAGCGACTAGACAGTATAGTTGGTTGGATACTGAGGATTACAGGTTAAATGTGCATTTGTACTGTTTTAATTTCACTGAAGTTTAAAATCTTTTATGTTGGAAGAATAAAATGTAGCATAAATGTCCTAGAGATAATGGCAAATAATACAGGTTCTAAGTCTAGCTCTATTATAAATTACACCAGCATAGCAGAATGAGACTAAATATTAGTTTTCTTCACTTGAGGTTCTTCTGACATAAAATTTGAGAGTTCAATTACATAATATTTAAGTTTCTTTGCAACGCTGAGTTAATCACTTCTTTTTCTTTTATATTGCCCAGATATATAAAGTAAGTTAAAGTATTTTGGGGTGAGTTCAAATTTGGAAGTTTCCCCCCATGGTAAGTTACATAAACTTGCATGTAATAGTTTCTTCACATTTCAAATATTTTCATAAATGAATTGACAACAAAGTAGAACACAAGCTCCATAGCCATGGTAGAAATTACAGAATTCTTGATAGAAATTCATAATCTTTTTTCTCTTTGAATAATTAAATCACAAATCGTGTGAATTGTTTTTTAAAGTTGTTTTGTCTAATAGAGAAAAGAAAATGAGGCTGGGAAGATGGCTCAGTGGTAGAGTGCTTTGTTGGGTCTTCGCCCGTCTTTGGACAGACGGGGTCCGAGGAGAGGTAAGTGCGAAGTGAAGTGTGGCCACTCGCCCGTTCCGAGCCTCCCTTAGCCCAGTAGCCCAGGAGACAATCAGACGCAGCCGGGAGTCAAACTAAGCAGAAACTCGTTTATTAACAGGGAGCATCCTCTTTTTAAAGCAAAATACTGCGTGGGAGGAGAGGAAATGGGATCAACCAATCACTGAAAGGCCATACCTTATCATGCACCCAAGCTTCCATGATATGTTTACACACTGAACCTAAACAAATCTAGCTCTGCCCACTCAACTTCCTCTCAGGGCCATCTTTGCTACCTGTGTTCCCCACAGATTTCCCCCACAGTGCTTGCCTTGCATGCCTGAGGCCCTGGGTTCCATTCCTCAGCACCACATAAGCAGAAAAGAAAGAAAGAAAAAAGCTGGAGGTGGCGCTGTGGCTCAAGTGGTAGAGCGCTAGCCTTGAGCTGAAGAGCTGAGGGACAGCGCCCAGGCCCAGAGTTCAGGCCCCACTACCGGACCCCCCAAAAAAAAAAGAAAATGAAAAAATGGTATAATCCTTCACATGGAAAGGTTTTTAGACTCTATTTACTTAAGTTTTAACAGTGTTCTTTTTTTTAATTGTGAAAATACCGTACAGAGGGGTTACAATTACATGGGAAGATAATGAGTACATTTCTTATCAAGCATTGTTGCCTCCTCCTTTGTTTCCCCTTCCCATCCCTTCCCATCTCCCTGCCACCCCCTCCACCAAAGTTGTAAAGTTCGTTTTTTGACATAATGATTTGTACATCTTATTGTAACAGTGTTCTTAAAATGTTATTTCACCTCAGATATTTCTCTTCATGATTTCTTTGGATTTATTTTTACTTTTTTTCATCTAGTATTGTGTTTTATATTTGCATCTCCTTAGTACTCAAGACTTCTTTCCCAAAGTAGGAAATAGAGAAAATACACTGTAAACTTTTTTTTTTTATTTCACAGACTATTCTTAAAAACATCTGCCAATTTGAAACTTCAATATCTGTGGATAAGAAGGGATACCCACACAGACATACAGGTAGATAGATAGATAGATAGATAGATAGATAGATAGATAGATAGATAGATAGATAGATAGATAGATAGATTATAAGTACTAATGGCCTAATCAAGTCAACACATAGAATTAACCCTTACTCAACCCTAATTTTAAATAATTATTTTAATCATATGTGTTTTGCCCATTCTACTGATAGAAAGCTATAACATATTATCTTTTTTATATATGCACACATATGCATACATATAAATATATACATACATATTCTCACATACATACACATACACTAGACTGAGCTACAGTACCAGGTAAGCCTATAGATAATTAGTAGTTCCCCTGAAATGATATTTTTCAGTTTAAAGGTATTTATTTTGCTATTCTATAAAAAGTAGCAGTACTCAGCAGTTTGCCTTCTCTGAATTTCAAAAATTTAAGAGCAAACTGGACCACAACCTCAAAACAGAGCATTAGCTTCCATGTGAGATCTCTTCTCAAACTGAGGAGCAAAATTTTCATGTCAGTAATCAATGTGTAACTAAAGCAAAACAACAATTTTTGAGATTTTTGTATTTATCCAATAGATTAATTCTGCCTATATACAATTCCCCCAGTTAAAAAACATCTGCTAGTATGGAGGTTCCTCAAAAGACTCCACATAGAGCTCCCCTATGACCCAGCAATCCCACTTTTGGGCATTTACCCTAATGTTTACAAACAAGACCACACTAAAGCTACCAGCACAACTATGTTTATTGCAGCATTATTTACCATAGCTAAGATATGGAACCAACCCAGATGCCCCTCAGTAGATGAATGGATCAAGAAAATGTGGTATATATACACAATGGAATTCTATGCCTCCATCAGAAAGAATGACATTGCCCCATTTGTTAGGAAATGGAAAAACTTGGAAAAAATTATATTAAGTGAAGTAAGCCAGGCCCAAAGAAACGTAGGTCCCATGGTTTCCCTTATTTGTAATATCTAGTATATGTATGAGTCAAGCGGAAAAGGTCAGATAATGTGATGTCAGGAAAATGAACCCTTAGATGTGTATTTTAATGTTTTTTTCTTTCATGCATGTGTTTCTAACACATTTATAAGATTATCTCTTTGTTGCTTTGTATGTCCCTCCCCCACAGTATAACCCTTGCTTTCACTATATTTGATGTCAGTATAACTTGTGGAAGAGATGGGGAAAAACCAGTTGTTTAAGGATACAGGTGGACCTGTTGCAACAATGAGAAGTACAAGTTGTCATGTCCAAAACGAACTTTACAATGTTGGTGGGGGGGGGGGGGGGCTGGGGGGAGGGAGGAAGGAGAAGGATTGGGATTAGGGGGGGAGGGGGGAGGCTGGGAAGGGATGTGAAGGATAAACAAAGGAGGAGGCTGCAATGCTTGGTAAGAAATGTACACATTATCCTGCCCATGTAACTGTAACTCCTCTGTACAGTATGTTCACAAATAAAATTAAATTAAATTAAAAAAAAAAAAAAAAAAAAAAACATCTGCTATAGCTAAAACAAGATTCTTCTGCTTCCACTACAATATTAAAATAGTCATCTTGAAGCCTTCAGAAATTGAGCAGGGTTTCAATTGAGTGGAGGGATGCCTTGAACCACAATTTAACAAAAATTATTAACTTAGAGATAAAATTCTTTCTTCAGTTCTGCTAGTATTTTCTAAAAGTAAATTCTATAAGGTAAATGTACTTAAATGAATCATGCCAGAATGTGAAAATTCTCCTATTACTGTCATGACAATCAGTCTAGTGTTTTAGTTAGTTAGTACTAATAGTTTGAAAATTCTTGCTTAGTTAATTATGTATATTTAGAATGGCTTTTAAAGCCATCTCACACTCTCTTTAGTTTTTATTTCATGTGTACACAGATTTCTGCTAAAAATAAACAGAACAAACTTTAAGGTAAAGAGAATCTTTACTTAGAAGTTTGTTGTTTTCCATTTTTCTTCTCCTATGTGAGACTATGAGCACCAAACTTAGTATCTTTAAGAAGTCCATGTGTAACTTTACCCAAAGGAGCTATAGAGGACCCAGCTTCTGTCTTACTAAAAATCCTGACCTTGGACACCTGGCTTATTTTCAAAGATGAGATAACTGAAAAACCCTCACCCTTTATAGGTCAGACAATCTGTGTCTCTTTTGTTAGGCTACATTTAGTCTACTCACTCTTAGTGAAAAAGATTGAAAATGGAATGATACTTCAATATTACACCTATTGATATTTATTACAAAGAAGTGTTAGTATCACCAATACAATTGAAAAGATGTAACTGGTGTTAGTGTTGTATAGCTACATCAATGTGACTGGTTATAGTTTCTCCTTACTTTGCCAATGTTTTGCATTTCTCATAGAATTTTACAAATGTCACAAATTGGTAGCACTATCAACATAATAAATCTTATCTCTTTTCTACATATAAATTCAATGCAACAAGTACTATCAGATCTAACCCCATAGTAGATAAAATAAAATCTATTCATGTGAAAATAAATTTTAATAAGTAGTAATCCCATTGCAATTTAAATTGATAATTTCACAATGTGCATTGAAGAAGTACTTCATCCATTTATAATACTATTATAAATTCTTAATTACCATCCTGAAAGTATGCAAATTAACTCCTAAATTTATCATGTTTATATTTAAAGGTTTAATGCAATAAGTTTCTGGAAGGCTTGATTTTTCAGTGCTTCAATTTGAAAATTGTTGAAGGCAGTTTTTGTTTATTGGAAACACTTATATCATTTAAAAGCACTCTGATAAACTCCAAATTCGAGTAAGCATTCTGTTTTGATTTTCACTTAAAAACTGTTCATTAAATAGAACAAGAGCTCCGCTGGCTGATGACTTTAAGGCTAGCTATTCAGGAGGCTGTGAACTAAGGACACTAACAAAAGCAGGTAGGTCCAAGACATTTTTATCTCCAATTGCCCACCAAAATGGTGGAAATGGAAGTATGACACAAGTGTCAGAGAACAGCTTTGAGTGAGAAAACTAAGCAAAAGCATGAGGCCCTGAGTTTAACTTCTAATCCTGGCAAAGGGGAGGGGGGAGAGGAAGAGGGGGAGGAGGAGAGGGAGGAGAAGGGGGAGGAGGAGGAGGAGAAGGAAACAAGTGTTCACATCTTTTAAGATAATAACTTGAATACTCTTACAACTTACTGAATTTTGAGAATTTTGTGTCATTTTTCTCTACCTCGTTTACTCCCACACCTGATCATGCTAGTCCTGAATGTGCCCTTGAAATCTCACATTGCTGCAGTGATTAATAGTGGTGCCACCTAATTGCACAGTTTCTGTGAAAGAGCAGTACACCTGATAGTGTTTGAAATGATGCCAATACCATATTTTTCTGAGAGAAATTTTACTTTGATAAAAATCAGATCCCAATCATACTTTCCCTAGAACATCTAGCACAGGCTTACCATGCCTAAAAATAGTATGATTCAGTAAGCAATCATTTGACATATCTTTTATTCCTATTGGTTTACCACATTCTTGCTGATAACCTTCATAAGGCCATTTATTTCCATGCCTTCTATTTTAATGTATCTCCCCTTCCTGCACAGGGCTTAAGCTTCTCACCTACATAATTTTCTAAGACACCAAACAACCTTTATACTGTTTCTCTTTAAATCCAGGGCTACTGCTTAATCTTCAAGGTGGTCTGTTACTTTGGATAGAATTTATTTTTTATCAAAAGCTATCAACCATCTATAAGTTAAGCCTCTATTCCTATCATTGCCCAGACAATATACAAATGTAAGCTTTGTACTGAAAGAATTCAGAGTATCCATTTGGTGTATGTCAAAGATTTGAACCATTTTATACCACACAGAACATGCCATGATTTCTTAAGTCTGCATTTTAAATTTAGTTCAGCAAAAATAAATCTCTACTTTAAACCCAACATTCTGTACCTCTAAAACTTAATAATCCATCATATCACACTGTTAATTATGTTAACTATGAAACCAATCTTTACTTCTGTTGAGTCTAACCTTATCCACTATAAAGAACAAATCACACCTCTGATGGCGTTTTAGCCAGTTTATCCCTACTCTGAGATCCACAAAATTGAATACAGTAAATATAGAAAAGTCATTTGACCACTAAGTATTTGTGCATATAATCCAGAAACACTAATTATTTAATGACTTCATATGCCTTTCTTTGCAGTGCTATGTTTTAGTAAGCTTTCTAGTACTATGTCAAGATATCTGAGGGGATCAATTGTTCTGAAGAAAAGCTTTATTTTGTTTGGCTCACTGTAACTGAGGGCTCAGCCTCTGATTGGTTGGACCCACTATGTTCATAACATAGTAAGGCAGGAAGGACTTCTGGGCAGGAGTCCAGAGTGAGCATTGGCACGTTCACCACATGGCAACTTGGAAGCACAGAGGCAGATGCCAAGTTGCCATAACTCTTCCAAGGTCACTCTTCCCATACTGCCCCCAACATTTAAAGACTGTCACCTGCCAGTAGCATCATGGCCTGGGACCAAACCTTTAACACAGGGGAATTTGGAGAGGGACCTCATATCTAACTATCAGGTGCTATTTGGAACAAATTTAACACCTTGTTTCATTTGTTATTCAGGAAAGTAAAGTAATTTGGAATGATCATATTCTATTTCTTTAAGTACTTAGAGTCATCTCTTAGGAGCAGTTTAGACATGATTTTCTAGAGATAATATATACTTTGAGCCACCAAGAAACCCACTTTTGCTTCTAGAAGTTAGATGTTAGCAGTTTTGGAGCTTCTACCAGAGCATTTCTATGGGAGCATCTGATAGAACCAAATTAACTACCTTTATTTTTCTTCCAGAAGAATATACCTGGCATATTGAGATGCCTGGCTTTTCACTTCTTCACTATCAAAGCAAAACTAACAAATAGAAATCTAGCATTCTTAATACTGCCACCTCTGCTGTTTCTTGTTTCCTACTTGTCTGATGATGTTTTGTTTCAGACAATCAAAAGGATCTACTTATTAATTGCAACAATGATTAGGAAATGGGTATCCTTGTCTAAATTTGGTGATATCTATCAAGTCCAATTTTATCACTGTGTAATAAATGACAGGGGCTCATTTGCTGGAGATTTTAGTTTTTCTAATTGTAAACACTTATCAGTCAAGAATATTTGGTTTACTGTATGAACCTACTTTTCACTACTACTAGATTTCACTACTACTACTACTACTACTACCACTGCTATTACTACCTCTATTATCATTTCTATTACTGTGCTTATGGAACTGGTAGTATCTAGGAGAAAGTGAGTTTCATGGTTGCTCAAATTGTACATATATCATTGTACATGTCTTAAATAGCCCCTAAGCACTGTAAGTACTTAAGTATTGCATTGTTATGCTTGGTAGAAGTGTTCCTGTGTTTGAGATCTTGCATACCATACTAGTTGTACAGATAAGGTTAAGATCGTGATTCTACTGCTTTGACTGAGGTCAGTAATGAGGACACAAGCATGAGCCTGTACTTTTGAACACTTAATTATGTGCTTTAGTTCATTGATGCTGGGAGTATTAAAGCGTGTTTTCATACAACTCAGCTCCTACAGAAGAGTTCATCTGGAAGTTTCTGTTCTGGATTTCACTCTAAGCACCTTTTCCTATATACATTATAGATAGATAGATAGATAGATAGATAGATAGATAGATAGATAGATAGATAGATAGATAGATAGATAGATACACTTTCTATAATAAACCATGTCTCTGAGTGTAACTTGACAAAATGGACATACGGATCCAAGAGACTGAAACTTTTATCTCCAGCTAACTAGCAAAGAGCTGGACATGCCAGTGTGGATCAAGCAGCAGAGCATTTGCCATAAATGAAAAGGCCAAGAAAGAACTATCCAAGCCACTATCCAAGAAAACAAACAAACAAATAGAACTTCAACATTTTTAAGACTGCCACCTCTGCTGTTGTTCCTGTTTGCTACTGGTTTGATGATGCAATTATTTTGTATGGTTATGGAATGAGGAATTTGTTTCCTTCTGGAACAATTAATAGGTTTAGATGACCAGGTCATACAGTACCTGCTGATTCACATTGGGTACCAGGTAAGAACAGTATTGGCCATTCCCACTAGGACTGGAGCCAGGTAGTGGTCTAAATCTTCACATCTGAGCAGAGATGGATCACAGTGACAATGAGCCAGTCTAGCAAGTGGACACACACTGGGTTTGATTTATAGTACCAAAACTGAATAGTCACAAAGTTCCACCCCTCCCCCATCCATTCTCATAAGCGCACACGCACGTGCGCACACACACACACACACACACACACACACACACACACACACACACACACACACATGTCCTGGACAGTCATATATCTTTATAAATTTGTTCTCATGTACATTTTTTCTTTTTTCTAATTTTATTTTTTACTTGTTATTGTAAAGGTGATGTACAGAGGGTTTCCAGTTAGATAGTTCAGGTAAAGACTACATTTCTTTGTGGGCAATGTCACCCCTTTTTTTTCTCTCTCTCAGTTTTTCCCTCGCATTTCCATGCACAAGTTGTAGAGTTCATTTTCCACATACTGTGTAGTGAGTACCACTGCTGCATTTGTTCACCTTTTGTCCCTCCATTTCCCTGCCTCCCTCACCTTCCTAAACACAGATAAATGAACAAACAATACAGAGAGAAGAGATAACAGAAACAATAAAGAAAAATCCTCGTTTCCATTCCCTGGAGTTCATTTCGATAAATACTATTCTGTGTGGTCCAAGGCACATAGACGTTGCGCATTTGTGTTCCTCCCTAACAGGTGGTGTGTGAGTCAGGCACATTTTTGAACATCTATTTTTATTCTCTGCTCTTGAATCTAATTGTGTATTTCGTTAGTGTATAACCTTGTGTTTGATTATTTTGGAATGCTAGTTTGGATTTCACATCCTTAATCAGTAACAGGTTCAGTCAGAACAAGTTGTATTTCTGCTCAGCTGTAAGTACCCTTGTCTTCTCCACTTTAGCTTACTGCCTAACATCCTGTAACTACTAAACACTCCCTAATTAACTTCAATGTCATAGTCAGAATCAGTTAGACTTTTTGAATGCAGATGAAAATCACTGTAACATGAAAGTATAATCTAATTCCCTTGGTCAGTAATAAGCTATATTAAGGAACTGAAAAGCTTAACCAGACTGAAGAAGATCTCAAAATATTGATGGGATTATGTTTTAATTGAAATATTTTGAAACAAATGAAGCAATGCATGAAGAGTCAGAGGACCAAAATTTTTAGTAAAAATGATTTTAGTTGACTTAAAACTTGAGACTGAGTAGGTTTCATCTTATACTTAGAGTCTAATCTAGGTGAGAAAATGATTAATAGTAATTTATGATATAGCTTCCTCTTTTGTTGTGTTTTTTTCTTCTATGCAACATCATTATTCTTCAGTGCATAATTTCCAGATCTAATTACACCAATATGCTTACTATGTCTTACATCATCTTCTATCTCCTGTCCCCTGCATTCACTGTATGTTTGTAAAATGTTTTGTGGACAATCCAGATCCTTGGGTGGAAGCAGAAAAGAAAGCAGTTCTTTACATTTTGCCTAAATCGCTTGAAATGAAAAATAAACTTCATGTGTTAAGATTATCAGACTGGTCCCTGACAAACAATTAGGAAGACTTGCGCAATGAGAAGGCTGCTGCTCCCTGTATTGTTGAATTCCACTTTGAAATGAGAGTTGGGCTCCCTGGCTGGCAAAAATAACGATTGTGCTGTTGCTGCAGGAGGATTTATGGTTTCTAAGAAAAGCACAATGGTGCCCCTTCATTCCAACATCAAACCCAAACTCCTTTGCCCACAGTTAGGCTCTTTGCCCACAGGCCCTGGTGACTTTTCCTCATGGGAAAATGTATCGAAGCCCTTATTCAAAATATGGGATTCTTAACTCTGTTGTAACTCTGTTCATGACACAGTAATAGGACAGAGTACAACTGGTCATAACTTAAAAATATCAAAGTTTTATTTCCATCTGGAAAATTAGAAAAAAAATATGTGAAACTCTGGTGGATTAAAATTTCTCTCTGAAAAGAAGGGAAACCTATCAACATGGTTTTTGTGATTTCTAAATGTGATCAACATGTATCTAATCTCTGTCTGGAATATAATGATATACTGATGTGACTCAATGAGAAAAAAATCAGAATTCCTACACTTCTCTCTTGAACACAGGCAGCCTCAGGAAATATTGGATATCATATGCAAATTAAATCTTTGTAGAATCCCATGAGTAACATATCTTAATGCAAAGATTCCAGTAAGATCTTCCAAAGATAAAACAAAGAGACGGATTGTTTTGTGTCATTATTCATCCTATTGTCATTTTATTGAAATATTCAATCTGTCATGTAACTATTCTTCAATTTTTCTTGATTAATCATATCAAGTTCAAATGTTTAGATGTGGGGGAGGGTTCTGAGGCACATATTTGGGCTTGAACTCAGGGTCTACAATTCTTGCTTGGCCTTTTCACAAAGGCAGGAGCTTTAACATTTGAGTTGCATGCTTTTCTGTGCTTCTGGCTTTTTCATTGTTTAAATGGAGATATGAGTCTCATTGACTTTTCTCCTCTGTCATCTTCAAATATCAGCCTCCTGAGTAGCACACAAGAGGCAGAAGCTGCTAGCTTCCAGTTTAAACTTTCCTGATCTAAAGTAAACCACTGCAATATGGTCCCACTTTCAATCTATTGTGGTCTTTTGTGTATGTTTGACATCAAAAATCCCGGTAACATTTGGTTAAATTGATTCGTAGACCAATAGTAATAGCAATATAATCCTCATTGTAGAAAACCGATAACAAAGAGAGACTGCTTTTCCAATTTCCACATGAGATTCCACTGTCATGTTCACAGAATTGTCAATCATGACAAGTAACAGGGAGCAGTCTGTATCTTTCTATCTTTATGGATTCGTTTGTTAGAAGAGTTTGAGGCACATTTGTAACATAAGGTCTGAGACAACAGAAAAGTTGAAGATGCTCTGGTTTTGAAACTGATTGAGAACAACATTGCTCACAAACATCAGGAGACATCTCAGGACTCTTGCTGTCCTGTGCTTCGGGCAGCTATGCCCGCCAAACAATCCAGGTGTACACGAAGGCTACCTGCAAGACTCTTGAGATTTTGTGATCATTTCCTCTTCATCCAGCTTAAGATGTTTACATTTCTATGCTGACACGTATTTTTTGGCTATCCATGAGACCCATCTTACATATATTTCCTTTACTGTTTATCTGCATTATTTTTAGATTACTTTTAATTATAAATAACAAGTGAAGTGTCAATAAGAGGTCCCAATATCTTACCAGAGATCTTTGATCTTGGAATTTTCTACTTCTACATCCATAACTTTGTGAATCTTAAAAATCTATTGTACTATATGCATAACAGATAGCATGAGAATCTTCTTTTGGAATCTTCTACAATGAAAGATATTAACAGTAGTATTAGTGGGGCAGAATAGTAATAACATATGAATATGCACAGCAAATGAAGTAAATGAGGAAAAACTATAGACACAAGTCAAGATACATATATGTGTATGTATGTCTATATACGTCTATATCCATATGTACATAATCTCGGGGGATGTGTGTGTGTGTATGTGTGTGTGTGTGTGATATGACATGATGGCTTTGTACAAACAAACAATAAACCACAGAATTTTAACATGTTTCTTCAGTTTCAGACCTCATCTAAGGTGAACTCACTTCAAGACCACACTGTTTCAACTTCCATGAGACATCTTCACAGATATGCTAAGTATAATTTGTTTGAATCAGCGATGGAGAAAGTTAGGTTTAAAAAGAAACTTTTCTTTGCTTATAGACACATCTTTCTAACAAAAAAAACCTTTAAATTCCATTGTAAATCATTAATGATTATATTAATAAGATTTGAATCATTGCCCATTATATTGCTTTTCCAATAAACTAGAAAAATTTCTTATAAACAGTTTTTATTTTGTACACATTCAAACAAATACTGTTATTAAGTCTATTTTTTTCCTTTAAAGTTAATTTTGAAGAATGAAATTAATCTAGTGAGATTTGTTCGTGATTTCAAGACTGAATTATAGGCAGAATTTAGTCAAAATAGTTCACCATATCTTAAAAATTAATGAAAACTATGCTAGCCCCAATAGATGCAGAAAGGAATGTCTGGTGAAATTTCATACTGGTGTATAAAAATAAAATCTCAGAAAAATTAAAATTAAATAATTTTAAATTTGTCAGTGCCAGCATCTTAGCTACTCAGGAGGATGAGATCTGAGAATCATGGTTTGAAGCCAGCATCAAAGTCAATGAGACTCTTATCTCCAATTAACCAGTAAAAAGCAACAAGTGGAGCTTTGGCTCAAGTGGTAGGGTGTTAGCTTTGAGCAAAATAGCTATGGGACAGTGCCCAGGACCTCAATTACTACCAGGACAAGCACAAAATGATGATGATGATGATGGTGATGATGATGATGATGATGATGATGATGATGACAACAATTTTAAGTTGGCATTAAAAGTAAATAATAGGTAAATGAGTGAATTTAAATTTGGCATAATTATTGGTCATGTTCTGTCAAAAGAGAACCAAATGAATAGCCACTACATGATACGTGCAACAGTATTAGAGAAAAATAAAACTAGATACTCAGTAAGGTGAGACGCTTGTGACACAAATGGTTGAGCTCCAGCCTTTAGCAAAATAAGTCAAGAAAGAACACATGGCTCTGTGTTCAAACAGCAGTACCAATGTGAAAACAACAGGAAAGAAAGATAAAGGGAGGAAAAGAAGGAAGGTAAGAAGGAAGGAAGGAATGAGGGAAGGAGGGAAAAAAGGAAGGAAGGAAGGAAGGAAGGAAGGAAGGAAGGAAGGAAGGAAGGAAGGAAGGAAGGAAGGAAGGAAGGAGGGAAGGAAGGAAGGAAGGAAGGAAGGAGGGAAGGAAGGAAGAAAGGAAGGAAGGAAGGGAAGGAAGGAAGGAGGGAAGAAAGGAAGGAAGGAAGGGAAGGAAGGAAAGAGGGAAGAAAGGAAGGAAGGAAGGAGGGAGGGAAAGAAGAAAGGAAGGAAGGAAGGAAGGAAGGAAGGAAAGAAGGAAGGAAGGAAGGAAGGAAGGAAGGAAGGAAGGAAGGAAGGAAGGAAGGAAGGAAGGAAGGAAGGGAGGGAGGGAGAGAAGGAAGAAGGGAGGAAGGGAGGGAGGGAGAGAGGGAGGGAGGGAAGGGAGGGAGGGAGGAGAGATGACACTTCATTGTAAACCCATTAGAGTGGCTTATTAAAACAAACATAACAACAAACAAAAATTAGCAGAAGTTGGTAATGGTGGCTTGTGGATGGCTAGCAGTGATGACACCATGTAAGGTGAACGGAAGTAGAGATGTCTGGCAGAGTGAATTTTGTAATGGATCTGGTATTTAGCATGCTAAATGGATCAGAAAGATAGCCAATTATGCTGAATATATACAAGGCTTGAAACTAGTGTTGCTCAGTGATACAGTTACTGGTAAGAGTCTTAAGCCAAGATGGGCACTGCTGGCTCATGTCTGTAATCCTAGCTACACAGGAGGCTGAGATCTGAGGATCATGGTTCAAAGCCAGCCCGGCCATGAAAGTTCATTATACACTTATCTCCAGTGAACCACCAGAAAACCAGAAATGGAGCTGTGGCTCAAGTGGTAGAATGCTATCCTTGAGCAAAAGAGCTGAGAGACAGTGCCTAGGCCCTAAGTTCAAGCCCCATGACCACCACCACCAACAACAACAACAAAAGACCCTTTGGCTTGAGAAAAGTAGTTGTGAACAAAATTGGCTTAGGGGAAAAGATCTTTGGAGCATTACAGCTGAGAGGTGTTTGGGGGCTGTGTTTTTGTTAGCATACATGTGATACTTACATTATCAAATACTACCTAAAATGATAGTTCCCTAACTGAATATATCATTAAATGAAGGTAACAAAATAATGATTAATCATCCAGTGGGTAACAATAAACTCTTCAGAAGAATTCATTTCCCTGTGGCAGTGGATTAATTGTAACTTTTCTCAATGTAAACATGTATCTCTAAACACATATTTTTTAACTTTTATTATTATTTGTACAAAGGTTACAATCCCACAAGTTAGGTTATGAGTACAATGGTATACCTTCCACTGTTTTTCCCAATTTAGTGGGTTTTTTTTATAGTTGAAAATAAACTTTAACAAATTCAAAGGTAAAATATTATTCATTAACATGTAGACATTGCTGAATTTTTCACAATATTGTAGATTTTATTTCCTGTTTGAAATGTCAAACCTTTTTAAAGACAAGCAGAAACATTTCTTTGAACTTCTTCCTATTGATGAATAATTAACATTTGTCACATTATGCTGTATTCTCTCGACACAAAATTACTTAATGACTTTATTCTCCTCTGCCCATTAGCATACAGTCCATATTGCAGCCACTGTCCAGATGCAAAATATTACCATAGATGTTCTTCACAAACATCTGCTAAGTCTCTGAAATGTTCAAGGCTGTTCCTTCAGCAGTTGATTAAACGAATGAATAACTAACGAAGAATTTTCTCCATTGTAAATTTCAACTTTTTTGGAAAACAACATATGGTATATTCTCTTAATATTTCACTTTAACCACATACAATATGTTCAATAGCTAAAGATTCAGTCTGTTCACTCTGATAGTTTTTCTTTATTTGATCTAAAAAAAAATTTTATAAATAGCTCCAGACACTGGTATATAATTTCTGAAAAAAAAAAGCATTTGACTATGTGGGAAAATATTGACCAGAATAAATAAGATACAAAAATATTTTTCTTTATACTGTTTTTTTTTTGGGGGGGGATTTCTCCTTAAATATGCTGAGCAATTATTTCAATTTAAAAATGTTTCTGTTCCAAGCTTTAATAAAAAGAAAGAAAATCAATGGCAGAGGTGAAGTACAGATTTGTTGATAAAATATAATGCTTAAACTTTGTTTATTAAACTCCTTTTAAAATTATTGCCATCACCTAATGATGAAGTCATTTTTTAATTCAAAGCTATTAGAGTTATTTTATTACAGCAGTTTTAAAAGGTGTTTCTTCACCCAGTGTTTACTACTTTTAACTTCTTTTTAAAAAAAAAAACATTATTGTAAAGGTGATGTACAGAGGGGTTACAGTTACATAAGTTAAGTAATGAGTACATTTCATCCCCTCCCTTACTCTCTCCCCACAAAGTTGTTTAGTTCATTTCTAACATTGTGTCTAGTGGGTATCACCACCGGATTTGCTCACCCTTTGTCCCAACATTTCTGTGCTTCCCCTTTCCCTCCCCAAATCAGATAAACTTAACATACAAGACAAAAGGTACAGAAATCAAAACAACCAACAAAGGAAATAAAACCAGGGGGAAAGGAAAGAAAAAAATGAATGGCAAACATTGTAAAAAAAAAAAAAAAATCCTCATTTCCTTTGGTCCTGAAGCATGCCATGCTTCCAGAAGTTCAGCTTCACTATTGGCTGGCAAGCATTAAAAAGTTTTCTGACTAAACTCTGCTCAACTGTGCTCATGTCTGTCTTTTTCCATGTGTGTAAGATTTTAAACCATTATGTCTTAAAATAAAGTTTTTAAAAAGAAAAAAAATCTTGCTTCCATTTCAAGAAGCATCCTTTTATATGATCATAGGTATCTAGCGATTGAACCCTTGTGATCCTCTCCTAAGAATATCCTACTATGTTCTTATTGTGTGAATGTTTAGAATGCTGTTTGATCAATCATTTGAATATAATGTTTTGAGTAATACAGTATTAGTAGCTATTGAGCTTGCAGATAAACTATGTAGTGTACCAGGACTGAAGATTAGTGTGTGAAATTGTGCAATGCACTTAAAGAGCTCAGGACTAATTAACCTGCAGTAACACTTCATTCATAATTCTAGGATGACCTAGTGGTGGGGGTCTTTTCAATTGCAATGGCATGTTTTCACTGCAATGTTATACTCATGTAATGCAACCGTTGCCTTAACTTACTGCATTTATGACCCTCAGGAGCAGTTTACAGGCCTTGTTTGCTCTGGAAAATTAATTTTAAAACCCCAAACAAATGTATGTTTTCAGACATTTTTCTGTTTTTTTAAAAGAAAATCCACTGATACCATTCTTCTAAGTTAGGGAATTCTCAGTCTTATTTGTAAGTAGCAATTGTCTTTTTATTTTTTTGGTTGGTCGTGGGACTTGAACTCTGGGCCTGGGCCTGGGCTTGGGCCTCAGTTCTTCAGCTCAAGGCTAGCACTCTTCCACATGAACCATAGTGCAACTTCTGGTTTTCTGGTGGTTAATTGGAAATAAGAGTCTCATGGACTTTCTTGCTAGGTATCCTCAGATCTCAACCTCCTGAGTAGCTAGGATTACAGGCATGAACCACAAGTGCCCAACTACAACTGTTATTTATTTCGTTGTATTTAACTTTAGAAACTAATGTTAACTAAATTAAATTTAATTTTTATTTATGGGCAACTAATAATCTTTTTGGAAACAAAAGTAAACAGTCATAAAGTTACTTAGAAATAAATACAAACATGTACTTATAAAATATTACATGAATATATGGCTTAGATAGGTACATATTATATACATAAATGATTAAGTATATAGATGGCTTAGAAAAATAAACATTACATTATAAGGTATATGAAGTAGAATTTGTTGACAATTAGTATGTTATTAGAATTTTTGGTAATGTCAATAACTACCAATATGGTCTATCACCATTATTTGTATATATACATATTTTAATCAATTTATTTGAATATATACATTGAATTAGTATAAGTGGAAAATTGCATTAAATACCTTAAGAGGTCTGATGCTTGCTTAAGCTTCATTTTGAAGAATTTACCAATTAATCCTCTGTAGAAGTTTAGAAAAGTTTAAATTTGCTTGTATCCACACAATATGTGAATAGTACTCTTAAGGACTTTCCAAAGGTAGAAATTAAAATGGAATTTCAGGCCAGGCATGGGTAGCTCATGCTTGTAATCCTAACTACTCAGGAGGCTCAGATCTAAAAATCAGGGTTCAAAACCAGCCAAGGCAGGAAAGTTTGTGAGAGTATTATCTCCAATTAATGAGCAAAAAGCCAAAGGGCAATTGTCGCACAGAAACTCAGGACAGTGCCCAGGCCCTGACTTCAAGTCCCAAAATAAATGGAATATTATGCTATTTTAACTCACAGTTTTAAAATTAATGTTGAAGATGATTTTAGAGTATATTTGTTACTTTAGAATTTTTTCTGGGTTAATCATCGGTTTAACTTATTTTCCATTTATTTTGTGATTAGATATTTGCTTACAAATTTGTATTGTGTAGAAATTTCCTGGTAATAAGACTCTATAATGCTCTATTGTGCTTCTGTATAAAACAAATTGTCCAGTACAATGTATTAAACAATCAATCACTATCCTAACTATGACTTTTGTAAATTAATCTGTCTATAATTTAATCTGCTTTTAATATATGACAATAAATTCTGAGTAAATACAAACTGATAAGCAAGTAAGTGGTCTGGGTTCAGTTAATGTTCTTCTGAGACTGTTCTGTTCTGTCTGGCTAAACTTACTTATGAACAAATTTTAGATCCTATCAGAACCAAATCCTATCAGAACCAAATCATAATTCAACACGGAGAAAAATTAAATCCCACTAAATATTACAGGCATATTCATAAAGTAAAACTCCATTTCACCCACAAAGTGCAAGTGCAAACCAAGTTCTACAGGTTGAATTGATTTCTGTGCTCTAACAATGTCCTTTAATCCTTGTTTCTGGGTTTCCAGTTTATACAGCTTGATCCTTTAAACCTTTCCATCTAGGCTGAGCAGTGCTGGAGGTCCTGATCACGCACATACATAGCCCAGCATAGAAATGTCTTCTCACTATGCTGGTCCTAGCCCATGGCCAGCAATTCAATTTCTGTCTTGTTTTTAAGAACTGCCGACTGGGACTGGAAGGTGGCTCAGTGGTAGAGTGTTTGCCTTGCATGAATGAGGCTCTGGGTGTGGTTCCTTAGCACCACATAAGCAGAAAAACCAGGAAGTGGCGCTGTGGCTCAAGTAGTAGAGTGCTAGCCTTGAGCTGAAGAGCTGAGGGACAGCCCCCAGGCCCAGAGTTCAGGCCCACACCCAACAAAAACAAAAGCAAAACACAAAAACAAAAACCTTGCCGTCCTGCTGATTTCGAAAGCTTCTGCCTGGTCCCTTGGTTTCATCTCTTACTTGTGTATTTTATACACAGCATGCCATTTAACAAAGAGGAAAGCATTGAAATGCTTTCAGAATAATTTGTTTAGAGGCAATAGTAAGTTTTTAATTTCAAAGATTAAATATTGATCACAGTGTCACTGCATTTTCTTTACAGTAAAGGCTACAAATGCAAGAGACAATAGTTAGATACTAGATACCAAATGTTGGATTGAATTTCTTTTCCTTGGCCTGTGCCCAGTCAGCTGACTTTTCTTTTCTTAATGGAGGTCATATGTCCTCATCTAACTGATCAGACCACAGGGAGAAAAGCCCGTTTATAATAATGCGTCCACATATGCATACATCTTGTTTCATTAATTACTGTGATAGATTACCTTTGCTCAATTCAAGCACATTGTTTGGAAAATAATGCAGACTACATAGCTATGTACTGAATCTACAACTCATTGATTACACATCATTTGTAATTTGCACACTAATCTTCAGTTAAGTAGGATCTGATTCAGGCAAGATCAGTTCAAGGAGGAGCCAATAACCCTGCCCCGTTTCAGCAGAGGTAAGGAAAGCTTTCTGGGACATTAGAGACAGTAGCTAGGGTTTTTCCTATGTAGGATGTTCAGTCTTATTTTCACTAGAAAAGAGAAATTAATCATCTAGAAACTACGTAATCGGGGACATTATTTGTGTCGATCCACCAGTCTTTGTTTCAAATCAGCCACATTTCTGCTACACTGAGCAAGTGAGTGAATGTTGACAGGTGCCTGCAGTGTTTCCTATAATTCCAGAAAAGTTGATGCCAGAAGATGAAATTTAAATTATACTTTTATGGTTGTATTGACAAAATATCGTCTAATTATAGAGAAGCAGTCTAATAACTCATTAGCTTTTAGCTATAGTTGTAAACCATTTTTAATGACAAGATCAAATACCACATTTTTAAATTTCTCATTGGTTCTTCAATTAGAGTTCATACCACTTTGCTATTTGGAGCTGTGTAGCTCTTCCACGAGATTGTTTGAATTATTAATTAAGTTGTTACTGACTGTTATGTCTTCAGGTACAAGCTTTATGACTTTACATTGGTCTCATGACATTTTTATTGACAATAATCAACCAGACAATTGTGTGTGTATGTGTGTGTGCCTGTATGTGTGTCTGTGTGTGTGTGTGAGCATGTGCTGATCTTGGAGCTTGAACTCAGGCCCTGGATGCCTGAGCTTTCTAGCTCAAGGCTAGCACTCTGCCCCTTGAGCCACAGATCCACTTCTGCCTTTTTGGTAGTTAATTGAAGACAAGAGTCTCCTGGGACTTTCCTTTGCTGGGCTGGCTTTGAACAGTAATCTTCAAATCTCAGCCCCTGAGTAGCTAAGATTACATGCATGAGCCACTGGCGAACGGGTGAAGACTAAAATTTTTATGTCCTTATCTTCTGCTATGGCAGAAGATTATTTAGACAGATATCTAATCCTACCTTTTGTTTCTTTTCTTAGCTTTCCAAGGAAGCATACATTAACAAAATCCCATAGTATTTGTCACCTAAGCTCTCAAGAACAGAAATAACGCTATGGATTCTACACCATCCCTTCCCATAAGGATAGAGCAGGAATTGAAGAGGGTTTTTTAAATGTTGCAGTAGGAATTTCAGCTTTGGTCTCACTATATGCGAAGATATTTGTAAGAGATAAATGAAGGTATAAGGTCTATGTGCCTCTTCATTTTTATATAAATATATATCAGAACAAACTCGAAGATGTGGAAATGAGATCTCTTTTTTCTTTTCTTAATTTTTTTATTTTTTGATGATTCTATTCTCTTTTTTTTTTAAGTTTTTTTATTGTAAAAATACCGTACAGAAGGGTTACAATTACATGAGCAAGGTAGTAAGTACATTTCTTTTTTTTTCACTGTAGCATTATTTATTTATTTATTTTTTTAATTGTGAAAATACTGTACAGAGGGGTTACAATTACATGGGCAAGATAATGAGTACATTTCTTATCAAGCATTGTAGCCTCCTCCTTTGTTTATCCCTTACTATCCCTCCCCTTCCATCTCCACAACTACACACCCCCACCAAAGTTATAAAATTCGTTTTCCAAATGTATCATTTTGTACATCTCATTGTTGCAATGGGTCCACCTGTATCCCTATTTAAACAATTTGTTTTTCCCCCTTCCCCTCCTCAAATTATACCAATATCAAATAGAGTGAAAACAGGTAGATAATGCTGCAATAAACATAGTTTGCTGGTAGCTTTAGTATGGTCTTGTTTGTGATCATTTGGGTAAATGAGACCCAGAAACGCAACAAATCAAAGAAAGGTTGGACTCTTTTCTTTATGTATGGTCTATTCATGTCTATGTCTTCAGGAGGGCTCGTGTAGGGTACAGACCTCAAGGTAAAAGGGTAAAAAAGTGCAACAGTGGAGCTCACTGGACAATGATGAAAGTCAACTATACAACTTGTGTGTGGAAAGGGAGGGCGGGACTGAGAGAGAGCAAGAGGACAGAAGACACTTTGGAAAGGAAATGTACTCATGTCATTGTGATCCCTCTGTACATCATCTCTATAGTAACAATAAAATAAACTAACTCAAGAAACTTCAGCCATGACAGTTTGGGTCTTGAGCCAAGCTAGAATCCAAAATACAGTAGATGGACCTGGGAGGATGTGGCCTTCAGCATGACCTCTGTGGCTAGTTCAGGTACATCCTGTGACAATACCTCCAAACTGGGTCACAACCAAACATTTCTTTTCTCATCACTGTGACATCTGATGGTCACTGCTGGGTCTTCCAATAAGGTCATCACTGAACCTGAGTAAATGCTCCAACAAGGAAGGCAGGAGACATGGGGAAGATAACAATTAAGTGAAGAGCCTTTAATTGTCTAGGGAAAACTCAGAGACATACACACACAATTAATGCTTGGTTATTTGATGAACCTGTTGTTTCTCAGGTAAATATTTATATCCACTGTACTATAATATTGTCTCCCAGGACGACGGATGTAAATATAAGAGAAAGCCATGCCTGCTGGGAAACTAGATGACACTTCTTTATGGTTGTTACTTCCAATTATACTATAAATTTATACTGTAAATTTCACTGTGAGCTCATCTTTCAAATGAATTGTACTAGTATAAATTACATTCACAAGCATGTCTTTTAACTCATCGCATATACAAAAATCTGGATGGTAAAATTTCAGAAGCACAGCAGAAGGTGGAATATTATAGAATATTATAGACTAGAAATATAGAAATATTATAGAAATTGTAGAAAGCCCTTAAGCTTTTTTTTAACATAATGGCAAGAGCACAGATTATCTGCAGGCTTGAAAGTGAGCCATGAATGGAAAGACAGATGAAGGAAGAGAGGAAGAACAGGTGATAGTCATTCATTATACTCAGTGGAACTGGGTATCTGGGGGGAGAGAGTAGGGCTGAGATGAGGGGGAATGACGGAAGGGGTGACATTGAGCAGCATGCATTGTACGTTAAACTGTTTTATTGAATTGAAATTCCTTTGTAAACAAGTGTTTTCTGGAGTTCTTTTGCGACTCCTGGAGCTTGAACTCTGTCTGGGCACTGTCCTTGAGCTCCATTTTTAGCTCAAGGCTAACAGTACCACTTGAGCCACGACATCACCTCCCGTTTTCTCTGGTTTTCTGCACTTCTGGCTCTTTCTGGTGGATAATTGGTGATAAGAGTCTCACACACTTTCCTGCCTGGGCTGGCTTCGAACTGACATCGTTAGATTTCAGCCTCCTGAGTAGCTAAGGTTGTAGGCATGAGCCACTGGTGCCTGGTTAATTAGGGATTTTTTTTAATCTTTTTTTTATTGTGAAAATACTGTACAGAGGGGTTACAATTACATGGGCAAGATAATGAGTACATTTCTTATCAAGCATTGTAGCCTCCTCCTTTGTTTCCCCTTCCCATCCCTTCCCATCCACCCCCGCCCCCGCCCCCCCCCCACCCAATCCTCCCCGAAACCCCCCCCCCCACCAAAGTTGTAAAGTTCGCTTTCGACATAACGACTTGTACATCTCATTGTTGCAATGGGTCCACCTGTATCCCTATTTAAACGATTTGTTTTTCCCCTTCCCCTCCACAAATTATACCGACATCAAATACAGTGAAAGCAGGGGTTATACTGTGGGGGAGGGACATACAAAACAACAAAGAAATAATCTTATAAATGTGTTAGAAACAATCGCATGAAAGAAAAAAAAAACATTTGAATACATATCTTAGGGTTCATTTCCCTAACATCACCTTATCTGACCTTTTCTGCTTGACTCAGACAAATACTAGATATGGCAAATAAGGGAAACCATGGGACCTATATTTCTTTGGTCCTGGCTTACTTCACTTAATATAATTTTTTCCAAGTCTTTCCATTTAATTAGGGATTTTTTAAAGATAAAACTAAAGCTTTAGCATTGGCTCTAAATAGAAATTAATTCTCATGTAGATACTTTATACAGAGACTGCACACAGAAACATTCTAAACCTGAACCTACAAGCTTATTTCTGCTAATTTTCTATGTAAACACTTCCCCTGAAACAGGAAACACAATCTATAAGTTGCTTAAAAAGAGAAAGTCCAACTGAGTAACTCATATCCCCACAATACTTACGACTGAAATTTGAGTATGATTCAAATTTTCTGTAATGATGAGGAAAATGTAATAGCCACCAACTGCAGGCTTTATAATGCCAAATTCCTTTATCAATATTTGGTACACACTTCTGAGTGAAAAGTGAGAAACTAAATATCTTACTCAGATGCCAAGTCTCAGAATGTGTCACTGTGCCAGTAATTCACACAAAGTCTACTTTCCTCTCAGTTTTCAATGTGTGTGTCTGTGTGTATTTGCATGTTTGATCAACTTTTTGTAATATTTATCATATGGAACATAACATTCAAAGCTATAAAATTAGCACACATTTCAATTCTTCTATAAAATAAATAGTTCATACTGACATGGTAAAGAGAGACAAGTAACATACAGCAGAAGCTTTGGAAATGGACATTGCCTGTGCTTCTTGAAGAAGATGTGCTCTGAAAACAGATGTTTTTCTGAAAACCCCAAAGGACTTTCCTTTTTGCTCACTGTGAATATTTCCTCATTATTTTCTTGGCTGTAAAGAAATGAATTACTGCCATTGGTGACTCACGACTGTAATCCTAGATACTCAGGAGGATGATATCTGAGGATCATGGTTTTTAAACAAGTCTGGGCTGAAAAAAAAAATCTATCTCCACTTACCCAAATAATAAAGTGACAGTAGTTAAGAAAAATCTATCTCCATTTAACTAAGTAGAGTGGCAGCCATTAAGGGACCGTTTCCAAGGCTCTAAGTTCAAGACCATTAGAAAAAAAGAAAGAAAGAGAGAGAGAGAGAGAGAAAGAAAGAGAGAGAAAGAACGAAAGAAAGAAAGAAAGAAAGAAAGAAAGAAAGAAAGAAAGAAAGAAAGAAAGAAAGAAAGAAAGAAAGAGAAGGAAGGAAGGAAGGAAGGAAGGAAGGAAGGAAGGAAGGAAGGAAGGAAGGAAGGAAGGAAAAAGAAAGAAAGAAAGGGAGAAAGAGAGAAAGAGAGAGGGAGGGAGGAAGGAAGAAAGGAAGGAAGAAGGAAGGAAGGAAATTATTATTGTGTGCAACATAGAAGTTTACTAGGCTAATGTTTAGGATGAAGGACAAATTGTCATATAACTCTAATACAGGGAAATGACTTCCATGCTGACGGAAACCAGCATGAACCAAGGATTCACTGAAACAAAGATCAAGCTGAGTATGTAGATACCTATGGGTGTCAAGTGAGAGAACACATAGGCTGTGTTCTGTTTCTCTTTGAAGATCTCCTTATAGCAACTGCTAGATGGATTATGTATTACAAGTGACTTATTTTGTTCTCTGGTGCTTTTCTAAATTTTCTTATAAAGATACTTTCTGCTGAATCTCTACTAATGGATGAGTTGAATTACTGATAAGATGTGATCGAGGATGAATGAAATAGAACATAAGATGACTACATTGTTACTGACAGGTGAATATATATTTAATTAGTTCTGTCAAGCATGCATACAATATTTTACATTGTAAAAAAGTATCCTTACAAATAGAATGGTATCCTTACAAATAGAATGTCCTAGACAATAGAAATCTGTACTAATTTCTAGGAAAGTGACAAAGCCAAATGACATTGACTCTGCTGTCTACAGGCCTCAGACATCTACTCTGGGCCTGGCACAGAGACCAATATATACTAAATAGGGAAAGGCCTTGGTATTGCCAGTATTTAGATACAGGGTCTCTAGATTGTGCTAATATAAGGATTCTCATAGTTTGTTGGAGAAACTTTATTTCTAAACTGGTATAAAAAGAGCATTTTTACAAAGGATTTTCTGATCAAATGTTGATTATCACTTTTTTGTATGTTCTTAAAACTCTTCTTATAAGACGGTGAGATGAATTATATATTTTGAGACTCCCAGCTGAGATGAATATCTTAGTTTAAAAATCTAGCACTAGCAAAATGCAACTTTCCTTAAATTATCAATAAATATTTATGATGGAATATTACAATGCAGTTGAAAAACCATTTCAGGACCTCTTTTAGAGACAGTAAAAGGTATTATACGCTTTCCATAATTTTCTATCTATTTTACAGCTTTGAAAATTGTTTCAAATTCATTTAGATTTGCAATAGAAAATCTTTTCCTTGACTAAAGACAAAAATGATGAAAGCCATATTGCAATGCCAAGCTAGTTTTTAAGCATTAAATTACTCAACTTTAATAAAATCATTCACATTAGCATTATATGTGAGGAACCAGCAGAATCGATTGCTCTTCAATAAATTTGTGGAAAACAAGGAAAATTTGGCTTTTCTGAGTGAAATAAAAATGAAAATCTTACTAAAAAATAGGAGATCATTGTAACTCTATGCGGTGAAATAATCTACTCAACTCAGATTTCTTCTGTTCTAAGTGGTTGTTAGCAATGGGAGATTAAAGGTTTATATGCTAAAATCTCCCAACCCCTCTTCTTGTTCTCCACAGACATTTTCAATCCCAGGACAAGTTATTTCCATTCCACTGTGATGTGTCAAACAAATGATCATGAAAAAATAAACATCTGTTTGATAATGAATCAAAGCAGAATATATATTTTGTTGGGGGATATGATACACCAGTCTAACATATAGACTGGAATCAACTTAGTCTATACTATAATATGTAAATTGCCACTTTACCTATTAATAAAAGATAATACTAGATACCTGTGGAATAAGTAAATAGGTAATAGATTACATATATGATTTTTCAGACATTATAACTAGAGTATATATTTGTTATTTCAATGAATGTAAGTAAAGACACCTGACATACATGTTTTTCTTCCAGACAATGTGAAGTTGGAAGGATTTTTTTGACATTACACAGATAAACCTTTTTTATTTTTAACCCTACTTTAAAGCTTTTCCAATTTTTAGTATATCCTAGGGAGAGTTTTAGAAATACCATTATCACCCACTTTACCAGCAGGTTTGCCATGTCCATCTGAAAGGAAAAGAGACAGGATGAAGATGGTCCACACAGCCCATCCTATGAAATGAAAATATACCCATCCAACTTAGAAGGATTTTTGTCTGTTTGTTTGCTTGTCTGTTGTGTCCACAAGTCCTGAAGCTTGATTGCTAGGCCTGGCCATTGTCTCTGAGCTTCTTGGGATCAAGACTAGTACTCTACCACTTGAGCCACTGCTCTACTTCTGATTTGCTTTTAGTTTATTGGAGGTAAGAGTCTTTTCTACCTGTGCTGGCTTTGAAATTGTTATTCTCAGAGCTCAGCCTCCTGAGTATCTAGGATTACAGGCATGAGCCACCAGCCTGCAGCAAGTTAGAGGTTTTAAAAAAGAAACTTTTGTTAAAGAAAATAAACATTCAAATGGAGGGACAAGGGGTGAACAAATGCAGTCGTGGTACTCACTAGACACCATGTGGAAAATGAACTATACAACTTGTGAGTGGGTATGGGAGGGAAAAACTGGACAGAGCAAGAGAAGGGGTGACATTGTTCAAAAAGACATGCACTCTTTACCTGGCTTATGTGACTGCCACCTCTCTATATTTCACCTTTATAATAACAGTAATTTTTTAAAGAAAAACATTCAATTCAATTCAAAATTCAGCAAGGAAATATCTTTATTCAGGGACATTATGGTTGGGAGAAGGGTCTCTGCAGTGAGATTATGCAAGGGAGGATTGGGACTGGGCTCAGCACCTCATAGAGTGTCACTAAGTAAGGATGTTAACTAGAGAGCAGTCTAGGGGTGTGTGTATACAAAATTACTAAGAGTCATCAGGAGATAAAGGAACTCCTACTGAAAACAGACAGGAGTAATCAGATAGCAATTGGAAGAAGACTATCTGGATACTAAGAACTGAACAGATGAAATGAAGACAATGATTGGGAGCCTGACCAGAGCTTAGTCAAAGAATCTTTGTCATTGGAAAAATTCTACCAGTTTCTCCTCTTAATTTTTCCTATATGAAGTTATGTCTTACTTAGTAAATATTTTAGGTATATATATATATATATATATATATATATATATATATATATCATATTTGTGTGTGTGTGAGTGTGAAGTAGCTTTGAGTGAGAATTAAAAACAAAGATACTAGCCAATCACTGGTGGCTTATGGTAATAATCCTAGCTATTCAAGAGACTGAAATTTGAGGCTGATGACTCAAAGCCAGCCTGGGCAGAAAGTCCATGAGGCATTTATTTCCAATTACTCAGTAAAAAGCAGGAAGTGAGAATGTGGCTCAAGTGGTAGAGCATCACCTTTAAACAGAAAAAGCCAAGCAAGAGCATGACAACCTCTGGACTTGAGTACTGGAACACACATGCGCACACACACACACACACACACACACATGCATACACCACGAATGAGAGTACACACAAAGAAAAACAAGAATTGGGAAGAAAGTCACGATACCACACAGGAAAGAAAGCTTATTCTTTGGTAAATTATCAAAATCTGAATCTTATTTTTAAACTCTTATTAGCAATGTAATAGCAGCAAGAAAATATAATCAAGAATTGCAGAAGGCCAAGTAGAGGCTATTAGCAGAATGAAGAGAGGAAGAAGGAGAATGCAGTCACAATATTCAGTACATATCCTATGAAACAAAGAAAATTGAGGAGAAGCGTTGGGTTGGGGGGCGATGGGAAGAACAATGAAAGGTAATATTGAACAAGTTGCATTGTCTTATCAACTGATTTGTTAAATGGTAACTTCTGTACAACTACTTAAAGATAATAAAAGTTGGGGATTTAGCACAGTGAAAGACCATTTGCCTGGCAAGTGCAAACTCCTGTGTTAACCTCAACTTGTCCAAAAATACAGCACTAGCAAAAGATTTTTTAAAAAAATATGATTTTGAAAAGAGTTTTTGCAATCTGTCCTTTTAAATTTATCACTCCCTAATGCAACACTTTCCGGGTGTAACCATACATTATTCACTGTATGTGATGGACTACAAATAATTAATGGCAAAAGTTTAAAACCTACCTTTTAGGATTCCATTTAAAAATATAATATTAAAGATCAAAAGAAAATATATTTTATGAACAAAGAGTTAGTGAACATAGCTTTAACTATTTCTTTCACTGGCCTATGAAAGATTATTTGTATTTTAATCTATTTATTATGCCTAAACAACCAAACTTTTGCTAAAGATAAAATACACATTTTGTAGAAAATATATAATCTATCCAAGCAAGTTAGTCCTTGTAATAGTTCCATGATTAATTATTTCTACTCAACTTTTTAGTGAAATTGAAATATTAATAGGTGCTAGTGGCTCATATCTTTAATCCTAACTTTTAAAAGGCTGAGATGTGAGGACTGAGGTTTGAACTGAGCCCAGGCAGAAAAATGTATGAGGCTCATCTCCAACTAGACATTCAAAAAGCGGGAGTGGAGCTGTGGATCAAGTAGTCGAATATAATCAATGAGCAAAAAAAACCTAAGGGGCAGCATCCAGGCTGTAAGTGTAAGCCTTAGTCCCAGTGCTAAAATAAAAAATAGAGACAAACTTACAAATAATACTACACCAAGAATAATTTGCAGAAGTTACAGGTTTATTGTGGTTGTTGGCAATGGGAATGCAGATTATAGGGCCAATATAATTAATAAGCTATAATTATTTTTTTCTTTTAAAACATTGTAGTTGAACCTGAGGCTTTGTAGATTTTTTTTCTTTTTTTTTTTAATTTATTTTTTATTGTGAAAATACTGTACAATTACATGGGCAAGATAATGAGCACATTTCTTATCAAGCATTGTAACCTCCTCCTTTGTTTCCCCTTCCCATCCCATCCTCCCCCGACCCCTCCCCACCCAACCCTCCTCCCCCCCACACCACCAAAGTTGTAAAGTTCGTTTTCGACATAGCGACTTGTACGTCTCATTGTTGCATTGGGTCCACCTGTATCCCTATTTAAACGATTTGTTTTTTTCCCATCCCCTCCACAAATTATAACAACATAATGAGCCCAGATTCCTTTTCCTTCTTAACAACTTCATGGACAAAAGACTTGTTCCTGCCATGTTGTCCACCTTCTGAGTCGCTGTGCCCCAGCTATTCTTACTGTATTTAACTGGTTACTGGTAGGGAGCATTTTCTTTGCCCATTTTGTGTTCTTGTTGATTTTATGCATGTAAGACCTTTCATACATCAGAAATAATGATACTGTACCATTCATAAGGAAACAGAAAGACTTGAAAAATTTTATCAACCGAATTAAGCTAACCTCCGAGAACCATAGATAGCATGGATAGGTTGCATCGTATCCCTTATTTGTGGTAGCTGGAATGTGCCTATAGATCTACAAGTAAACACACTGGGTGGTAAGAAATGGATAACAAATGAATTAACTGAAGTGTAATAGACTCTATGAAGAGTGCAAATAGTATGTACGATTCTTTTAAAGAGACTAAGTCAAAATCCAACAAAAGAAGCAGCAGGAAATCAGTACTTGCAAGAGAGGAAGATGGAGCTAAGCAGAAAAGGGTAGAAGAATGACGGAGGAAGGGGAAAGAGTGCAGGCAAGAATTAATTGCTTTTAATTGTTTACTTAATTGTTTTTTATTAAGTATACCACAGAATTGAGAAATATAAGGGAAGGAGTGGATGGAAGAGAGTGAAGATGTATTGTATACATAAACTGCTCTGTTAAATGGCAAAAAATTCAATATATAACCTAAAATTAAGAAAGGTGAGGGAAGGGGTGAGGTGGGAGAGGTAGGTGAGAATATTGGAAGGGGTGACATTGGTCAAGATGCACTGTGCTCATAAACTGATTTGGTGAATGGCAACTCCTTTGTACAAAGATAATATTCCCAAAGGAAAAGATCTTTATAATTGTAGTGTATCATTTTTTTCTTACCTGAAGCCCCAAACTTTCATCTTCTTCCTTAAAGGAAGCAATGCATAGGTTTCTTTATTTGACATATCTAAATGTACACTATCATTTCTCTTTCTGCTTTGGGGCTATCATTAAGTGAAATAAGGGTTATGCGAAAACAAGAACTGCTAGCAAAAACCCAACCGTTGATCTGGCAAGGTAGATGGCCAATAAAAGATGAGCATTGGGTAGTTTCTGCAGCTGGAATGCAAATGAAAACAGACAATAAGTCATGTCCTAAGTAGTATTCCACAGGTGAGTCAAGATTTATCATGCTACTCAGAATCTTGAGTAATTTAAAATATATATTTTGACATTGCCCCATTTGTTAGGAAATGGAAAGACTTGGAAAAAATTATATGAAGTGAAGTAAGCCTGGCCCAAAGAAACATAGGTCCCATGGTTTCCCTTATTTGCAATAACTAGTATATGTCTGTGACAAACAGAAATGGTCAGATAAGTTGATGTTAAGCAAAATGAACCCCAAGATAAGGATTCAAATGGTTTTTCTTTCTTACGATTGTTTCTAGCATATTTATGATTTCTTTGTTGCTTTGTATGTACCTCCCCCATGGTATAACCCCTGTTTTCACTGTATAATTTGTGAGGGGAAGGGAATAAACAAATTGTTTAAATGGGGATACAGTTGGACCCATTGCAACAATGAGATGTACAAGACATTATGTCCAAAAATGAACTTTGGGGAGGGTTTGGAAAGGGGAGGGTGGGATATGGGAAAAGGATAGGAAGGGGAAACAAAGGAGGAGGCAACACTGCTTGATAAGAAACGTACTCATTATCTTGCTCATGTAATTGTAACCCCTCTATGGTATTTTCACAATAAAAAATATATATAAATATGATATTTTGGTGACATATGCCATTTCATATTTCATACTGCTTTTGGCCACAGGTAATAAACCGAGGAGACTACTACAAATATTATGCTGCACTTAGAATTCTTTACCGATTCAAGGAAAGAGCAAATATCCTATATTTTAATGACTTCCTTAGCCAGTTTCTATGTATGTGATTCAGATAAATAAATACCCACAGACTTGCTGTGGATTAACATTTTTGGTAGCTATTTCTTCCTTCAGATTAAATTTTAAAAATGCAGATATTTTGTCTTTTGGTCTTATCTGGGACCTGAGCACAAATGTCTTTATTTTAAATCTCTTTTGAATGTTCTTTTTTTTCTAATTTTGCATTTTCTTGCATGATTGCTCTTGTGTTTGCTTGCTATTAACTGTTGTCCTTCAGCAAGAAAACAATCCAGTCTCTGACATCTTATAAAATGGAAAGGCCTTCTCCAGTCTTTCCCTTTTTCTAACAATATTATCCATCTTCATTTTCAATTTAGAGGTGTCCCAGAAATAATAAGATAAATGCATTCATCAAAAACAGAAAAACTTCACACACACACACACACACACACACACACACACACACACACACACACACACACACACACACACACCAGCAACAACCCAGAGAAAATCACTTGTGGAAAATTTCCATTTTTTATTCCCTGTTGAATATAAGCAAGATAGACATTTGAATGATTTGAATGAGTAACACATAGAAATGACCAAAGGTACATGAGAAAATGCTAAAAAAAAAAAAAAAAAAAAAACCCACTGGAGCCACAGTTCCACTTCTGGCTTTTTGAAAAGAAGAGCCTTTCAGATTTCTCTGCCTAGGCTGGCTTCAAACTGTGATCCTCCAATCTCAGCCCCCTGGGGAACTCACAAGTGTGAGCCACTGTCACCAAGCTAATGTTGCAGAGTATAAACGTCATGAATTTCAAAAGTCACCAGCAAATAGGTTTTTACCATTCTTTATGTGTTCAGAAGAAATTTCACAGTGGTTTGATTTGTATTTTTTTATTGTGAAAATACTGTACAGAGGGGTTACAATTACATGGGCAAGATAATGAGTACATTTCTTATCAAGCATTGTAGCCTCCTCCATTGTTTCCCCTTCCCATCCCTTCCCATCCTCCCCGGCCCCCCTGATTTGTATGTTTTGAACTCTCAAAAATCTATATGCTTAGAACCTTCATCTCCAAGGCAACATTTTTGGGGGTAGGTGGAGCCGAATGAGGGTTTGTTAGATTGGGAGAACTCTTCCCTCAGCAATGGAATAATATTGCTCAATAAAGGGGCTGCTACAATGAGTTCGTGCTTATGGAAGATCCCATTTCCTTCCAGTTTGTTTGTTTGCTTGCTTGTGCTGGTTCTGGGAGGCTTGAACTCTGGGTGCTTTGCCTGAGCCTATCTGTGCTCAAGGCTAGCACTCTACCACTTGAGCCATAGCACCATTCCCAGCTTTTTCTGAGTAGTATATTGGAAATAAGAGTCTCACAGACTTTTCTGCTGGGGCTGGCTTTGAACGGTGATCTTCAGATCTCAGCCTCCTGAGTAGCTAGGATTACAGGCATGAACCACCCATGCCCAGCTGCCTGTTGCCTGCCTTCCCTTATCTGAGAACACAATGTTCCTCACCTCAGTGAGATGGATTGTTTAAGGTACAGACCATCTATCACTTTATACCATCAACAAACACTGGGATTCTGACTCCTCAGTGTACACAAGTGTGAAGAATTACTTTTCACGAACAATAAATCTCCTGTTTCAAATTACTATGTGATGGAAGTCCAATATGGCTTAAGATACACATGAATTATATCCTATGAGTGCAATTTTTGCTCAATAAACTTTAAATGTTTTCCTTCCTCTCTGTCTGTGTCTCCTTCCCCTTTTCCCTCCCCTTTATCTCTCTGCTCTCCCCTTCCCCTTCCCCTCCCGCTCCCCCTCCCTCTCTCTTTTTCTTGTATCTGGGCTTCATATGAGGCCCTGCACACAGGGTCCCTAGATTTTTCACTCAAGGCTGATATTCTACCACTTGAACCACACTTCTACTTCCAAAGTTTTGCTGATTAATTGAAGAATGTCTCAGATTTGTATCCCTGGTCTGGCTTGCAATCCTGTATAGCTAAGATCACAGATGCTATCCATCAGCAGCCGGCTCAGCATTTTATTTTGAAGTCCAGTTGTGTTAAGAACTTTAATGTACTTTCTCACTGTGCCTCAGTGAAAAAGAGAAAAAAAGAAAATTCCTTTAGAAAAGCAGTTTAGGAGTGGTCAGCAGAAATTGACTTTTCTCTTTGAAAAGCTTTGATTATCCTGGGCTAAGACCAACAAGTACAGAATGGTTAGAGTAGTCTTGGAGAAAAGTAGATGAAACAGAATTCCGTAATTGATCCTAAGTACTTTTTGTTCAACATGACATACTAATCATGCATGATTTTTTCCAGCCATTTATTTTCTATAATTTGTAGTTTGTATCACAGTGGAGTGGTTCTTTCACTTTTATACATCTTTAAGCATTTAACATCTTTTTCTCTACATTTGGGAAATTCACTGTTTCCCAGATCATTGTAAGACTGCATATGATTCTCAGCAGTTTGTTTCTATTTTGTGGCCTCCAAATATTCTCTGGATGTGATTCTTTCTAAAGCTTCATTTATAAATTTGTTTTACATTCCAGCCACATAATTCCATGGGGTTGCAAAAATCCTACTTAAAACTCTCCTAGAAATCTTACTTACTGAAAACCAAAAGGCAATGGGAAAATATAATTCAAATGCCAAATAGGCATTACTGATGGGGTATAAATTATAAGAGAAAAGTTGTTGAAAAAATGTAAACATTTTCTTGACCATTTTTAAATATTCAGTTCTCATATTCCTACAGAATTATATCTTTGACTAATTTCATGACAATGAGAAGCTTTTGGTTTTCTGGTTGAAAGACAGGACAGGTACAAAATGTGTAAAAAGAAGCTGAGCAAATAATAATTGAGTAAAAAGTAAATAGAAAAAAATAAGAGGAACAGAAACCAAACTTTTATAAAAATATTTTTCAAAAATCTTTAAGGAGTTATGCGAAGGAGTCTTCATTTAACAAAGCAGTTTATGAATACAACATTCTCACACATCCTTCCCAAGCATGCCTCTCTTATTTTTCTTAATTTTGTAGGATATACTTTTTTTTTGTCAGTCATAGGGCTTGACCTCTGGGCCTGGGCACTGTCCCTGAGCTCTTCAGCTCAAGGTGACTACTCTACCACTTGAGCCACAGTGCCACTTCCAGTTTTCTGCTGGTTTATTGGAGATAAGAGTCTCTCGGACTTTCCTGCCCGGGCTGGCTTTGAACCATGATCCTCAGATCTCAGCCTCTTGAATAGGTAGGATTATAGCCATGAGCCACTGGCGGTGAGCTACCTTTTTTTTTTAAACTATATTCTTCCCCTTTCTCCTCTACATTGGCCTACATTCCCTTTCAAGTATCTGTTTATTTTGTTGTACTGTGATTTTGCTTTTTAAGGGAATTATTCTGTTTTGAGTTCTCCACTGAATTGGCTATATTTCAGCGAACACATTTGTGCATATGGGTAGATAGGCCAAGAAAATCAGTGAGTAATTTCCACTAAATTTTTAATCATCCCTCGGGAACTGAATACAAATACCTCAACATCATTTTTTGTTCTCTGGTAACTTCTTCCATCTACCACATCCATTGGGACCACTGTTCAAATGTTCACAGTATCAATACACACACTAGTGAAGCAAACCAAATATCTACCCTTTTTATTGACATATAACATGCCTACAGAGACAGCTTATTTATCAAATAGAATTAAATGTAAACCTTTGAAATTATATCATGACTTATATCGTGATTTTATATTCCAATAATTAGCTATTTCTTATAATTATTAACAGGGTTCTAGCTACTACCAACGAAGCCCATTTATATCTTTGGGCTCTTGTAGTCTTACTGGTTGAAATTTCTGCCAGCACACAGGCCAGGAATTACTATAACCAGTGCTATTACAAAAAGACACAGATTTGCAAAATGTTTCCTTAAAATATTATTACTGAATTAACCTTAAGGAAATTGAGACATTTGTTCAAATTGTGAGACAATTGCAGAAAAAAAATGGCCTAATGTTAACTATGGATATATTTACCTGAGTTGCCAATTAATTGTGGTTTAATTAGTTGAAATGTAAATACTCTAATTCACCAGTAATAAATATCCTCCACTCAAAATGATTATGTTAAGGGTCAGTGGTAAGGTGCTTGTCTCATACTGAAGAAAGAGAAAAATCATTATTGAATTGAATATTACAGATATAAAATATAAGCAGTATATTTTCTTTACTTTTGGCTCAATTATCTGACTCATTCAAGCTTGTCAGTTCAAAGTTGATAACAAACAGTATTCAGAACTCCCTTTCTAATAGCTCCTTTACTTGAATAAGCTGAACTGTCATTTTGAAATAATCTACAACAAACATATAGAAAGCCTGAGGGAATTGACTGTATTTCACCAGTGAATCTTGACTGGTGTTCCTGTGTTATTAATAAAGCATGTTTGTTTACCTCCTAATTTCTGGCTTGCTCCTCTATTCATCTGACTATTATTACACTCAATTCCCAGGGGTTTATAAATCCTCAATCTGTTGTGAAAAATATATTTTAAAAGATAATTTAACATTGTGACTTTCAGATTGCAACAACCAGGGAAATTTCTCTTATGAAAAAAAAAGAAAATTATGAAAGCAATGTAAAATATGATGCTCTCACAGCCTAAATCTTAGGGGTCTATGGAAGTTCTTTTTTGGGAGATTTATATACATTTTTATATTCCTGTCAACCTGAAAAATAATACTTTGAACTAACAAAGAGGGAAAACCATTTTAGATTCAGACTTATTATATGTGTATGTGTGTGTGTGTGTGTGTGTGTGTGTGTGTGTGTGTGTGTGTGTGTGTGTGTGTATTATTATGCTCTAGGCATGTCTAAGTCCCCATGCTTGAGGAATAATTTGCTTCAGTAAACAGCAAATAAATATTTTGGTAAAATTGCCACAGAGCTTATAATTTGTAGCCTTTCTACAAATTATTTGTCAACCCAGTTTACAAGTATCATCCTTCAGTAGTTTAATGTATAAGTAGTAATTTACTCCTAGTTCAAATTGAACTTTCCCAATAATGTAGTAATCTTTGGGGACAGAAGGTAGGAAGGTCAAAGTTTCAATGATTTGAGACAGCTAATGAGACTATTGAACTAACTTAGCTCCTCAAGCTTAATTCAGATATATTGGTACAGGCAAAAATCTAACTGTAGCTACATTCTGGGCATGACTTTTCTGATATGACACTGTAGCATTTTTAAATCAACATAGATTTGGTTATAGGAGGTAGCTGTGTACGTGGTGATTTATTCAAGAACACACTTATCTAGTATTCTCTAGGTATTAACAACTAGACTTCTCCACCTCTTCCAGACATGACAGAAATGCCTGCAGAAATTCACAAATGCTTTCAGAAGGTGGCCTAAAATCATCTCTGATTGAAAATGTCTTGATATTCATCTATAGTATATTTAGTAGGTAATGGTATTACAGAAACAGCCTATATGACCAACAATAGATGAATTAGTCAAGGGGAATATATATACAGGAATGTTATATATATTATATATGGTATATATTATACATAGTATAGAGTATGCATACTATATATTACATAGTATATATAAACTGTGCAGTATATATATATATATATATATATATACAGTGTACATATGCTGTATATAGAGAGTATAAGCAATATATGTGTGTATATAATGTGCATATATACTGTATATATACTATATATAGTATATACTATGTATTAACATATATATAATAATATAAGCATATGTACAATATAGTGTATATATTGTACATATTGTATTATACATATTATGTATGCATATACATATATAATATGTATATGTAATATGCATATAATATATAACATATCTATTATAAATTATATGCATATTATATAGTATATATTACATATGTACATATTATATACATATTCTATATGTATATACATGAATAATATAATATGTATGTGTATATATGTATATATACATATATAATATACTTATATTATATGTATTGTTTATATATTGTATATACTCTGTATTGTATATAGTTATATATACATAATATATAATATATTGTATATAGTATACTATACTATATAAAATATGTACAGTACATACTTTCTAATATACTATATACACTGTATATATACTGCATACACAGTAAATATATAGTAAGTACAATATAGTATATATAGTATTATATATTCATAAATGTGTGTAAGGTATACTAATTATCCATCAGGACAAATAACACGTCATTTGCAATGAATTGGTTGGTCCTGGAAACATTATGCTCAGTGAAATATGTCGACATGAAACAGACAATGTTTTCTCTCATATGGGAAAATTAGATCTAAATTATAAACATATATGAAAACACATACGGGGTCATGTACATTATACACAACATGTTAACTAAAGTATGCTATAAGAAGGGCACATTCCAGTGGTGTAACTTCTTTGAAAACCTAACTTACAGTTTAGCCAAGTGAAGACTAGGAAGCTAGATCATGCGTTGTTTGGAGAGGAGACATCAAGAAAGAGAAGCAGATGAACAGTGAGAGAACAAGTAGACAAATACAGTCATGGTATTCAATGTACACATGTGAAAATAGAACCAGGTAACTTGAGGGGATGTGTGTGTGGAGCGATGAGAGAGAGTAGAAGGAGAGTCATTCATCGAGATGCGTTGTACTCAAAGTGACCTGCTGAACTGAAACCCCTTGTAAAACTGCTTCAATATACTCAAGAGTTAGCAAAATGGAAGCAAAGAATAAAGCATGCAAAATATCTTAAAATATTCATTTAGGAGCTATCTATGTCCATATCTATATCTTTATCTATGTATGTAAGTATCATCAGATTCCAAACTGCATCCTGGTTTTAAGCAACATGCAATCCTAGTGATGATGCCACCATGAAACTCCCCTTGATGGAAAAGTCACCAGATCACTTCCAGTAGAGCTGCAAGAAAATTTTTCCCAATCTCATTCAGCATGAACCATCTTTAGGAAGACTGAGGTAATAATACACTTTTCCTGTTCTGAAAAGAGGAAGGTGAGTATTTAGATCTATCAGGTGAGTTTATCCTCAGGTTTCAAGAATACTTGGGCAAAGTTCTGTTCAAAGAAAAGATTGTTTTTCAGTTTCACAACTATTTTTTTTTTATTTTTATTGTGAAAATACTGTACAGAGGGGTTACAATTACATGGGCAAGATAATGAGTACAATTCTTATCAAGCATTGTAGCCTCCTCCTTTGTTTCCCCTTCTCATCCCTTCCCATCCTCTCCCTGCCCCCGCAATCCTCCCTGCTCCTCCCCACCCCCGCACCAAAGTTGTAAAGTTCATTTTCTACATAACGACTTGTATATCTCATTGTTGCAATGGGTCCACCTGTATCCCTATTTAAACGATTTGTTTTTCCCCTTCCCCTCCACAAATTATACCGACATCAAATACAGTGAAAGCAGGGCTTACACTGTGGGGGAGGGACATACAAAGCAACGAAGAAATAATCTTATAAATGTGTTAGAAATAATAGCAAGAAAGAAAAAAAAACATTTGAGTACATATCTTAGGGTTCATTTCCCTAACATCACCTTATTTGACCTTTTCTACTTGACTCAGATATATACTAGATGTTGCAAATAAGGGAAACCATGGGACCTATGTTTCTTTGGGCCTGGCTTACTTCACTTAATATAATTTTTTCTAAGCCTTTCCATTTCCTAACAAATGGGGCCATGTCATTCTTTCTGATGGAGGCATAGAATTCCATTGTGTATATTGATGCACAATATTGTATTTTTATTCAGAAACAAATGCATCAGTAGGATAAACTCATTTTTTTCACAATGGACATTTTTCAGCCTTTCACCACCACTTTCATATGCTACAATTTATATTAAAGATTCATGATCTTCACTCAACATGTTGTAGGGTTTTTTTTGCCAGTCCTGGGACTTGAACTCTGGGCCTGAGTACTATCCTGGAACTCCATTTTGTTCAAGGGTAGCCCTTGAACCATACCACCACTTCTGGCTTTTTCTCTGATTAATTATAGGCACAGGGACTTTTCTGCCCAGGCTGGCTTTGAACCGTGATTCTCAGACCTCAGCCTCCTAAGTAGCTAGGACTACAGGCATGAGCCACTGGTGCCCAGATTATTGTAGGCTTTTTATGTGGCATTGTCAATGTAAAAATGACACCAGATTTCTGGGTTTTGGTGCCTCATGCTTCTAATCATAGCTAATCAGGATGCTGAGATCTCACAATCCAGCCCAGGCAACAAAGTCCATACAAATTTAATATCCAATTAACCACCACCAACAAACACACACACACACACAAAACACAGAAGTAGCAGTTTCGTTCATGTAGTAGAGTGCTAGCTTTGAGCTAAAAAGCTAAGCAAGAGCATAAGGCCCTGAGTTCAAGCCCAAGTACCAGCATACACACACACACACACGCACACACACACATGCACACACACACTCAAAATTGCATCAGATAAAATAAGTGAAATTAGAGACTGAGAAAAGCCTTATTCAAAGATATTAAACTGTGCAAAGAGTGATTCAATTTTATTCCACTAAGACCCAAGTTATACAGAAAAGAATTCAACACAGGGAAGAGGTTGAGCACTGAGACTTGAGCACACTGAGTTATCCTTAGTTGGCAAATAATATTTTCATGGATGAAGACATGTGTTCGCTAAAAGGCCTCAATTGAGATTAGATTCCTTTTCATCCAGAAACCCTGGGGTATAGACAGGCATTTCAAGGTAAAGTCCAGGTCCCTGACAATGACAGTCTTTGGTTGTAAAACTGAAACAAACATTGAAGATTTATATGCATTTCAAAAGCTTGAGAAATAATTTATAACCGCAAGTTTTTAGAAGTAAATATGCCAAAGGAAGAATAGATAGACACTCAACATCAGGAAGAATCTTCAGGTAGAAGCCCAAGCACCAAGTTCAAGCCCCAAGACTCACCTCCCCCCTCCAAAAAAAAAAAAGTTTAAGGCAGCTGTAATTGGCCCTTCTCCAAATAGTACTTGGAAGTAATAAAGCATGGTAATTAATGGGGGGAAAAGAAACCCAAGAGCTGCATAATGGGTAGTACAAAGATAATTTATAATATTACCTTTAGGCCGGGCACCAGTGGCTAACATCTGCAATTCTAGCTATTAAGGAGGCTGAGATCTGAGGATCACAGTCCGATGCCAGCCCGGGCAAGAAAGTCACATGAGACTGTTATCTCTAATTAATCACCAGAAAACTGGAAGTGGCACAGTGGCTCAAAGAGTACTTGCCTTGAGCTGAAGAGCTGTGGGACTGTGCCCAGGCCCAGAGTTCAAGCCCCACAACTGACAAAAAAATTATCTTTATGTTTATATAAATGAATTGTTTTTTTTATCAAATTGTACCAACCATAACAAAATAAGAATATCATGGGGTTTACTGGTGTCTTTAACTGCAATGAAACTCTCAAACAGAAAACACCCACTTCGGTCTTTAAATGATTTTTTTCCAGAGCATGGAGTTATAACTATCTTAAAAAGTTCATTTACAGACTCAATATATGCACAAATCTTCACCTGGAGATATTAATCTAATGAACTGGTGTGTCACAAAATAGACTAAGGTCGAGCTATAACCAGGGCAAACTTGCTAAGAGGAAGGGAAAACGCTGGTTGGCACAATGGAATTTTACCAATGGCAAGAACCAGAGTTCCTTCCTGTCGTGTGGAAATAGTCCTGTCTTCCATGGAGATCCTCTTACAAAATCACATGGAAAGACTTTTCTACAAATATTAACCAACTTTCCTACGGCATTTGATCAATAACTACACTCAGAATCCATGCTGTGGATTAATCAAAAGGATCAACTTTAAAATTCACCCAGAAATAAGCTAAGTTACAAAAGCATCACACAAGGGTTTGTTGATTTCTACTGTTGATCATGGCATTGATAAATTGATTTTGATGAAAGTAAATGAGAGGGGAGATGTTATAAATAAAGTAGGATTTTCATCATGTCTTCAGTCATATCTTTGAAATAATCATAATATCATAATAGTCAAATGAGTGGTAGAGGCTGGGAAGGAAGTCAGTTTGCTACTTGGCACTCAAAGTGAGTCACATTCAACATTGAACTTAAACAAGCATTAGAAACACAAGAAAAGTTCTTTCTTTTTCTTTTTTTTTCTTTTTTTTTTTATTTGGTCAGTTGTGGAGCTTGGGCCTGGGCACTGTCCCTCAGCTCTTCAGCTCAAGGCTAGTGCTCTACCACTTGAGCCACAGCACCACTTCCAGCTTTTTTCTGTTTATGTGGTACTGAGGAATCGAACACAGGGTCTCATGCATGCAAGGCAAGCACTCTGCCACTGAGCCACTTTCCCAGCCCCAAAGAAAAGTTCTTGAATGGATGTTTCACACTCCATGTATTTCTTCTACACTGTCAATTCCTCCTTAGTCCACGTGGGACTTACCCAAACTTCATTATAGTAAGTTTAATACTTTGTAGTTGATTATCCTGATGACATAGTACTTAGTAGAAAGAAACAAAGCTATTAGAAACATATTAAAGATCATCCAAAAAGAATATATATATATATATATATATATATGAGATTTTGATCTATTCTACTGCAAAATCTTATTCATTTCATTTCTTTTCACACACACACACACACACACACACACACACACACACACACACACACACATATATACATATATATTACTAGTCATGGGGCTTAAACTCTGGGCCTGGGTGTTGTCTTTGATCTCCTTTTAGCATTGAGACACAGCATCACTTCCAGCTTTTCCTGTGATTAAAATTGGAGCTAAAAATCTCAGAGACATTCCTGCCATGCTGGCTTTGAACCACAATCCTCAGATCTCAGCCTCCAAAGTAGCTAGAACTACAGATGTGGCTCATATAGTACCCAGCTGTATTTCAGTTCTATGTATTAATATTGTCCTTTCTAACTGCAAGTAAAGTGGACACTCCATTTTAAGATACTTGGCTGACAGTAGGCATAAAGATGTGTAGATTAATATGAAATCAAGATCATCATTAGGGAGCTGACTTTCCAAAATTTTCAAAACCCACAAGAAATGTTACATTTCTAGACATACTTTTGAATTATCATAATTGAACTATAGAAAGTAATGACATAGAGAAGCAGCTGTCTTCCAACAAAGAAATTCCAGGACATGTGAGAGTCAAGGCTGAATTCTAGCAGCCTTTTAATGAACATCTATGCTTCCTGAAACCATGCAGAAGAAAGAAACAGAAATGGAAAGAATACTTAATAATGAATAATAAATAAAGCCACTCCACTTTTACTTATTGTATGAACTTGCCTTAAAAATCTCCATTCCCTTAAATCTGGCTTCTTTTGTTGTCTCATTTTACAAAAAAAAAATTTTGTTTCAAAAAGAAAAAATACCTTGTAATGATGCAACAAAAACTATACAAAAAATGTTCTTGATAACAATGGATGCAAAAATCCTTGATGAATTTCTTGCAGACAACTCAACAATTCATTTAAAATACACAAAGACACACACACACACACACACACACACACACACACGCCTTGATCACTTATGCTTTATTCAGATGTTATTTCAGAAATGAAAGAAAGGTCAATTACAAATCAACAAATTTATTCTCCTGAATAAGACTCCAATGGCTTAGAAAACATTGGCAAGAATTGGAAAGAATAGGATTGCATTAACTTAAATTTTTTAGCACAGCCTTGTAACTAAATAGGAAAGTGTCAACATGTAGAGTGGAAGAACTTTTTTGCCAGCTACTCATCCAGCAATTGCAACTGAGTAGACAAGACTTACAGCTTTTGGGAAGTGAGGAAAGTTGAGTTGTACCAATCCCACGGATAGTTTTTGAAAAAAATATCTGTTTGTTCTTATTGTTGTTTCCTTCTTGACAAGATCCCAAGGCCATGGGAGGAATCTGGGTATGTAAATTACTGCTCCAACACTATCAAGTAAGTATTCATTTAGACTGTTATATTCATGAAGCTGAGCACTTTCATAGCTAAATAAATAAAATGTGAGTACTTTAAGAATAGAAAACGTTATTTGTTTTAACACACCATATTCTGATGCTAAGAGCCAGTGGCTCATGCCTATAATCCTAGCTTGTTTGGAAGCTAAGATCTAAGAATTGCAGTTCCAAGCTAGCCTTGACAAGATCTCCATGAGTAAAAAAGCCAGAAGTAGAGAGAGGTGTGGCTCAAGGTAGATCACCAGCTTTGAGCCAAAAATGTTGAATGAGATCTTGAGTTTAAGCCCCAGAACTGGCATAACACACACACACACACACACACACACACACACACACACACAATACCCTATTATGGCATATTCTGATACTACAGTTCATAAGACAGTGGATAGCTTTTGTTTCTCCTCATTTGTGCAATTTCCATTAGTTTGAGGCATTTTCATTTTACTTAAAATTCCTTTACTTTTTCATGGTCAATCTTGTTATATCCTTGTTCCACAGTAAAATACTCTTGAAACCACAGTTTGGCAATGTAATCCCACAAACTGAAGTACATCCTAATCCCTGTGTCTCATATCAAATGCTTAGGTCTTTTTTTTTTTCATTTTATTTTTCCAATTCTGGGCTTGAATTCATGGCCTGAGATATGTCCCTGAGTCTTTTGCTCAAGGCTAGAGCTCTACCTCTTGAGTCATTGCTCCACTTCTGGCTATTTTAATAGTCTATTGGGGATAAAAGTTTCACCAACTTCTCTGCCCTTGTTGACTTTGAACGACAATCCTCAGATCTCAGCCTCCTGGGTAGTTAGGATTACAAGCATAAACCACCAGCACCTAAAAGCACTTAGGTCTTCTAAATCCTTATCTTATTTGTACTTCATATCACACTCTTTGGCTTTACTTCCAACTGAAATTCATTATCATCCACTTGTTAGTCACTCACCTAGATCTTCCTCATCATCTACCTATCTTGAGTTTCCATTTACCAACCACCTTCCAGGCTGAGCCTGTCTAATCGCAAATGTTTTTTATTTTCCATCGTCTGGGTTGCTGAGCTTTCCTGAGGAAATTACATAGGTCTGCCAAGTTGGGCAGATTTATGGTTTCCAATTTCAGCTGGACTCTTAAAATTGCTTGTCATTCCTTGCACACAAATGACTTGGTTTGATCGCTGTGACCTACACAGTGGTGTTGAGCATAGCTCTTCGCAGTCCAGCCTCTACTATTTATTTCTAGATGTGTAGCAGAGTCTGATGCTCCATCCCAAATTTATGGACTGCAGCACCCGCATGAATTATTCTTCTGAGCTTCCACCTGGACTGGCTCTTGCGCAGAGATGTAGGTAGACGATGCATTTGAAATGCCAGGCTCACAAGAAGGGAGGCTGCAGAATAGAGATCTGAGGACTTTTGGCCAAAGTCAAAATGATCCTGGGTTGCTTCAAAAGTGTGGATTTCTCCAAGTGTTAGTTATGTCTTCTATAAGAGATTATTGTGCCCTGATTCCTGGGACTCATGCCTGCGATCCTAGCTAGGAAGGAATCTGAGATCAGAAGGATCATGACTGGAGGCTTGGGCAAAAGGGCACAGGACTCCCATAACAAAAGACATGTACTGGTGGCACATGTCTGTCATACTGGTTGTGGCCGGAAATGTAAATCAGATTGTGGTCTAGGCAGCCTGGATAAAAAGCAAGATCATATCTCAAAAATAACCATCACCAAAAAGGTTGGAGGAGAGAGAGAGAGAGAGTGTGTGTGAGAGAGAGAGAGAGAGGAGGGAGGTAGAGAGAGAGAAAGAAAGAGAGATAAAAAAGAGAAGCAGAGAGAAAAATAGAGATTGGCAAGTGTCAACATTCTTGACACATGTAGAATGACTTGGATACATTTAACAAAAGCAAAATATAATTGCTTCTTGTTGCACATATAGGTGGGTGTATATGTCATCGCACACATGAATGTCATAGGAGTCCAGTGGTCTCCTATGACTGAAAGATCCTTTACTCTTTCACACTTTCTTTTAGGACAAATAAGTATCCTAGCACATTTTCCAATACATGTAATCAGATTGTAGTTTTTCTATTTCACACAGTAAGGTGGATTGTTCACCCCCCCTGTTTCTCATCTCACTTGAAATGTATAATTAATTCATAGTTAATAATTAATTATTGCATCAATTATAAATATTTAGAAAAATCCATGTATGTGCACAGTTCTGTGGTACACAAACACTGTGGTCAAGAAGGCAAGGTTATTACAGGAATAGACAAGGCTTGGCCCTCAATGTAGTTTATGTTACAAGAATAAGGATAAAATATTTATCTGAGTGTAAGAAACACCTCCCTCCTTTATTTTCCCAAGAAAGGAATACTAATGTTTAGTTGGGGTGGGGGAGTTCATATGTCTTTTTTCAAGTGAAAGATTGAAAATTAGTTCTTTCTTGGGCAGAGCAGCTGAAATTAGATACAAGTAGGAATCAGTACAATTCATTAGAAATGCATGGCTGTGGTAGACATGGTTATCAGATATGTGGGATGCACAGTAAGAAATATATCATTGCTACTCACTAGAGCAATAGCACGTCAAGCATCCTTATGGAAGATAAACAAAACATCCCAAGAGCTACAAAGGAACAATATTTAGGTACTTAGAAAAGGGAGTTCTGGTTTTCTGTTTGGAGTATTTGTCTTGATGGTTGTTATTTGCTTGATTGTTTACCTGGATAGTGTGTCATGTGGTCTTGAGTTTATAAGTACTTAACAGCTACATGTGGTGGGCCACGTGTGAGCTGGGAGAGTAGGTCTGGTCTCGCCCTTCTGTTAAGATGATCCAAGACAAGGTCTAAACCCATTTATTTTAAGGGAGCCTGAAAACACTTCAGCTTTGAAAAGCCATTGCTCAGAACTACAAATAGAAATTCCAAAGAACACTTCAGGTTATTTCCTGACCTGTATTGGATGCCTTTGATGTTACTGCTTTTAGATATAACAAATAACTTTCGCTACTATATAGTATCTCATTATACATTTCTGATTACTCCAGCCTTCTGAGTTTTCTTTCACTCTGTGGTTTCATCCTGTTAATTCATCCAGATTATAACCCCCAAAAAGGCAATTTATACGCTTGTATATATTCGTCTGTATCAGTAACTGAAGATGGAACTGAAGTCATGTCAGGTCATACTGAATGTTCCAGAAGGGAAAAGGTGGCCTTCCAGTCTCAAATTGAGTTTATAAGTACTCAGAAGCTACCTGGTTACTTTATTCCCATAATAGAGTCCTTTAATGTTGGTTGTATGTCTAAACAGTTTATCTTAATGTTGAAGTCATTCAGTTTGGGGAATATCACAGAGTAAGCAGAGTCTCCCTGAACATTCTGAAAACAAGACAATTAACAACAAGGTTAAGGCTACACTGAGAGTTGCCATTTGTATATACATTTATCTGAACTAGGGAAGGGGAATAAAATGGCGAGACAGAGGAGAAAGGGGGAAACGTATACAACAGTATACTCACAAGACAATATGTTGGAAATGATCTGTACAACTTGGAGGGAATGGGGAGAGGAAGGAGAAAAATGAGGGAGAAGGTAACAAGTTAGACAAGAAATGTAATCACTCCTTTCCTTACATAACTATAACCCCTTTGTACACTATCTTGACAATAAAGTAAAATAAAAATATCAAAAAAGAAGAAGAAAAAGGGGGAGAGTTGGGGAGGCAAAGATTAAAATAAATGCATTTATTCTTTAAAAAATAAAAAGTCTGGGTGAAATGATGGAAGATTTAAGCCTATGCCAACAACACTGGCTTTCAGAAACATGTTTAGAAAAGGCCTTGAGAATTAGTTCGCTGGGATATCATACCCGAAACAGGAAAAGTTGGTAATAGAGAAACTGCACAGCTGTGTGATTTGGTCCAAATCTCACGGACTTGTAAATGCCCTTCTTTCTGCTGTCATGCCAAATGAAGGTCACAAATCTCCATCTACTGAAGGAGTAGGATTCTAATAAATGTGTGAACTGACAAGGTCACAATGCAAACTTTACTTTCAGTGCAGGCAGGACTAAGCACTTTAAGTTACTACTTTGGGAATATACTTTCCACTGATAACAATACATAATTCCATCACATGTTTCATTTATCAGAGTGCACAAACTAATGTGAAATGTAGAGTCTACTCTACATTTGAAATGTAGATGTTATGTATCCTCTGCTCCCCAACACTCACACATCAATGGAACGAACCAAAAGCCCTTTCCCATCACCTTCTCAAAGAAGGCTAAAATACCTTTATTCAGGCTGATAATGCATGGAAAGGCAATGATTTTATGACTGAAATGTAATTGAAAATTTTCTCTTTCTACAACATCACAGTAGATTGCCAATTGTATTCTCTATGCCCAAAGATCTTTTTCCAGCACTTTTACTCCCCCATTTGAGCCATGCCCCAATCCTTTTACTTTGTGTGTGTGTGTGTGTGTGTGTGTGTGTGTGTGTGTGTGCGTGTGTGTGTGTGTGTGTGTGCTGGGGCTAGAACTCAGGGCTTGAGCACTTATCATGTCTCTCAGAACATCCTGTTCTACTTCTCATGTAATTGGCACCATGGGCAGTCACCTTCACAACCTGTCTGTGGATGTGAAATAAAGACTTGTCCATTTTTTCCCAGGCTAGCCTGAAACCTTGCTTCCTTCTACTGCTGCCTCCAGAATAGTTGGAACCAAACACATGTGACACTATCCTTGGCACCAAATGCCTTACTTTTGCCAGTATAGTGGCATTGACTTGTAATCCCATTTACAGGCAGTGGGGGGGGGAGGGCAGATGCAGGAAAAACACCGCCTGAGGGTTGCATCTGCCAATATGAGACTGTTTGAAAAGAATGCAAAACTACAAGGGCTGGGCACTTGGCTCAAGAGGACGAAGGCTTGTCTAGCAAGTGCAAGGCTCTGTGTTCAAATCTTAGTACCACCAAGAAACTAAATGTCCTTACTTTTGAATAAAAGAAATAATAACCTGCAACACAATTTAACAATGGTGATATGCTATAGTTTTTGGTCTAGGTAAATACATGTATTGCATATAAATATGTACATGCACGTGCATGTATACATACACATGCATGCATAGGTCTACATCATGCATACATGCATGTTTTGCATATATACACATATATGCATGTGCATACATATATACACATTACATATAGTATGTGCATATGCATATGTGTATCCATGCACATAGATGTGTGCATGCATACATGTGCATATGGGTATGAATGTGTTGTGCATATGTATATACATACATACATGGCCATGTATATGTATATACATTGTTCATATATGTATATGTACATGTGTTCGTATATATGTGTATATATATATACATATATCTATACATATATGTGTATAGTCCTATATGTGTATATATTTGTATGTATGTATAAATATATATGTGGCCAGATATGCATACATTCACACAGTCTCACAAAGTATTCTTTATTCCTAGTTGCTAACTGGTCCTCTAGAAAGAGATTCTTTATGCACAGCAACCACCTATGTTATTAAGACAATTACTTTCTCATTCTTAGCAATGTGTGCTACAGTCAAACAGTGAAAATGCATTTTATTTTTGTACTGCCCATATACTCTGAGGTAGACAGACCTGCTTTCCTTAAATAATTCTGCCTGTTAGGTGACAGACTCTTTACAGCATTAAGTAAGACAAAATCGGTTTCACATCTCTGACCTGCTTCACTGTGTGCAGACCTGTGTGAAGCTAGGTTTAAAATGAAATGTCAACTCCAGATTGACATATGAAGAAGAGTCATACTTGGTATTTGATGAGAAGTTTCTCTTTCCCTGTCAAATTACCAGATGCCTCTTTCTGACAGTTTCAGTACTGATTCTTAGTACCACTCACAAGCAAATTACTACATAGCCTTATTCCTAGTAGTAGACAAAGTACCATCTATGAAGATATCAATGCCATATAATTTGCAGGGATGAGCAGTTGGGTAAGAAGTAGGATTTTTTAGAAAGGGGCATGCTATTTGTTTCTGGGAAATTGAATTTCACCTTCTTAATTATTCAAGTTACTTTAGGAACTTTTCTTGTAGATGAATCAATAATTCAAAAATTCTATTCTGAGTTAGGTGTGAAAAGGGAAGTTAAACTCCATCATGCCAGGGATAAATTAAATCTTTAACCTCAGGTTAGAGCTTTTAAGGAAGCTGTTATTCTGTTGTATGCCAAGTAATGTTTTATCTTAGTAACATTTTGTTTCTAATTGAAGTTAATGTAATACAAGTTGATTTAGGTCTTACTATCCAGCTGGTTGTGTATGTGTGTGTCCAGAACAAAGAAAGGAATTCATAGTTAAGATGCTTTGGCTGCATTTTTAGTTATTTCAAAATTGAAAATAAATTAGAAACTCATTCTGTGCAGTGATCTATTTCTTCATAACCTGCGTAGTTGTTAACTCAGGAAATTGAAGCCATCACCTTAATCCCACTCTCCAAGCTAATTCTAACCAACACAGAACTAAACCCAACTTGGGGATAACATATTGTGTGTGCTAGTTCCAATATCTGTATATTATGTACATACCATTTCTCAGTATAGATTATTTTAATATAGTCCCTTTTGAATGGCTATGTAAAACAACTTTTGAGTTAACTAATCCTTCACCTTCCCCAGTTCATTCTCCATGCTACCTTATATAAAACCTTCCAATGTTTTCATCATAGTCAGTATCAATATTCGATGAAGCTTGAACCTTTAGTATGATACTTAGTGATATTTCTTTCCTTACCTATCTTCTTCTTTATTTATTTAGCTATTTGTGTTATTTATTTATTGTACCAATCCTGGAACTGGTGCTGTCTCTGAGCTCCTTTTGCCCAAGGCTAGCACTCTACCACCTGAGTCATAGCTACACTTCTGGCTTTGGAGCAGTTAATTGGAGATAAGAGTCTCATGGACACCTTCAAACCAAAATCCTCAGACCTCGGCTTCCTGAATAGCTAGAATTACACACATCCAGATATTTGTCTTCTATATTCAAACTACGTCTAGTGCGCACAACTCTGTCATTTCTGATTCTCGAGCTTGTAGTTGCACAAGCCACTGTCTGGAAAAGGACACCCACTCTTTCAGCTGCTTCACTCTTATTTCCTTCATATGCCAATTTGTAGACCTCAACAACATCATCAGGGTTTTGTTTTTACATTTGTCTAGCTTCATTCTTGTAAGATTTAGTTTTGTTTGAGCGGAGCTGAAATCAAACCCAGAGTCTCATGCACGTTAGGCAAGCTGTCTACCTCTGAACTATCCTTCCAGCCTATCTCTTGGAGGAAGAATTGCTGGAATCAGGAAGACTAGAATACTTCCTCACAGAGCAAGAAAAGCACACACCATCATCACCTATCATAGCCATATTACCTATGTTAAGGGCTAGTCTCTTTTCTCCCCTAGGCTGCAAAATCTCTAAGAATTGCTATCATCTTTCCTTCCTGCTGCAATTCTAATCACAGTGTTCGACCCCAACAGCTGTCAATTAACAGTTACAGAGCTGAAATGCTTTATAATTTCATGTGTAATCAATAAAATATATGACTTCAGTATGGTTTTTAGTAGGTCATCCTACTATATGCCATTGAATTTAAGGTATATAATGAGCCCGGGAGCTTCAGTTCTCAAGTATTTTATAGTCTGATTCTCCATAAAGGAAGCAAACCTATTAAAGATAATGAATAATAAGCTTTTCTCTATTGTGATCCCTTACTAAAGTGAGAGAGACATTCACAAAACACTCCTTTGATAATCTAGCATAACTCTCTCCAGGTAACCATAATGCCATCTCATTTCTTTCCTATAAACAATGCCATTTCCATGAGGAGTGAGGAAAAAAATCCCTTTATAAATACATAAATCAGCATTGAAAAGTAAACTCCTCCAGTTCTCAGATTGCATCCATTATATGTTTATATCTCAGTGAAGCAGACAGTGTTGGAAGATATTATTTTAAACAATTTATAACCATTGAAAAGATGGTAATATTAGGTAATAATAGACAGGTAATAGTAGACATCAGACTTAGCTCAAATAGCTGTGATACTTATATATGTTTGGGGAAGTTTATGACTTCTTGAGGCTCATGGAGCTTAAAGTCATGGCCGAGGCACTGTCCCTGAGCTTTTACACTCAAAGCTAGTTACCTACCACTTTGAACCCCAGTGGCACTTCTGGTTTTTTGAAGATTAACTTCTGGTTAATTGAAGACAAGAGTCTCACAGACTTTCTTGTTGGGGCTGGCTTTGAACCTCAATCCTCAGACCTCAGCTTCTTAGTAGCTAGGATTAAAGACTTGAGCCAGGGCTGGGAAGGTGGCTCAGTGGTAGAATGCTTGCCTTGCATGCATGAGACCTTGGGTTTGATTCCCCAGCATAACATTAGCAGAAAAAACCCGAAGTGGCACTGTGGCTCAAGTGGTAGAGCGTTAGCCTTGAGCTGAAGAGCTGAGGGACAGTGCCCAGGCCCAGACTTCAGGCCCCATGACTAAATAAATAAAGACATGAGTCACCTGTGTTCACCAAAACAATTTAATAATTTGTAATATGTGATGTTTAACAAAAATTCTGATTATTCCAGTAATGCCACTTAAATTTTGTGTGTTATCTTTGTTATACCTTAAGTGTATAAAATGGTTAGTCTATTATGTATGTTTTGGGTGATAAACAATAGAGATGTTTAAAGTAAAAATGAAAGTAAAAACTTTATTAAGTATTAATGTTTGTAAAAAGATTATTTCATGCATTTTTCTATGTGTACTAAATTTGGCATAACCTGAAATAAGACTCAAAATTTGTGGTTTTTGTCATAACTTTCAAGATTGTTAGATGACATGAGGAATAAGAGACGGAAATTAAATACTGAGTAACCATGAACAGTTCAAGTATTTAAAGCTATTCTCATACATATGAGAGGTGGTCATTTATATATTTCAGAAAGGTGGATAGAGGTAGGCATTCACCCTTCACACTGAGAAACTGATAAAGGAGATGTCAATTCTTCCTGAAAACTCCGCCTTGTGGAGAACTTGTTGGCACTTGGTATAAACTTTCTGGGCAGCACCTGTTCCTACCTGAAATCTTTGTTTGACCCACTGTGGTATCTTGTCTCTCCAGAATCTAAAATTAATATCAAATATATATTTTTACTACTGTCACATTGCAAATAGGGACTCAGATGACAGGACTAATGAAGAGTTCAGTTGTTCATGCAAAATAGTTAATAAGAGTATTTGTAAATTAAAATTAGAATCACAATGCTGGCCATCAGTTCCTCACACCTGTAATCCTAGTTACTCATGAGACTGGGTATCTGAGGATTGAAGTTTGAAGCCAGACTTTGAGACTCTTATCTCCAGTGAACCACCAAAAAGCCAGAAGGGGAGCTGTGGCTCAAATGGTAGAGTTAGAGAAAAGAGGTTAGACACAAACAAAACCACATTAAAGCTACCAGTGCAACCATGGTCATTATTCCTCTGGAGTAGCTAAGATTACAGGCATGAGCTACCAATGCTGAGCTGATATCTATCTTCTGAGTTAAGGCTCCACTGCTGGCAAGATATGCTATTTACACCAGTGCTACTAACCCCAATTACCACCTAACTCTACACTTGGTCCTTACAGAAAGAATCCAATGTGCATTCCACCAAGGCATTTGTCTTTCCAAAGCCCCTTGAATCTCTGCTCTTCTAGGAAGGCTCTGGAAGTCACAACAACATTCTCAAATTATAGATACCCAGTACTACAAATTTTCACTTGGCATATTACACACTGTTATTTATCCATTGCTGACTACCAGGTCTAGAATACCATAAATATCCAAATGATATGTTAGGAATTGAACTAAATTTATATTGAAAACCAAGAATGTTGATAAAGGTTTCCTGAAATATTATTGGGTACTATTTTTTCCAATTCTTTTATTGTGATTAAGTGATTACATAAATTTCACAAATTTCACAGTATTATGGGATAGTGGCAGCTAAAGTTACAAATATATTCTAAATTATTTTTCAGAGATTTTTGTTTGTTTTTACTTATATTTTAGAATCTCTTCTTTCTCTCCCTCTGCTGAGCCAATTTTATCAAACATTTAAAATTGCTTCATTTCAGTGTTCCTTTATTAATGAATATATAGGAAAAGTCTTATGCAAAATACTTCACTTGTTATCATTCATATTAATGAAGGCAAACACTGTGTATAGTGTGAATGAATCTCTTTGATTCCCTTTGAAAGTTTTACTGCTAATAGTATTATTGATGTGAATAATTAAATTGATTAAAATATCAACAGTATTTTTTGGTCTTTTTTCCTTTCTTATTGTGATTACTTTTGTTTAGCCACCACAGTAATGATAATTAGAGTGGAAAAAAATAGAAATTTCAATTAAAAAGAAAATCTAACGCTCCTCAGAAGACAATGAGCACCTGGTGTCTTTGAAATGTGTTATGTAAACTGTACCATTTTGCAAAGTAAAGATTAAAGAGAAGAAAAGAGGTAAAATGAAGCAAGATATCTGTTCATCATAATGAAAAGGAATATTACTTTCTAATATCATTCCAAGCATCTTCTGGCTATGGAAAGGCTAGGTATATAGGCCCCAAATACAAAGTATATGTTGGATCAAAACCTGCTGTTATTTTCATAATTATATATCAGCTAAATTCCTCCATCCATTGTAAACTTGGTGCAGCTTTTACCTTTGAAACCTAGAGATTGGACACAACACTTCACAAAGTGATCTAACTATTTTTTATTTATTTATTTTTTGTCAGTCATGGGGCTTGAACTCTGGGCTTGGGCACTCTCCCTGTGCTCTTCAGTTCAAGGCGAGTGCTCTACCGCTTGAGCCACAGTGCCATTTCCAGTTTTCTAGTGGTTTATTGGAGATAAGAGTCTCACGACCTTTCCTGTCCATGATCCTCAGATCTCAGCCTCTTGAGTAGCTAGGATTACAGGCATGAGCCACCAGCGCTAGGCTTCATCTAGCTATTTTTAAAGATAGAAGAAGCCAATTTTTTTAAAAAGTTCTTTCCTATGGATGTACTTTTTCTAATACATATTTTAATTTTAAAGATACTGTTCAGAGGGATTACAGTTATATGAGTAAGATAATGAGCACATATCCTATAAAACATTATTAGCCCCTCCTTTGTTTGTCCCCTAAGATCCCTTCTTTCCCCAATTCATCCCTCTCAACCCCTCCAAAGTTATAAAGTTAATTTTCAACATGGTATCTTATACATTTCATGTTACAATGGGTCAACCTGTATCCTTGTTTCAGCATTTTGTTATTTCACTTCCCTTCCCCAAATTACAAAAATGTAGGTATAAGATGTAGAGCACTGGAATCAAATGCAGTGAACATAGGGGATGTACCGTGGGGGCATACAAAAGAAACAAAAAAAATCACATAGTGCATTAAAAACAGCAGCAACAAAGATAAAATCACTTGTGTCCCTATCTTGTGGTTCACTTCACTTAGCGGCATCTTATATGATCATATGTACATGGCTTTTGAGCTATCCTGCTTGTCCTAGATATATACTAGTTATTGCAAATAAAGGAAACCATGGGACTTATGTTTCTTTGGGCCTGGCTTACTTCACTTAATAAGATTTTTCCCAATTCCTTTCATTTTCTAACAAATGGGGTAGTGTCATTCTTTCTGATAGCATAGAATTCATATATATATATATATATATATATATATATATATATATACATACATACCACATATTCTTTTTTTGTTTTTTTTTGGTCGGTCGTGGGGCTTGAACTCTGGGCCTGGGCACTGTCCCTCAGCTCTTCAGCTCAAGGCGAGCGCTCTACCACTTGAGCTACAGCGCCACTTCCGGTTTTCTGGTGGTTTATTGGAGATAGGAGTCTCACGATCTCTCCTGCGGGGGCTGGCTTTGAACCGTGATCCTCAGATCTCAGCCTCCTGAGTAGCTAGGATTACAGGCGTGAGCCACCAGCACCCGGCCATACCACATATTCTTGATCCATTCTCTACTGGGGGGCATCTGGGTTAGTTCCATATCTTATGATGTAGATAAACATAGTTGTGATAATGATGTGATAAACATAGTTGTGCTGGTAGCTTTAGCCTTGTTTGTGACCATTTGGGTAAATGCCAAAAAGTGGGATTGCTGGGTCATAGGGGACTGCTTGCTATGTGTAATCTTTTGAGGAACCTCCATACTGCTTTCCAAAGTGGTTGAACAAGTTTACACTCCTACCAACAGTGCAGTGGGTTTCCTTTTGGCCATATCCCCTCCAGTATTTGTTGTTAGATTTCTTTATAGACATTCTAACTGGGGTGAAGTAGAATCTCAATGTTGTTATGATTTGTATTTCTTTATGTGTGTATTGACCATTCTTATTTCTACCAACAGTGCAGTGGGTTCCCTTTTGGCAACATCCCCTCCAGCATCTGTTGCTATTAGATTTTTTTATTATAACCATTCTAACTGGGGTGAGGTAGACTCTCAATATTATTTTTTTCTTTTTCCTTCTTTTTCCTTTTATTATTATTATCTTTAAGTAGTTATACAAAGAAGTTCCCATTCTACAAAACAGTATATGAATTCAAGGTGTCTGACAACATTGTTGTTGTTTTGATTTGCATTTGTTTTATGGCCAGAGAAGTTGAGCATTTCTTCATGTGTCTATTGGCCATTCTTATTTCCTCTTTAGAGTTGTCTCTCTTTAATTCTTTAGCTCACTTATTAATTGGGCAGTTTTTCCTTTGAGGATTTGTTGTTGGCGGTTTACTTTTTTGAATTCTAAGAATATTTTGAGGCCCTTGTCCATTGTATGGTTAGTGAAGATTGTCTCCCAGTCCATTGGCTTTCTATTGATCTTATTATTTCCTTTGCCATGCAGAAGCTCTGCAGTTGCATGCAATCCCATTTGTCCAACCTTTCTTTCATTTGTTGTGTTTCTGAGTCTCTATTAAGGAAATTTTGGCCTGTGTCAAGGAGCCCTAGAGTTTCTCCTATTCCTTCCTGTAATGTTTTCAGGGTGTCTGCTTTGACTCCAGGGGCATGGGAGGCTTGTCCACGTCCTTATTTCTGCTTTAACTTCCTTTTTCATTTTTTTTAAAGTTTTCATCATAGAAATTTTTCACTTCTTTAGTTAACTCCTAGGTATTTTATTTTTTGTGGGGCTATTACAAACGGAGTTGCTTTCCTGATTTCAGCCTTGCTCTTCTATTTATTGGCATACAGAAAAGCCATTGCTTTTTGAGGGTTAATTTTATACCCTGCCAAAGTTTCAAATCCCCTCAAGTATCTTGGGAGTGGAGTCCATGGGGTTCTTTAAATATAGGATCATGTCATTTGCAAAGAGGGAGAGTTTTACTTCATCTTTCCCTATTTGGATCCCCTTTATGTTTGTATCTTGTCTTATTGTTCTAGCTAGGCATTCCAATACTAAACTGAAGAGAAATGAAGAGAGCAGACATCCTTGTTTCATTCCTGAAGTTAGAGGAAATGGTAGGTTTGTCATACACAGCCTTTATTATATTGTGGAATGTTCCATGGATTCCTAGTTTCTCCAGAGCTTTCATTATAAAGGAGTGTTGGATCTTCTCAAATGCTTTTGCTGTGTCTATTGAGATAATCATATGGTTCTTATCCTTGATCTTGTTGATGTGATGAATTACATTGATTAATTTACATATATTGAACTAACTTTGAATCCCTGAAATGAATCTTGTTTGATCATAGTGTATGATTTTTTTTGATGAGTTGTTGAATTTGATTGGCCAAAATTCTATTAAGTTTTGCATCAATGTTCATCAAAGAAATGGGTCTACAGTTATCTTTCTTTGATGAGTCTCTGCCTGGTTTGGGAATGAGGGTTATGATAGCTTCATAGAAAGAGTTTTGGTGGTGAAATTTCACTTTCAATTTCATTGAAGAGTTAAAGGAGTATTGGTGTGAGCTCTGCTTTGAAGGCCTTGTAGAATTCAGCTGTAAATCCATCCTGTCCTGGGCTTTTCTTGGGTGAGAGGTCTCTTACTACAATTTCTATTTCAATATGGGTTTGTTGAGTTACTTTTAATCATCTTGGTTTAGTCTGGGTATGTCAATATTTGCTAGAAATTCGTTTATTGCTTTCAGATTCTCAAATTTGTTAGCATAAAGATCTGAGAAGTATTACCTTATAATGTTCTGAATCTTGGATGTTTCTGTGGTAATGTTTCCATTCTCATCTCTGAGTTTATTTGGGTGTGTTCTCTTCTTTTTCTGGAAAGATTTGCTAAGGGTCTGTCAATTTCATTAATATTTTGAAGAACCAAATCTTTTTTGTTGATTCTTTCTACTTTTTTGGACTCTAATTCATTTAATACTCATTTAATTTAATTATTTCTTTCCATCTACTGGAATGGTGTTTGTCTTTTTCAAGGAGCTTAGGTGCATCATTAAATTGTTGGTTTGAGATCTCTCCAATTTGTTGATGTAAGATTTCAGAGCTATCAATTTTCTTCTGAATACTACCTTTGCTGGTAATTTTTGTGTTCATTTTTTGTTAAATATCATGAGCATTTGAATTTCCTTCCTAATCTCTTCCATGACCCACTGGTGGTTCAACAGTGTGTTGGTCAGCCTCAATGTTTTACAAGATTTTCTTTGGTGGCTTTTGGTGTTGTATTCTAATTTTATTGCCTTGTACACTGAGAGAATGCAGGACATAATTTCAGTGTTTCTGAATTAGGACAAATTTGCTTCGTGACCTAAAATGTGTTCTATTTTGGAAAATGTTCCTTGTGCTCCTGAGAAGAATGTGTATTTTGATGCTGCTGTAGATGTCTGTTGTCTAGTTGATCTCCGCAGCTGTTTAGATCTGAGGTTTCTCTGTTGTGTCTTTGCTGGGTTGATCTATCCAGCGTGGATAGTGGTGTGTTAAAGTCCCCAACAATTAATGTCCTTGGATCTATATGAGATTTGAGGGAAAGTAGTGTTTCTTGGATAAATTTGGGTGCTCATTATAGATATTTAGAATTATAATATCCTCCTGAAAGAGAGAAACCTTAATTAGTAGGTAACTAAAAAAGGAGCCAGCAGACCAGAAATTAATATGTTTAGGACAATTGTGAGGAGAAAATATGATTAGAGCAATGTGGGGAGGGGAAGGGAGGAAGGGAAGATAACTAAGTCCTACTTTCAGAAAGAGGAAAAGGATAGAAGAAAAGGAAAAGAGAGATAAAGAAAAAGGAAAAGTAAAAAATAAAAAATTTAAAAAGGAAACACTTAAAAATTATGTAACTATAAAGATGTACTACTACAATTAAAGGAGTTAAGGCTGAGAGTTTGTGAAGTGAGTAATCAATATCTGACTTAAGTATGCACACAATGAAGGATACGGTCTAATAATCAAAGACGTGTATATATTTGGGGATATACAGAACAGCATTTAAGTAAAGCAAACAAAAAGGACCAAAAGGAAAAAGAGTAAAAATAGAATTTTTTTTAAAAAACCTAAAATTAAAATTATGAAAAGAGTTCTTCGGGGATGGGAAGTGGCTCAGTGGTAGGTGCTAGCCTTGAGCTGAAATGCTGAGAGACAGTGCCCAGGCCCAGAGTTCAGGCCTTCAGTTCTAAAATTTTTTTTTGAGGGGGGAGAATCTTGTGTCTCCCCTCTGTCCGTAACCAGTCTCTTGGTGGAGTCTCTGGTTTGCTTCTGGTGTTTGGTTTTCCTGTGGCTTCCTGGTTTCTTAAGTCAGTTTGTTTGAGCAGGCAGAATGAAGCTCTGCCTTACCAGGGACTTTATGACCCTCCTTCCAGGCTAGTTCAGTGGGAGGGTGATCTGCTTTGAGGATCACAAAAGAGGGAGATGGCTGTTTCCTCAGCTTGGAGTTGCTAGGTTGTGGATAGGGTGAGGCCTGTCAGCAATAAGTAGCTTTTCCCTGAGGGGCTAGCTCCTGAGACACTCACACAGTTCAGCCTGGAGCCATTCTCAGGATTTATGTGTACTGAATTTCCAATTGTTTTTCTTTTACCCTCATGCAGCTGGAGTTGCTGCCCATGATAAAGAGGGGTAGAGCAGCCTCTTGCTCTGTTTATCAGTGAAGAAAGTCACCCCACCCTGGGCAGAGTTTGCTATGCCTGGGAAAGGCAACTTTCCCTGGGGGTGGAGCTGAGCCCTGCAAGTCAGTTTCCTTTGATTTGTTGAATGGCTCCTATTGTCTTCTTCCAAGGCCTGAGTTATAGGCTAGTTGCTCTGTCCTAGTCTTTGTCAGTATCAAAGATGGAGTTCTCTGATGTTTGGGAAGGGGCTATCTTCCCACTGCTGCTCCATGAGAGGATGTCTTGTGGGGTACTCACACCTTTCCCTTGGTTTTCAGGCCATCCATGGTCTGCGACTATCTGTGGACAGCAGGATGAAGATTTCCGCTTCTTGCCAGATCTTGCTGGCAGTGAGTAGAATCCACTTGCAAACTGTCGCTGGTGCCTCTGTTCTAGGCTCTGTCTGTTGATATGGTGGCCAGGACAGCAGCAGCCACTGAAGCCACCACAGACACCGGCTAGTGCTCAAATGTGTGTCCTTAACTTAGCTGCCTGAATTTTTCTTCTCTGGCCAAACTCTATACTGTGATGCCCACTTGCTGTGACTCTCTAGACTTGGATTTTTCACTGAAACACTAAAACTGGTTTTTATGCAAGAGCTTGTTTAGACTCCAGCTTCTCCTCTGCCATCTGCCTTCAGATGCTGGATGCACTTTTTGTACCATAACACAGATTTGGATCAGTAGAATTAAAGACTTTACTTACCCAAATTCAGTGAGTTTCTTTTTTGTCTTTTTTTTGGTGGGGGGTCCGGTTGTGGGGCCTGAACTCTGGGCCTGGGCACTGTCCCTCAGCTCTTCAGCTCAAAGCTAGCACTGTACCACCTGAGCCACAGCATCACTTCCAGCTTTTTTTTCTGCTTATGTGGTGCTGAGGAATTGAACCCAGGGCCTCATGCATGCAAGGCAAGTGCTCTACCAATGAGCCACCTTCCCAGCCCTTCAGTGAGTTTCTAAAATAAGTGTGTGTGTGTGTGTGTGTGTGTGTGTGTGTGTGTGTGTGTGCTCATCCTGGGGCTTGAACTCAGAGCCTGGGTGATGTCCCTGAGCTTTTTTGCTCTTACCCACTTACAGCTCTACTTCTAAGGTTAACTGGAGATGAGCCTCAGGGACTTTCCTGCCCTTGTGGCCACTGATCCTCAGAAATCAGCTGCTAAGTAGCTATGATTACAGGTGTGAACTCCAGCACCTGGGCATATAATGTAATATAATATAATATATAATATAAATTCTAACCTAAAACATGGAGACAAAACCTAACAGTATAGTAAAAATTTTATTTTAACTTCATATGTGTTCTCAGGTCGTGATTGCTTAGGTCAAACAAGTTTCCTAGGATATTTAGGGACATTTGCTGATTGGTTATTGACTAGAATTTCTCTGAGTAAATGGCTTGCTTTCACAAGCAATATAAGATGACTCAAGTTATATAATCCCAAAACTGTGCTTGCAAAACTTAACATATTGTTATCTTAGGGTGACACTTTGCTAGTGGTCTTCAGTTACATTGTAAAAATCAAAAAGAATTCTATGCATCAGAAAAGGACCCAGTATATAAAAATGGTGGAATGGAAATGTAGCTTAGTTGAAGAAATTTCAACTTCAAAATACTTTTGAATGTTTCTTTTTTGTTTTTTTTTCTTTTTCTTTTTCCTTTTTTTTTTTTATCAGTCATGGGGCCTGAATTCTGGGCCTGGCCACTGTCCCTCAGCTCTTCTGCTCAAGGCTGGTGCTCTCCCACTTGAGCCACAGCACCACTCCCAGCTTTTTTTTCTATTTATGTGGTGCTGAGGAATTGAATCCAGGGCCTCGTACATACAAGACAAGCACTCTACCATCGAGCCACCTTCACAGCCCCACTTTTGAACATTTTTACAGCTCTTTTTTAATGACTTTTTTTAGATAATCACCTTTGATTACCACTGGTATGTTCGTTAAATGACAGATAGACATCCTCTCAAATTCTGCACAGAGATACAAATGATTGTTAATATGTTAACCAAATAAAGAAGCTAACTGCAAATCTTTAATTTAATGTACTCACTGGGAGGGATGTACATTATCTTTTTTTTCTTTTACTTTCATGGAAGAATAAAATATTGAGTAATCAACTCATGCCCTCTTTCAAATTTTTACACTAATAATTCTGCTTGTATTTTAGTAGTAATTATATTAACTCTAAATAAAGCATAGTATATAAATGGAGCAATATAAAATAACAGAAAGGTAAATAAGCATGTATTTATGCAACTGTATGTACAAATCTATTATATACAGATGTTCTAAAAGCTGAAACAATGTACAAACTGAAGACATTTCAGATAGTCTGAATATGGTTCTCCTTGGGTCACATGTGTGGTGTAAATTTCACACATGCCATGTGACCTTCACAGGGTCATCTTTAATATGCAAATATATGACTGGAAAATCATTGATAATGACAACAAAACGACTCTAAGTGATGTGTTCCTCTGCGCTTACTGCAAATGACCCAATGTGAACCTATGCACTGGCTCTTTTCCCTTTTTCTGCTCCCCTTTACAGGGACACCACCTGAGATCGGTTTGTGATGTCATAGCCTATGCACTTCTAATCCTACATTCTCTCCTTTTTCATTTCCACAGGATGCCCATCCTTACCCCTCCACAGAGGCAGAGCTCACCATCTCCCTAGTGATCTCCATTCCCTACACAGATGGACCTCAAACTAACTTTAACTCTCCATAGCATTGATCAGAGTTTAGAATTTCATCAACTCTATTTTTCTTTTGAAATGTGGTGTGTGTGTGTGTGTGTGTGTGTGTGTGTGTGTGTGTGTGTGTGTGTGTGTGTGTGCCATTTCTGGGGCTTCAACTCAGGGTCTGGGCACTGTCCCTGAGGTTTTATGCTCTCAAGGCTAACACTCTCAAATAGAGCTCATAATTTCTATGGCGTAAACCCCAGAGAAATGGGCTTAACCCCATAGAAATTATTGGATCTACCCAGTAATTCCCATATATATAAATCACAGTGGCAGAATTTGGTTTACAAAATTTCATACATTTGGGATGAAACATAGCTGATTTTTCTGTTGCCTCTTACCTAAGCATAAGGAATGAATCAGTACCCCACATTTTACAGTGCTTAAAATTCTCTATGGAAAGGGGAGATGAATAGATTTTGAAACACAGAGAATTTTTTTGGTAATTTTATTTTATTGTAAAGATCCTGTACAGAGGGATTACAGTTACATGAGTAAGGCAATGAGTACATTTCTTGTTGAACATTGTTACCACCTCCTTTGTTTTTTTTCTCACCACCACCCCCCATCCACAGTTGTAAAGAGCATTTCCAACCTAGTGTCTTGTGAGTATCATTGTTGCAATGGGTCATCCTGTGTCCTTGTTTCAGCATTTTGTTATTCCCCTTCTCCTCCCCAAACTAGATAAATATATATACAAGATACAGTGTACCAAAATCAAATACGGTAACAACAGGGGATACACCATAGTAGAGGAGGACATACAAAAGGGACAAAAAATTGCATAGTACATTAAAAACAACAACAAAGAAAAACCTCTGTGTCCATATCTTGGGGTTCATTTCACTTAGCATCATCTTATATGTCATATTTACATAGATTTTGAGCCTTTCTGCTCACCTGATAAGATTATCCTAGATGTATACTAGTTATTGCAAATAAGGGAAACCATGCAACCTATGTTTCTTTGGGTCTGGCTTACTTCACTTAATAAGATTTTTTCCAAGTCTTTCCATTTCCTCAAAAATGGGGTGGTGTCATTCTTTCTGATGGAGGCATAGAATTCATATATATATATATATATATATATATATATATATATATATCACATTTTCTTGATTCATCTGCTGAGGGGCATCTGGTCTGGGTTGGTTCCACATCTTAGCCAAGGTGAATAATGCTGTGGTAAACATAGTCGTTGATGGTAGCTTTAGAATGACTTTGTTTGTGATCATTTGGCTAAATGCCCAAAAGTGGGATTGCTGGGTCATAGGGGAGCTCTATGTATAGATGTATAGTCTTTTGAGGAACCTCCATACTGCTTTCCAGGGTGGTTGAACAACATCCCACCAACATCCCCTCCAGCATCTGTTACTATTACATATCTTGATTATGGCCATTCTAACTAGGGTGATGTGGGATCTCAATGCTGTTTTGATTTGCATTTCTTTTATGGCTAGAGAAGTTGAGCATTTCTTCATGTGTCTTTTAGCCATTCTTATTTCCTCTTCAAAACGTCTCTGTTTAACTCTTTAGCCCACTTAGTAATGGGGCAGTTGTTTCTTTGAGGATCTGTTTTGGGGGGATTTAACTTCTTAAGTTCTAAGTATATTTTAGATATGAGTTCCTTGTAACACAGAGAATTTTTAATCCATAAATAAACCATTATACATTTGTTGCATCTCAGAGAATGTACCAGGCTTTAGCTTAATCCTATAAAACTATAGACTTGGGAAACAATGCATTTGTGTCATTTCATCAATTGTAAAAATAAAAATGCAGCTTTCTGGTGCCAATATTGATAGTGAATGAGGCTGTGTGTGTATGTGAGGTGATAGGAAAAATCAGAACTCTGTACTGTCCCCTCAATTTTAATGTGAACCTAAAACTACCCTGAACATAAAGCTTGTTATGAGTAATTCACACTGCTAATCCCAAATAATAAGGAGATGGAGATGAAAAAGACCATAGTTCAAGGCTAGCCTTAACATAGAGTTAGTGAAACACTACCACAAAAAATAAGCAGGGAATGGTGATATGCAACTGTAATTCCAGGTTTGCAGGGAGCACAGACAGGAGAATTATAGACTAAGATTACCCCTGGGCAAAATGTGAGACAGTTTTGAAAATTACCTAAAGTGAAAAGGGTTGAGGTTATAGGTCAAGTGATAGAGCGATGGTTTGGAAAATGTAAAGCCCAGAATTCAAGCTGTAGTATCACCAAAGGAAAAAACCATATAAATGTATAGAATACACACACACACACATAAAAACATAAGGTCCCATATACAAAATATGTAGTAAATGTAGTGTTAAATGAGATGGCATGCATATATAAAAAGAATATATTTACACATATATGTATACGTGTGTATATATGTAAAAACAATTTTATATATTAAAAAAACAATAAACACACAGAGAAACTACCACACTGCATGTATCCATATGATTAATGCAGAAGGCAGATTTGTTGAGAAAAATAAATATCTTCATCCCCTGCGTGTCTTGCAATCCAGGACTTAGAATATTTAAATCTCTTCTAGGGGTCACGCAAGGCTGTGACCAAAGCAGTAAATTATGCTTGGCTACATTTGTTATCATTATTTATAATCATATGATTCATTCTGATTGTGAAGTTTACCTATGTGTAACTGCAAATACTTGTAAAGTACAATTAGGGTGAAAAATGATATTTCACTGTTTGTGTTGATATAAGTTGATTATGTTTCATAGTTTGACATAGCTTGACAGTGAAAGTTCAGGAGAAATCTCTAGTGGTCCTTGTATATTCTAAGTTCTTAATGTCCTCAGCTGTGATCATCTGCAAGCTGATCATACTTATGGTATTGAAACTGAGCATTTGTATTTTTTTCTTTTTCTTTCTTTTTTGTTTTCTGCTCCTGAGGCTTGAAGTCTGGACCTGGGCACTGTCACTGAGCTCCTTTTGCTCAAGGCTACTGCTCTACCACTTTAGCTACAGTGCCACTTCTGTTTTATTTTTGTTTTTTTTTTCTGTGATATAATTGGAGATAAAAGTCTCACAAACTTTCCTGCCTGGTCTGGCTTTAAAACTGTGATACTCAGCCTCTCAGTATCTAGGATCACAGATGTGAGCAACCAGCATCCAGCTGCATTTGTACTTTCCATTTAGCGAATAACTCATTTAAAATAGATTGCTGCATGATTCTATCTACTCCTCTGCTGTCTAATGTGTATACATCCTGAAAGGCCATTCAACTCTTCCATTGTGATAGCTGCTACAGATATGTAAATATTCCTGAGAATATACATCAATGTATTTTCCTTCTCCAACCCCCCCCCCCTTTTGGTCAGTTGTAGAGCTTGAATTCTGGGCCTGGGCACTGTCTCTCAGCTCTTCAGCTCAAGGATAGTGCTTTTCCTCTTGAACCACAGCACCACATCTGGTTTTCTGAAAGGTTTATTGGAGATAAGAGTCTCACAGACTCTCCTGCCTGGGCTGGCTTTGAACCATGATTCCTAAATCTCAGCCTCCTGAGTAGCTATGATTACTGTGGCATGAGCCACAGGTGCCTGGTACAGCAATGTATTTTTAACATGAATATATATACATATATATGTGTGTGTGTATATATGTCCATACACATATGTGTGTATGTGTATATATATATACATACATATATATACTCTATACTACAATATAATATGTCACCCATCATGACAGAAAACTAGAGGCAAATAACTTCAGAAGCAGATGTCTTAATATTTTGGAGGCCTGAACTCGGGACCCAGATGCTGTCCTTGGGTTTTTGTGTCCAAGGCAGAGCCATGCTTGCTTTATTTATTTAATTAGTTAGTTAGTTAATTAGCGATAAGAGTCTAATGAATTTTCCTACCTTGGCTGGCTTCAAACAGCAGTTCTTAGATCTCAGCCTCCAGAGTAGACCATCCAGTGATTTTTTCATATCTTATCCCACATTTAATGTAAAATCTGCCAGAAATGTGTCAGGAGCAACAAAGGACTTCATAACAGGGAATTGAATGGCATAATTGAGACACTCTATGGACAGAATAATTATCAGAATATTCAAGGCTTTTGGAAATATATAATTTCATTTGGAGAATATGTGACAATTTTCCCACATAATTAAGAATCATTAGTAGATATAACTCTCCTGTTGTCAGTGTAGATAGAATTTTATTGGCAGTAGATTAATTCAAATAATGTAATGAAGAAACAATCATTAGGTTCAGAGAAATTTAGAGGAATTCAGAATTTAAAATTGAGAATATAAAATTTCTGATCAAAATTAGGAACCTCCAAACTAGGCACCCGTGGCTCACTCCTGTAACCCTAGCTACTCAGGAAGCTGAGATCTGAGGATCACAGTTCAGAACTAGCCCAGGCAGGAAAAGCCATGAGACTTTTATCTCCAATTATCTACCAGAAAACCGGAAGTAGTGTTGTGACATAATGTGCTAGAGCACTAGCCTTGAGCAAATATTGCTCAGGGACAGTTCCCAGGCCCTGAGTTCATGCCCCAAGACTGACACAAAAAAATTAGGAACTTTCATTGACACAGAAAGGACTACCGAGGGCTGGGAAGGTGGCTCAGTGGTAGAGCACTTCCCTTGCATGCATGAGGCCCTGGGTTCGATTCCTCAGCACCAAATAAGCAGGAAAAAAAGCCAGAAGTGGCGCTGTGGCTCAAGTGGTAGAGTGCTAATCCTGAGCTGAAGGGCTGAGGGACAGCGCCCAGGACCAAAGTTCAGGCCCACGACCGGACCCCCCCCCCAAAAAAAAGAAAGGACTACCGGCCCAACTGGAACACATTTTCTGCCAGGACACATTCTCCATCTATTTTTCCCGAGTTTCCTCTTAGAAACTGTTACAATATGAAATTTCCTGTGTAAAGAATTAGTAAAAACTCTTTTTAATGGTTATACTATGTAACTGATTCTCTGTCTAATGGAATGAGAAATTCAAACTTGACTCCCATTTTGCTCAATTAAAAGGCTATCTGAATATTTTACATCCTTGAGGAAGTTTTAAGTTATTAACATGGTAACTGGAATCCTCTTGAATTTATTCCAAGAATAAATTGTGATGGCTGTGGATGATTCTCCTACAGATAAACAAATAGTTCTGAAAGTAAATGAAGCAATGTTCTATAAAACTGTTATTTCCTTATTGAAATGGAGTTATATTTATCTCTAGGGTAAGACCTAAAACTTACAGGTTGAGAAATGTGTTCAAATTATTTGTTGGGAAAAATGAAATAAACTATTAATTAAATGCTAGAAGAATTGTAGATTTAAAAGAAAATTGTACTTTGAATCATCCTAAGAAATATATGCCTTCCATTCATATTTCAACATTAATATTTGACAAACATATAAGCTAATAAATCAGAACAGAATCTGAAAATTCAATTTCCATAAGTATCTTTTGGAGTTTTCAGTCTTTGTTGTAAAGCAATTCTCTGAACTTGCATGTATTTAATAAAATTTATTTCTTATATTTGTATTTATGAATTCCTCTTTTGCAGTGATCAGTTATTGCACTGAGGTTTATTATGACAGGAGGGTGAATTTTATTTTCTTTGAGAACTTTTTAAAGAGGCCCTGAACAATTGGTATCAGGATGAATTTCATTTGCAATGTTGTTTTCATAGTGCATTTGTCCTCCATTCATTTTCTGACAATATTGACAACTCATGAACAGTTGATAGGTGCCCAGGATTCTTCTTTTTTATTTTCCCTTCTCAATAACTGCCAATTCCTGCAAACCCATATTTTACATGAAAACAGCTTTGCCTCCTTCCACTGATGAATCAAACCACGCAACTTAAATGGATATGTATAGTGTACAACACTTCAGAAGAATTCACCAAAGGTAAGCTTCATGCTCAGGGAATTTTAGAAATCAGTTTTGTCTCCTTCTCCCTACCACAGAGGGTTGAGTAAGTAAAATTTAGAATAGCTATAGTCAGCTACTGCTATGCAGGAAGTAAATGAGTGAATGTAAGGGGAGAGAGAACTAAGAATATACTGTGAATTCTATCTGGTTCCTAATAATCTTTATTGCCAAGGCCATATTAGCTTTTGGTAATATTAATAATGTGAAACAATAGTTCTTCTAGTGTCTCTTACCAGTTTGAATCAGATCTGTAACACTTCACACACTAAATGTGTAGCAAATAAGAAATTCATTGCCAGGAGTAAGGTTAAAAGATATTTGGGGTTGAACTGTTACATTTATAGCTACTCCAATAAGGAAAAAAGCCAATCACAATTACATCTAGGTGTTAATTTTAGTAATCCTTACCATGATTCTAACCAACAGCTATGGAAATATGTCTCTGTCAGTAATCTGGTATTTTATTCAATAGAAAACACTAGAAAGGGGCTGGGTGCTGGTGGCTCATGCCTGTAATCCTAGCTACTCAGGAGGCTGAGATCTGAGGACCCTGGTTCAAAGCCAGCCCGGGCAGAATAGTCCATGAGACTTTTATTTCCAATAAACCACTAGAAAACCAGAAGTGGCACTGTGGCTCAAGCAGTAGAGGGCTCACCTTGAGCTGAAGAGCTGAGGGATAGCACCCAAGCCTAGAGTTAAAGCCTCACGACCAAAAAAAAAAAAAAAAGTAATTGATAAATTCTTTGAATATGAAGGCTATGAGAAAGAGCTCTTTTACCTAGGAGGAGTAGAAAATATCTTTTAAAGATAATTTTGAAATATGAGATATTTTACTTGGGGACTCAAACCATGTGGTACCATGGGATTTAGCATTACAGGAAAATAAAGTTACAATGATGAATAAGAAGAAATCTGAAGCCACCCACTGGTGGCTCATGCCTGTAATCCTAGCTCCTCAGGAAGCTGAGATCTGAGGATTGTGATTCAAAGCTAGCCCAGGCAGAAAAATCCATGACACTCTTTTCTCCAATTAACCATCAGAAAACTGGAAGTGGATATTTGGCTCAAAGTGTTAGAGTGCTAACCTTGAGCAAAATTGCTCAGGGACAGGGTCCAGGCCTTAAGTTCAAGGCCTAAAGCTAACAAAATAAACGAAAAAGAAAAGGAAGGAAGAAAGAAATCTGATCTTGTCATTTACCTTTGAAAGCAGACAAAATAGCTAAGGAAGTTTTTCATAGAGTAGCTTTTTTGTCTGGGGTATGTGGTATAAGTATACAGAGTTTAAGTTTCAGGAACTGCACTGACTAGAAAAGTTAATTACTAGAATAAACCTAAGAGAGAAATATCAAGATCACAATGAAACAAAACAGGAGAAAATATAAGTGAGGAAAATAAATGGCCTTACTCTAGCATATCTGCAAGAATTATATCCTTGAAAAAAGCATATAAACACTTATAATATAGAAATGAAATATATTTATATAAATAAACATATACTTAAATGAACATATACTTAAATGTTTATTTATATTTAACTATATGCTTATTTATATAAATTTATATATTATATGTAATTATGTAATATATTAAATATATAATATGATCTATATTAACCAATATATGTCTTATTTAGATAGTTCTCAATTGAACATAGAAGGAAGCAGCTGGTCACCAATGGCTCCTACTTGTAATCCTACTACTGAGGAGACTAAGATCTGAGCATCTTGGTTCAAAGGTAGCCCGGTAGGAAAGTCCATGGGACTCTTATCTACAATTAACCAGCAAAAAGCCAGAAGTAAAGCTGTGGCTCAAGTCATAGTGCATCAGCCTTGAGCAAAAAAAATAAATCTCAGGGACAGCGCCAAGGACCTGAGTTCAAGCTCTAGGTCTGCCCCCTTAACCCCAGAAAAATGTAAGCAAACTATCATTGTAACAATATTTTTTTCAAGTCTGTCATGAGACTATCCACTTTATTTTCAAATAACGTAAGTTCAATGCATCAAATGTTTTCCAATTTGTAATTTACTTTGTTTTTAAACATGTAAATTAAGCATTATTTTTCAAAAAGGCTTACAGGTTAAACGATATTCTCAGACCTCTTTTTTACCAAATTTATGAATATTCTAAGAAAAATTAATAAACATAGGGACAAAAAGATTACCTCTGATTTTTTTCTGACATTATTTAATGTGAATTCCCTCTTATAATAATTTAAAATGGGCTGGGAGAGCTTTCCCATAAGTAATATTTTCATACTTATTGAAGATTCTTGGGGTCAACCAATTTCCAGAGATGTTATCTACTAGCATTTTATTTATTTTTTTTTAATTGGGACATAGCACTAAACATCACGATGTTTAAAATAAAGCACAGGATTGTTTTCTCAGTTGTAAACTCCGAAAACAATATCTCTGATAGGGAATATTCATTCATCTGACGTCAAGCTTTATAGGAAATTTCCATTTTCTCCCGGAAAAGATCGTCAACACTGCATCTGCTCTAACCACTTTTTTTTTTCTTCAAATATCACAAAAGGTGAGTGAAGGAGAGGCAGTTAATTGTCTCACCGATAGGCAGAAGTTCATTGTCGTGGTCATGAATTACTAGGGATAGACAAGTTCTAGGTAAAAACCAAAAGAAATATGATGGTAACTCCCCAACTATTTTCACACTATTTCACACTTAGGTCTTTTTTTCACCCCTTCACTCAAGATCACCTCCGCTCAAATGTCATAGAAAATACAGGAAATCATACAAGATCAACAGTCACCGATCACAAAACTAGTCTGAATCATAGACTATCACAGAGAGAGAACACGACAAGCGCAGACAAGATCTTGCGAGCCCGGACTCCAGGAACCGGTCATTCACTAGGAAGATTTCTCTTTCCTCTTTGGGAGAGCGTCAGCTCTCTGGGTAGCTTCCACTCCATTTTCGGTGCCTTTTCTCGAAGACCTGGACCGTCGCTTCTTCACACAGGAGGCCTGCAGGTTCGCATCCTCCACCCACCTCTGCAGACGCACGGTAATCAAGGTCCATGTGATGTACGCCTGGATGGAACAACTGGACGACAGGACCGCGATCTTAGCGGCCAACACATTGACATTCCCGCTGATGGCGTCGGTGCTCCGACCCGGGGATCCGGCCAGGTGAAGGCCCACGGTGACCACAGACACGATCAACGTCACCAGTCTCCCCAGGATAAATACAAAAGTCCACAGAGACACCCCTTTCTGATACTTCTCATCGCTGAAATACACCAGGGCGCACAGATGGGAGAGCAACTCCACCAGATAATGCAGCACCAAGAGAAGGAGCCCCAGGTGGTTGAGGTACAGAAGGTAAGCGCCGGCGATGTGGAACAGGTGCACCCCGATGTAGATCAGCTGGCTGGGGATGTCCTGCTTCTTGATTTTCTGGAAGTAGAGTTCTGGAAACCCGTGGAACCAATAAGCCAGCTGCGAGATGTAGAAGAACTTCATCTGGAACGTCATCATGTTGTGGCCCTGAGCTCTCCACAGGAGAGCCGGGTCCGACAGGCAGTCTTCCGAGATGAGGATGAAGGTCCCCCAGATGCAAGACACCAAGTAGAAGGCGCTGAACTGGCCGGACTCGTTGCATTTGTTCTGCTTGGCCTTGGTGAACTGCATCCTCCGGCTGATCTTATCCAGCACGTACTCCTGGATGGTGGCATGCAGGATGATGGTCACCAGCATGTAGAAGAACACCGTGGCCAGATCCTTCACCCCATAATGATAGAGGGTCTTGGTGCCCTCCGGCTCCTCGTCTGCGGGGACCACCACGCCGTGCTGCAGCGTCAGAAACACGATGGACACGTCGGCCGTGCCCTCGAACATCAGCCCCAGCACGAAGAACATGCCCACGCACGAGACGAGGTCCGCGTGATTCTGCAGGATGAATTCCTGGCTCAGCATCGGGGGATTCTTGGCGCTCTTCTTACGGAGTCCCATCTTGGCGCTCCCCGGGGGAGGAAGGGAGGGAGGAAAGGGGGGGGGGGAGATGCTGCTTTTTCTTTCCCCCCCCTCTCTGCCAGGCGCTTGCACGCGCGCTCGCGCACCGCAGCCGCTTCCCCTAATCCCCGGGTTCGGTCCTCACCGCGCCATCGCCGCCGCCGCCGCCACTGCAGCTCCGGGGACCCCGCGCCCCATCCCCTAAGCTGGCCTGGGTCGCCGCGGCCGCCTGCAAAAGAAAAAAAAAAAAAAAAGAAATCAATCAACAGCAAGGACTGAGCAGGGCCGAGCATGCGCACCAGGGCAAGGAGGAGGCAGGGAAGGAAATGGAAGCGCCGCACCCCCAGGCCCGCGCCAGGCCCGGTGCGCGCGGGGATGCTCGGAGCCAGGCCGCCAGACGCACCGCCAGGACGTCGGCGCCCGTAACCCAGGGCAACCGATGGATCCTCAGCCGGCGCCGCTTCAGCAGATTGTAAATGATCACCGCCAGGGCCGGCCCTTACCATGGTCCCTTTAGCATCATCATCACCATCATCATCACAAGCAAGCTCTCCCAGTGCTGGCTTTTATCAGGAACTTATGCCTCTCTACAGGGGAAAAAAAAAATCACTAAAGCACAACCCCAAATTCTTCTTCCCGTTCCCCTCTCCCTTTGTTCCCTCAAAAGAAAAATAAAATAGTAAGGTTCCATAGGGTTAAAGCGCCCAAGTCCAACCTCTAGTAAATGTGAATAGGCGACACTCGAATCCTGGCTGTCTCCAGAGCTTGTATTTCTTGCCTTTATTCTGCTATACTGCTCTCTGTGTTCCTCTCTGTGTGTCTCTGTCTGTTTCTGTGTGCTTCTCTGTCTCTGTCTTTCTCTCAGTCTGTGTGTCTGTCTCTGTCTCTGTGTTTCTATCTGTCTCTCTGTGTGTCTCTGTCTCTGTCTCTCTCACCATTCAGACCTGGAAATATACTTAACCGGACCAACAGCAAAGCAAATATGAAAATTTCTGCTCTGCAACAATAATAATTGTGGCAAAGATATTGTCTGCTTAGCAACTCTACTGAAAGATTTCAGAAGTATTGATCAGTTCATAAAAAAGTCTTTTGGCAGCAAATCCCCCAAGTTGAATTTCTTTGCTCTGGCGAAAAGAAATTATGTTTCTTTGGTATGTTTCTTGCATGTTTAATTTTAAGATTTACATTTCAAAAATGGGTTGTAGAGAGGATGGGTTAAATGATATTACTTTGCCCACTCAAATTTTGCTTAGTGAGGGTTAAGTGTTTTCTTTAGTGTGTACTGAAGTGAGATCAGAGTTATTGATAACAGAATTAAAGTTTGATGTTGGGGATATACTGTTCAGAAGAAAAAGGGCTTAGAGATATAAGGAATAAAGCCAAGATGTGTTTAGATTCCCCAACTCTCTTTTATCATCCTTTCTGAAAACCATTACAAATGGATGCTATCCTACTCTGATGATATTTAACAAAATGTTCTAATTAATAGACAGTGCACTTCTATTTTGTAGGCTCGCCAAGCAACAGCATATACAATCTGGTATAGAACCTGTTCTTAAGTTAAGGAAAGTACCTACATAATTGAACTTAGCAAGCATTCCCTATTTCTAAACAATTCCTCATTCTTTGAGGGCTCATTTTAAAATTAATTTTCTTTTTTTGGGTGGGGGGGGGGGTCCAGTCGTGGGGCCTGAACTCTTGGCCTAGGTGCTGCTGTCCCTCAACTCTTCAGCTCAAGGCTAGCGCTTTACCACTTGAGTCACAGCGCCACTTCCGGATTTTTTCTTTTTGCTTATGTGATGCTGAGGAATCGAACCCAGGGCCTCAAGCATGCAAGGCAAGCGCTCTACCACTGAGCCACCTTCCCAGCCCCTAATTTTTTTATCTTTAAGTAGTTGGAAAAAGGGTTTCAATTCAACATGCCTGTTTATGAGTACAGTGAAGCTTGATCAATGTCACCCTTTCTATCATTCTCCCTCTCAATATTCCCTCAGAATCTTTGTTTTTAAGTAAGGTTATTTGAAGATTCACTAGAAAACCAAGAAATTAGAAACAGACACCAAGAATCAAGAAAAAGATAAAGTTTGTTGAAAGCTGTCTGTATAAAACAGTCCTAGATACAGAACATTGTCTCCTAGGAACCAACAAGATTTTGTTTTAAGAAAGTGCATATATTCCCATTTCTTATTAAAGATCACCTTAAATAAAAACATTGTCAATCTTCTTAAAGACATAGATAACATGATGGAACTAATCACAGAATTACTTGTCTAATTTCTGAACTGATACTTTACCTATATTTGTCAGGATACTTTACCTATTTGTCAGGATTTCCAATCTTACTTGTACAATAGAGTAGATTTTTTAAATTAAGTTTTTTATTGTGAAAATACTGTACAGAGGGGTTACAGTTACATGAGCAAGGTAATGAGTACATTTCTTATCCAGCATTGTTGCCTCCTCCCTTGATTTTCACCTACCATCCCTTCCCTCCCACCTCCTCAGCTACACTCCCCACCCCCCAGCCTGCCACCCCCCTCCCCTCCCACCCTGTCTAAATTGTAAAGTTCATTTTTCCACATAGCATCTTGTACATCTCATTGTTGCAATGGGTCATTCTGTATCCCTATTGAATAAGATTTAAAATCAATACATAAACATGTATGCTATTCAGTTTGGTATACTCTGTTATCCTGTGAGATCAAAATCTACTCTGTTTTATTTATTAATCAAAGAAGAAGAACAATGATTTATGCACTGACATAAAAAATACACATTAAATAATTTTTCCCTCTCTGATTGTGAAAACCAAGAAAAAATCCTCTTTTTGGCAGGGGGGGGGGTGGGTTGGCTGGGAAGGTGGCGGCTCAGTGGTAGAGCGCTTGCCTTGCATGCATGAGGCCCTGGGTTCGATTCCTCAGCACCACATAAGCAAAAAGAAAAAAGCTGGAAGTGGTGCTGTGGCTCAAGTGGTAGAGCTCTAGCCTTGAGCTGAAGAGCTGAGGGACAGCAGCACACAGGCTCAGAGTTCAGGCCCCACGACTGGACTCAAAAAAAAAAATCCTCTTTTTTCATTAAGTGTATAAGACCAATGCTAATTTGAATCTTATATCCAAAATAATTGAATTATTTCTATTTTAGTTTAAAATTATGCATAAATATGATAACTATTAAAACATTTAATTTCTAATCAAATTGGAATCTATAAAGATATTTTCATCCCACAGTGTTGAATTTCAGTAGTTCTAATGCCATAATTATTTGACAAAGAATTAAAAGGAATTTTAAAAATTAAGATGTCACTCAAATTATTGTACAATTTAATATATTTGAAAACTCTGTTCCACAAAGCCAGAGTGATATTTACTGAGATCCCAAGTTCTGACCAATCATCTTACGCAAATGATCGAGTCTGTCATTGTGGGTGAATTTTTCCCATCCTCCAAACTCCTTACGTTCTCCAAGTCTTCAGTACTACAGCTCCTACATTTACATAAACTCTAATTTCTGTTATAAAGCCTGTTCTCTCAAGACGTTTAAATTGCTCTATTTTCTTAAACACTGTGAGATATACCATTCATGGATGAATCCAAACCACCTGTGAATACTTTCACTATATCATGCCCTCCAAGTTACTAAATAAGTGTAAATGTATTTAAAACATAGTACAGTTGATCTAATCAATCTTAAAGAAACACATAGCATTTTTAGTGAAACTACAATGTAGAGATGGAGGGGTAGCTCAGTTGGTAGAGGGCTAGCCAATGATCAAAAGTGTCTGGTCTCAAACATAAACAAACAAATAAACAAATAATTAATTAAATAAGAAACCATAATGTAGATGACTGCATTACAATTAGTTTTTTTATTTATTTATTTTTTGGTCAGTAGTGGGACCTGAACCATGGGGCCTGGGTGCTGTCCCTCAGCTCTTCAGCTCAAGACTAGCGCTCTACTACTTGAGCCACAGCGCCACCTCTGGCTTTTTCTGCTTATGTGGTGTTGAGGAATTGAACCCAGGGCCTCATGCCTGCAAGGCAAGCACTCTATCACTGAGCCACCTTCCCAGCCCCTACAATTATTTTTGATTTTGGAAAACTTGAGTTATTAGAAAGAAAACGTATACTCAATAGTTTCATGACCATGTTAATATCAGTAATAAGCAAAATATACATGTAATCCTTAGAAGAATATGGAATCACAAATGCTGGTCAAACTACCAAACTGATACAACACCCAGCTTTACTCAATTACTAAGAAGAAAAATATACTTTTAGGAAGTTCCAACATGTTTTTTTTCAGAGCACAACACATCAATAATTAAAAATGCAGCATCTACTTTTAAACTGAGATATAACTCACATACTATAAAATTCCCTTTTCAGTGTTTAATTTCTACCATATCAGTATATTCAAAAGGGCATGCAAGGATAGACTATATAACTGTTATAGATTGGACAATAGATTAAAGAGTAAATGGAAATAGTTTAACTGAAGTAGGGATTTGTCTATAGCTCTGAGAATGTAATCCTAGATAGCAGTGTATATCTGGCACAATATTGTGATAATTACCAGGTGGAGAAACACTAAGATGTAACACCTGTGTGCAACCAATCATACAAAGTAATATTTATCAAAATGAATACACCAAAATGGAAACAGTGGTTTTTCTCTTTGTTGCTGGTTTTGTTTTGTTTTCTTTTTGTTTTGTTTGTTCATTTAATCTGTCTTCAGGAGAGTAGGGGGGGCACAGAAATGGAGGGACAAAGGGTGAACAAATGCAGCAGTGATATACACTGGGCATTAGGTTGAAATGAACTATACAACTTGTGGGTGGGGATGGGAGGGAGAAACGGGGAAAGAGCAAGAGAAGAGGTGTCATTCTCCAAAAAGAAATGTACTCTGTACCAGACTTATGAAACTGTAACCCCTCTGTACCTCACTTTTATAGTAACAATAACAACAAAAGAGATAGTGTTGACTTCTCCAGTTCTTACTGGCTTGGTTTCTGTGATGTGCTAAATAGAATAAAGAGGGTGATCGGCAGCTTTGGATACTGGACACCAAGAAGAGTTCTTTGTCTCCTATATGTTCACTTGGAATGCTGAGACCCATGTGACCAAGCCCCAGCTGGCTCTCTAAAGGAGAGATCTTGATAGGATAGCTGTCTGCTGGGTAGTCCTCAGGTGACTGGCAATTGGATACAAATACATGATGAGACCCAAGGGGAGAGTGGCTATGTAAAGAAATGCTACTATATACATGGTTAAGTATATATGTTTGTGACATTGATTATGCATAGGACACATATGTACGATTGGAGATGTAAGATCTGAGATTATACATATATTATATACATTATATACATAAACATATATATATGAACATATATATGCAAACATATATATGTATGACTTCATTTACCACAATGACTGCAGGAAAGGAGAGTTGCTTTGCTTCTATTCTTTTTCTTTGTCGGTCATGGGGCTTGAACTCTGGACTTGGGCACAGTCCCTGTGATCTGCAGCTCAAGGTGAGCACTCTACTGCTTGAGCCACAGTGCCACTTCCAGTTTTCTAGTGGTTTATTGGAGATGAGTCTCACGGACTTTCCTGCCTGGACTGGCTTTGAACTGTGATCTTCAGATCTCAGCCTCCTGAGTAGCTAGGATTAAAGGCATAAGACACCGGCACCCGGCACTTTGCATCTATTCTTAATAGTAATTGGAATGATCTAGCATTTCAAATTCTATCCATTATATAAGGTCAGTTAATGATATCTCCCTATCACTTCCCATTAGAATATATTTAGTTTATCAGAATAGAGCACTAGGTTCAATCTCCTGCATGTATTGTGCACACGAACACACACAAACACATTCCCACACCCACACAGAGAATGGAGTGAATCAACAATTTAGGAATGTAGCAGTGCATTACAACATCCTATGACTTCAAATCCTTACCTTGTTTAACAATCCTTCTTGTGTCATTCACTCTGTGTGTGTGAGTGTGTGTGTGTGTGTGCACATGCACATATGTGCGCACATGCGCACACGCACACACACACACACACACACACACACACCAGTCCTAGGGCTTAGACTCAGGACCTAGGCACTGTCCTTGAGCTTTGTTGCGCAAGGTTAGTGCTGTACCCCTTGAGCCACAGTCCCACTTTTGTCTTTCTAGTGATTAATTAAAGAAAAGTGTGTCACAGATTTTCCTGCCAAGGCTGGCTTTGAGCCTTAGTCTTCAGATCTCAGCCTTCTGAGTAGCTAAGATTACAGGAATGAGCCACTGGTGCCTGGCTTTTTCACTTTTTAAGAAAATGTAACATCTAAACTTGAACTCAGGGCCTGGGCTCTGTCTCTTAGCTTTTTAAAATTAATGCTGGCAACTTACCACTTGAGGAATTTTTGATGGTTAATTGGAGATAAGAATCTCATTAACTATTCTGTCTGGGCTGGCTTCAAACTTTGATTGCCAGATCTCATCCTCTTGAGTAGTTAGTTATGATTACAGGCTTGAGCCATCCACTGATGCCAGGCCAATGGCTGGCATCATTCATTCATTCATTCATTCATGGAGGGCTCATATTCCTGATTCATCTTTCTGAGTCCTGGGACTATTGTGAACATCAACACTTCTGGTTGAAAACTGGCTTGCATTCAGGGGTTTTAGGAACAATTAATTACGAATCTCTACAATAATTACTTGTTCTCTTTTCTCCCTGCAGAGTCAGGCTCTGGATAGTAATTTCTTTACAAGTTTTTGAAACATTTCTCATGTCTCTAGAAGCATAAAGGACAAAAACCTCAGCAACTAGAAGTCGGCTGCATGCTGGCAAGGGCAAAGAAGACTATGCACCATTTATTTTTGGCAAGAAAAATGAGTTTAATGCCCCTCACATACCAGCGTTCCCACAAATTTCCTTCTATAGAGGACATCCATCAGTGCATGTCACTCCTGCAGCAGACAGGATCTGTGTCTCTGCTGGCAGCTCCTCCACTTCACTGGCTCTCAAATAGGATCAGTGATAGCTCGCAACTGCAGGTGAACCAAAATCCATTTCTTGTATTCATTTCCTTCATTCACAACCATTATTGTCTTTCTGCTCCTTGCCATTAATGTTATTAAGAACGCGACAAAAATAAACAGGATGAGGACCAGATGTTTTACGTGTGATAATTAAGTGGTCAAAAAAAAAATGAATCATCTCATCACAAGCAGAAATGCTTTGCCATAAAAGTCCTGGGGCCAAAAGAAAATCCTTTTAAAAAATATTTCTCTGTTACAAAACAAACTTAAGGAAGTGGCGCTGTAGCTCAAGTGGTAGAGCGCTCGCCTTGAGCTGAAGAGCTGAGGGACAGAGCCCAGGCCCAGAGTTCAAGCCCCAAGACCGACAAAAAAAAAAAAAACATAGACAAAACAAACTTAAAAGTTTTCCAAAAGTGAAGGGGAGGTGCTTCCTCTTTGGGTGGCTCTTATATTAACTTATTTTATTTAACTCATACTTTAGTGACATCATGAATAAATACACTGGGCTTGATGAACTAATGCCATGTTTATTTGTTAATACGAAAATTAAACTACTCACCACTAAGATACAGAGGCCAAATGTCCATATATAAATTTTACTTGAAGATATTCATTGCAGCAAGGAGTTCGAATATAAACAGACTAAAATCTTGAAAATGAACTTACCATAGAATTCAATTCAAAACTCACAATATGAAGCCATTTTAGTAATAGACACAACGCATATTTTTCTGATAAGTGATTACCTTCACTCATTCAATGCACAAATTCTAGCTTTCTCTTCTCCTTTAAAAATAGCATGCACAGGAAAAACAAAAACAAAAAATTTAACAGATTCCGCTTTTCTCTATTGTAATATTATTATTACTATATGACTGGCTAAAGAGCAATAAATTTAGATTTTGATTGCTGTTTTTTCTGTGCACATTGAACTTGCCACTATGTTTAATAACCTCTGCTTACCCATACTTCCTTAGTGACAAATATTCTCTGCTTTCTTTTGGATCTAGCTTTTAATTACTATATTTGTTCTGAGCCAGGAATTGGGTTGTACCTCTGTCCCTTCCTTGTTTTTATTCTTTGACTTACATTATTGATCTGAGGCCAAGTTAATTCACTTAGAGCTATGGAACTCTTCATTGTATCACCCCAGCACTGAACCCCTGCCTCTCCTTGGCAATTTCATTTGCTCTTATAATTTGTACTGCAGTCTCACATCAAGGGCTGATCAGTGTGGGAGAGAACAAAAATCTCTTAGAATTCCAAAATTATTTTCCCTTGCATCAGGCTTATATGTATATCCTGTGACACGAAATTATGTAAGTCACTGGTATATCTGTTCAATCACGTAAGCAGGGAAGATTCTGTGTTTTGACTGAATCGTTTCGGTAGATTCTCATTTCCACACCCCATGGGTGCAACACATTTTGACTACTCTCTTATTCCTTCAGCAAATTAAAAATGATCATTTTATTTATTTTTGTTCTTGATGGTGGTGGTGCTCCTGGTGCTTGAACTCAGGGCCTGGGAGCTGTCCCTGAGCACTTTTGCTCAAGGCTAGTACTCTATCACTTGGAGCTGCAGTGCCACTTAATTGGAGATAAATTTTTCTGCCTCACTGACTTCAAACCAAGATCCTCAGATCTCAGCCTCCTGAATAGCTACAATTATAGCTGTGAGCCTCCAGTTCCCAGTTGATAAAATTTTTAAATATAAACATTGTCAATACATTGTCTTTGTCATGTTATTTATATAGTACCTAAGAATGCTATTAGAAAATAACATGCAAGAACTATATACAGAAAACTACCTAATGATCTTTGTGCAACAGACTGAATCACAGGTAGATTTGAATCCAATTAAAGTCATCAAAAGCCTTTCATAGATGTTGCCAAGCTAATTAAGATAGAGGGAGAAGCAAGAATTTAGAATAGCCAAAACAATCTTGAAATACAATGATTTATATGCAACAATGCTTGATTATATAAACACATAAATGAATACTCAAGATAGACATTGCTGGTAAGTGAAATGGTGACAATATTGTCTATTTCATAGTAACTGATGAACCATACATAGGTTTCCAAAATTTGCCAAACCTGTCTGATAATCTGTCTCGTTGCATTTAAATTATATCAAAACAGCTACATAATAGCATCACCAAAAGTAAATCAATCCACCATTTAAATTTGCATCTTAACGATACATCATTGGAAATATTTAAAAACACAGTTGAACTGAACTGTAATTTACTTTTGCTGGGTTTGTTTTTTTGGAGTTGGTTATCTTTGTGCAGACACTGAAAGCCTGACTCAAGACTAAACATTTAACTGCAATTTTAATGTTAAAAAAATTAAAACCTTTATTTTTAGCCATGATCACTGATCATAAGAGCAGCATTAATAGGGATTTATTTTAGAGAGTAACATAATTTAAAAACTCCTAATAATTGGAGCATAGAAGGTTAGTTATGATAATATCTTTTGGACTGCATTTTTGTATATCCTAATGATTCCTATTGAATTTCTGAAAACAGCTTTTACAAACAAATAGCATTCATGATTTTGGTCTACACAAGCTAAACTTATGTTCAAATTTTCAATTCAATATAGAACTACGAGAGATATAAATTTGAAGCAGACTTCTTTATACTGTCCCCTCTCCCCCTATCATCCAGTAATAATAAATACATTTAAATTACTTGTTATTTTCTCCAACAGTCAGTAAATTTGTATGTATCTATAGCATCTATGTCTATGTAAATTCTAAATAAGTAATAACATTTGTTTATATGTTTTATCATTAACTTAAAGAGTTTATCTAAATAGGGATTTATGTACAGATTTTGACACATAATAATTTATTGGAGCCTTCTTTCCTTCACAGGCTCAGTATCTTTTTTTGGAAACCCTTGCAGGCTTAGAGTCCATATTTTTTTTTCTTTGGGGGGGAGGGGTGGGTCCGGTCGTGGGGCCTGAACTCTGGGCCTGGGCGCTGTCCCTCAGCTCTTCAAAGGCTAGCGCTCTACCACTTGAGCCACAGCGCCACTTACGGCTTTTTTCTTTTTGCTTATGTGGTGCTGAGGAATCAAACCCAGGGCCTCATGCATGCAAAGCAAGTGCTCTACCACTGAGCCACCTTCCCAGCCCCGAGTCCATCCTTTTTAAAGAATATTTCCTAGATCACAATATAAGGCCAGCCCTACACATATTTCATTGAATTATCTTTAAAAGGACCAGTGTTGGACTCTGGTACATAAAGAAAAAAGATCAACTATTAATAAACTACTTAGTACTTTTTAATATCCTACCTAGGTAGTTTTAGAAATCAATATTCTTTTACTGACTGGAGTACTTTTCACATTGTCATTGAATAGCATCTTCAACTGTAATCCTGAAAGCTTGATTGATTGATTGATTGATTTTTTTTGTCCTGGGGCTTGAACTTAGGGCCTAGGTACTGCCACATGAGCATTTTTGCTCAAGGCTAACACTCTACCACTTGAATCACAGCTCCACTTGTAGCTTTTTGGGAGTTATTGGGTATAATCTAGTGGACTTTCCTATTAGGGCTGGTTTTGAACCATGATCCTCAGATCTCAGCCTCTTGTGTAAGATAGGATTACAGGACTGAGCCACCTGTGGTCAGTATTACCTTTATAAAATATTGTGACTACCTATTTCTCTTCTTTCCAGTGCCTTCTAAACCATAGCATGGAGTCATTTCTAAGGTCCATTATTGAGAACTGTAACTGATATCTATTTCTTTCTGAATCATTTAATCTAGAACGAGATCTCTAAAGGGAATGATTTTGATTGGCTCACAGAAGAAAGCACACTTTTATGCTTTGCTAGCTCATGAACCCTTTACTCTCCCAGCAGTTTTAGATCTGTGAACCAGTACTGTTTCGATAAATACTTGTCTCTCAGTATAATAAAAGGCTGTATTATTCATGTTAATCTCCAAATCATAGCCATATTATATTCATTCGTTACTAAAGCACACAACTGGAGATGACTACCACTCATCAAACCAACATAATTCACATAGGTTAATTTCTGCTTTATTTGTTACACCCCCTAATACTTACTAGTTGTTTTAATAAAAATTATAGCTGAGAGCCAGCAGCTCATATGTATAATCCTAGCTACTCAGGAGGCTCAGATCTGAAGATCAAGGTTTGAAGCCAGCCCAGGCAGGAAAGTCCATGAGACTCTTATCTCTAATAAACCACTTAGAAAATCTAAAGTGGTAGAGTGCTATCCTTGAGCAAAGGAAGCTCATAAACAGGCCCTGAGTTGAAAATCCAGGGGACATACACACACACACACACACACACACACACACACACACACACACACTACTATTTGAATTTTATACATTGTTATTCTCTCTTTGGAATGCAAAACTGACATGAAAATTTAAACTAGATCCTAAAAGAGGCAGTATTTGAAAATGGTGGCAACACTTAGTTTTGAACATTGCATGATTAAAATTAAAGGGTGATTATTGATTTTAAAAAGTATATATCTTCCTCTGGAACTAGACAGAATCTAACTATAAGAGTTGATCAGTACAACTCATGAAAGCCATTAGAATAACTACCCTAGAGATTTGTAAATAAATTGCTTACCCTCACATTTTTTTTATTTCATGAATTAATTTTTGTTTCCCACAGAGATAGAGAGTAAGAGTTTGCTGGGAAGGCAGTGCAGGTCTCTCAGATTGTGTTAGAATTAAAAAAAAATATTCATTTAATTTTCTTCCTTTATTCATTAAGATGAATGGTTGCTTTCTGCTGCTAATATTTGTCATTTCCTCCTGGTATTTTTTCTTTTTCTCAGACTCAAATCTGTGTATTTATGTTTGCAGTACCACCACTGTGGTGTTATCCCAGGTGTCCTATTTTATAAAGGGACAATTACTACAAATAAAAAAGGTTTGTTATAAACACAACACCAAGCACCTATTTTTCAAGCACTGGAAAGTAAACAAAATCACACTCTACTATACACACCATTCCTCTTTCTTTCTCCATTTTCTCCTGATTACCAAAAATACCATTAAAAACTGTGTTGGTGAGTAAGAAATCATTTTTAGTCAATACTTAAGTGACATTTGTAAGATCTCCAATAAAAAGAAAAAATACTTTCCAAAGTGGTTGAACAAGTTTACACTCCCACCAACAATGCAGTAAGGTTCCCTTCTGTCCACATCCCCTCCAGCATCTGTTCCCTTCAGAGAATTTTTCTCTTTAAGTCTTTAGCCCACTTACTTATTGGGCAGTTGTTTCTTTGAGGATTTGTTGTTGGGAGATTTAATTTTTTGAGTTCCAGGTATATTTTAGATATGAGACCCCTGTCCGTTGTATGGCTAGTGAAGATCTTCTCCCAATCCGTGGGTTTTTATATTGATCTTGCTATCTATGTCCTGTGCCATGCAGAAGCTCTGCAACTTTATGCAATCCCATTTGTCCAACCTTTCTTTGATTTGTTGTGTTTCCGGGTCTCTATTAAGAAAATTTCGGCCTGTGCCAAGGAGACCTAGGGTTTCTCCTATTCCATCCTGTAATGTTTTCTGAGTGTCTGCTTTGACTCCGAGGTCTTTGATCCATTTGGAGTTGATTCTGGTGCAGGGTGATATAGAAGGATCTAGCTTTAGTTTTCCACAAATAGTTAACCAATTTTGCCAGCACCATTTACTGAAGTGACTGTCTTTCTTCCATTCTATTTTTTTATTGGAGGTTCCTCAAAAGACTCCACATAGAGCTCCCCTATGACCCAGAAATCCCACTTTAGGGCATTTACCCAAATGTTCACAAACAAGACCACACTAAAGCTACCACCACGACTATGTTTATTGCAGCATTATTTACCATAGCTAAGATATGGAACCAACCCAGATGTCCCTCAGTAGATAAATGGACCAAGAAAACATGGTATATATACACAATGGAATTCTATGCCTCCATCAGAAATTATCAGACATTGCCCCATTTGTTAGGAAATGGAAAGACTTGGAAAAATTTATATTAAGTGAAGTAAGCCAGGCCCAAAGAAACATAGGTCCCATGGTTTCCCTTATTTGCAATAACTAGTATATGTCTGAGTCAAGCAGAAAAGGTCAGATAAGGTGATGTTAGGGAAATGAACCCCAAGATATGTATTCAAATGTTTTTTTTTCTTTCATGTGATTGTTTCTAACACATTTATAAGATTATTTCTTTGTTGCTTTGTATGTCCCTCCCCCACGGTATAACCCCTGCTTTCACTGTATTTGATGTCGTTATAATTTGTGGATGGGAAGGGAAAAAACAAATCGCTTAAATAGGGATACAGGTGGACCCATTGCAACAAGATGTACAAGTCGTTATGTCGAAAACGAACAACTTTGGTGGAGGATTGGGTGGGGAGTGCCAGGGGAGGATGGGAAGGGATAGGAAGGAGAAACAAAGGCGGAGGCTACTATGCTTGATAAGAAATGTACTCATTATCTTGTAATTGTAATTGTAACAATGTAATTGTAATAATGTAATTGTAACCCCTTTGTGCAAAATTTTCACAATAAAAAAAAGAAAAATACTTAGCCATGTATTCATATTAATACTCAAGTGAAATCCTATCATTCTTTGAAGTCCCTTGTGGTATAAATTTTTTGAGAACTCAATATTCTAGTAAGAAATTTTCATGAACACTTACAAAAACCATGAAATTTGTAGTACTTTTATTACAAATATGTCATTCCATTGGGTTAATATCTTTAATAATATAAAATATAAAGCAATTGCCAGGCATCAGAGGCTCATGCCTGTAATCCAAGCTATTCAGGAGGCCAAGATATGAGGACTAAGATTCAAAGTCAGCCCAAGCAGAAAGTCCATGAGGGCCTTATAAACCAATAAACTATCTAAAAAACTAGAAGTAAAGCTGTACCTCAAGTTGTAGACCTCTAGCCTTGAACAATAAAGAAATAGCACCCCAGCCCTGAGTTCAAGCCCCAGCAAACACATAGACAGAAACATAGATACATAGATAGAAACATAGATACATAGATAGAGATTGATAGATCTATACAAAGAAATATATAAAGGTATATACACATATATATGTAAACACCACACACACATACACATACACACACACACACACACACACACACACACACACAGGGGGGGAGGGAGGGAGGGAGGGAGGGAGGGAGGGAGGTAACACTCAATTGGAGATGAAGCAACCATACTTTCTTAGTCTAGAAAGTATCCACAGCAAGGCAAAAGATCTTTGGCCATTTCCAAGTGCAATGTAAAATTCTCCTAAGCCTATAAAGGTAACAAACCCATACAATAGACATGCCATAGCAACATGCTTGTAACAGGGCCCACTAGTTAAGTTATGGTTACTAATTCTGAGACACATAAGTATGTTTTTGCTACTGAAGTACTATTTCTCTCACTATCCAAGTAGATCCCACGCTATATCAACGTACATTTGCCTGCATACAAGTTATAAATAACAGTATTATCCATGTCTGTTGGTAAGTGATTTCTTTTTGTCCTTATTGAAGGTGAATGTGGAAATAACCACCCCATCTTGAAAGTAATACTGGATAGGAAAGCTGTGCCTTGTGCTTATGAGTGTGACTACAATCATCGGCAAACAACAGGCTCAGGGAGATGTGTTTCAAGCACAGCATAAAACAAAGTGTATACTTCACTGTTTTCATCCTCTCACTCTACCATGATGAAACGCCAGAGACAGAGTGGCTTAATTAATAGAACAACTTCTCTAAGGTTTGGAAGCTGGAAATCTGAGATCAGGGCATCACCCTGGTCAAGCTCTGATGAGAATTTTCTACCTGGCTTACAAAATATCTTTTTCTCCTCGCATGGAGAAAAGTCAAGGTTTCCAGTTGTATTACAGCAAGCCTCAACCCTTATGGTTTCTTTTAATCTCAGTTATTTCTTTAACGTCTCGTTTTCTATTCTGTGACATGGGGAAATCGTACTTGGATATTTGAGAGGGAATAGAGTGTCATTCGACGTACTCAGAGAATTTGCACTTTCCCTTCAAGGCTCACTTCCGGTTCTCCATGCAAGGACTCAAGGTAGGAAGACCAGCAGGTCCCACATAGCCTCTTGAACTTCACACCACCAGGAAGCCAAATGTTACATTTTTATGGAAATTCTGATACACGGTGGTTCCTAGATAAGCTGAAATTATTGAGGAGCTACAAAAGAAGTTCATAGCCCAGGACATTAGTTAATATTGAAAGGAATTTTTAAGTGACTAATTTCCAGCTACTTGAGTATATTTGCATCTGTTAGAATGATCATTATTCAATGTTAATTCACTTTTGTTTTCACAGTATATTAATATAACAATTTAGAAGAGTAAAAATGTCAATGTTCTTTTATTACCAGAGTGTCAAAAACTATGTGAGTAGGCTATGAACCTACTGCATACAGCTTTTTTACCTTGACAAATATTTTTTTTGGGGGGGTCCAGTCGTGGGGCCTGAACTCTGGGCCTGGGCGCTGTCCCTCAGCTCTTCAGCTCAAGGCTAGAGCTCTACCACTTGAGCCACAGCACCACTTCTGGCTTTTTTCTTTTTGCTTATGTGGTGCTGAGGAATCGAACCCAGGGCCTCATGCATGCAAGGCAAATGCTCTACCATTGAACCACCTTCCCTGTCCCCTTTGACAAGTATTTTCTAGCAAAGAATTTGCACTGGCTCAGGCTTGCCTCAGTAGTTCTACTTTTCTAGAAAGTTATAAGTCATTTCATGATCATTTCTTAAAAACAAAAGCCATTGGTCAAGGAGCATTGCTCTCATAAACTACCATTTTGTACTGAAACTTCTTATTTCAACTAGTCAAAAATAAGTATAGCTAGTGACTCAATGCTGTGATTCTAGCTATTGAGGATGCTGAGATCTGAGGTCTCTTTTCAAAGACAGACAGAGCAAGAAAGTCCTTGAGACTCTTATCTCCAACCAAAAAACTGAAGTGGAACATAGCTCAAATGGTAGAGCACCGACCAGCCTTGATCAAAAATGCTAAGGAACAGCCCCTAGGCCTGAGTTCAAGAGCCAATACTGGAACAAAAATAAATAAGTAAATAAATAAAAGAGTGCAGTAAGATTATCTCAAATGTCTCTACCTTTTACAGTCTTTGTTTTTGTGCCTGTTCTATGTCTGAAAATGTGGTTGATTGAAATCCATTTTACTTCATGTATTACAGGATTTTCTTTACAGTTTCAGGAGAGGATTATCCTTCCTAAGGACTATATATTTGCTACAGATTGTCTTTTTATTTTGGCTTTGGAGCTTCTGCTCTTCCTAAATTAAAATAACTGTTAGAAACCTATTTGCTGGTTTGCTTCACTGTCATGTCTTTAAAATTGGAAAAATAAGGGTGGTTTAAGTCAAAAACAAAAGGAGTAAATCAGAGGCTACCCACCGTGGATAGTAACCACTACTGAATAATTTCAATTGAAACTTTTTGTTTCCATTCTCCCCACATGCAAGTATCCATCTCCTGGTACTTATTTTGTTGGGCTTTGGCTTATACTTTTTAAAAAGTTATACTATTTGCCCTCTCCAAAGAGTCTGTCACTTCAGTTAATTCACTTGTAACCCTTTACTTACCACCAAGTGTGGTAGATTTATAGGCACATTCTCATTACTACAAATGAGGGAAACCATACAACCTATGTTTCTCTGGGTCTGACTTATTTCACTTAATATAATCTTTTTTCTAGTCTTTCCATTTCCTTACAAATGGTACAATATCATTCTTACAAATGGTACAATATCAATTCCATTATATACCACACTTTCTTGATCTGTTTGTCCATTGAAGGGCAACTGGGCTGATTTCATATCTTGGTTGTGGTAAACAATGCTACAGTAAACGTGGTTGTGCTGGTAGATTTAATGAGACCTTGTGTGTGGTTCATTGGATATATGCCCAGGAACAGAACTGCTGGGTCTATAAGAGGACTCAGGGTAAGAAGGAACCTCCATACTGCATTCCAGAGAGGTTGAACAAGTTTACATTCGCACCAACAGTGAAATAGAGTTCCTTTTGGCCACAGCCATGCCAGCATTTGATATTGTTCATTTTCTTGACATTGGCTATTCTAACTGGGGAAAGGTGGAATCTCAATATTGCTTTGATTTGCATTTCCAATATAACCAGAGATGTGCATTTCTTCATGGGTCTATTGGCCATTTTGACTTCTGCTGAGGAAGGGTGAAAATGCAGGAAAGAATTCATTGCATATACCACAAAATTGAGAAATATAAGAGGGGTAGGTCAGAGGGGGCTCAAAATGGTGAAGAGGTGACTCAGATCAAGGTGTATTGCACATATAAACTGCTTTCCTAAATTGCAAAAAATTTAATACATAACCTAAAATTAAGATGACGAAGGGAAGAGGTGGGTTGGGGGGGATGGGTGACAATGTTGAAAGGGGTGACATTGATCAAGATGCAATATGTATTCTTATACATATATATATTCAAAGCCAACCTGGGCAGGAATATTTGTGTGTGTGTGTGTGTATGTATTACATATACATGTTTTTTTGTTGTTGTTATTGTTTTGTTGGTCATGGGGCTTGAACGCGGGGCCTGGGCACTATCAATGAGATTCTTTTGCTCATGGCTAGCACTCTACCACTTGAGCAACAGTGCCACTTCTGGCTTTTTCTGTATATGTTGTGCTGAAGAATTGAACCAGGGTTTCATGCATGCAAGGCAAGTACTCTACCACTGAGCCACCTTCCCAGCCCATATACATGTTTTTATATTTCTCAATTCTGTGATATATAATCATATATAATATATTTATAATGATATATAATATATATAATCATATGTATATGATTATATATATATGTATATATATATATATATATAGTCTAATGATATTTTAGCCTAGGCTGACCTTTAACTTACTATGATTTTCTTCCCTCAGCCATCAGAGTGCCTGGATTATAGGCACATACCCTTCACTTCCCCAGCTATTTGGAGATAATTCCAAGGTAAATTCTTAGATCATTTCTGTTCTCATGCTGACTGCAACACAAACTGACATTTAGTTTTTCTTTTTGACTGAAGTGCTCTGCCTAGGAATTAATAAAGCAAGCAGACACACCCTCTGTCCACTGGAGCACTCTGTAAAAATAACCACCAATTATTTCCTTGATTAAAACCTCAGGTAGAAATTATTTCCTAATGGTTTTGCAGCCCATATGGTCCCAGATCCGTTCCCGCTGTTTTTAATCAATGCAATCATCGGCAGCTACTGTACCTTGATTCCGTCCATAGCGGTTGTCCCTGCCCATCATGTTAATCACTGTGTAAAAACAGCTAAGACACGTGAACAGGGAAAGTTAGAATGCTTAGTCCATGCTTGGGAGCCAGAACAGCCTGTAAACTTGCTCCCTAATTACCTCTGTAGCAAAGGAATCACCTGCTCTTTTAATTGTGTATGCACCATGAAGCTCATTCAACTGGCAGCTGTCAAAAAGTTGAAAAGATGCAATGGTGAATTAAAGAGAAATCTTACTGATAAGTTTAGAATACACTTAAGTGGCTTCAATTTATTCACCTCATGTAATAATTTAATTTAGTATTAAAGACTCTTCAACCAAATGAAATCCCATTCACGCCAGAGAAAGGTATCAGAGTAAATGTCAAAGTATCTTCCAATTTGAATACTGCAAATGCCTTGATATGTTTTGAATTTGCTTTTCTTTTATTAAAGGTGAGTGGGTAACAATCCTATGATATATTTTTACTGCTAGTTCTCATAATTATTACAAAGATGTATAGCTGTTAATTTCTAAATAAACTATATATATATATATATATATATATAAAACCTTTTTTTTTTCCTTTTGGGTCTAAGACCAGGACGTGAACTTGGTACCTGATGCTTTCACTCATTAGCTAGTACTCTACCAACTGAGCCTCTCCCCTAAGCCAAATTTATATATTTCTTACATAAATTTAGGTTCGAAGCAACATAGGCAACACGTAAGATGCTATATTTCTCCTGATGCAGACTGCTTGGCTTTGACAACTACCATGGAGATTTGTGATGCAATTAATGAGCCTAAATTCTGTATTTTATTTTTAAGAAAGCTGGCTATAGCTATGAAACTGAATTGACTGCCAACTAGTGGGATATTACTCTCAATTTTAAAAAAATTACAAATTTTATAATTATTAGTTATATTTCTATACTTACTAAAATTTGTAATGTTATATGTCTAATCATCACAAAGTTAATGTAAAATTGGGATTTTGAGAAATATGTCTTTTTTTCTTCAAATATGTTTTTATTGTAAAGATATTGTACAATTATATGAGCAAGGTAATGAGTCCATTTCCTATCGAGCATTGTTCACACCTACTTTATTTTTCTACTACCATCCCTTTCCTCCCCACATCCTAAACTCCTCTCTCCCCACTCCCCACAAAGTTGTAAAGTTGTTTTCAACATACTATATTGTACATCTCATTGTTACAATTGGTCATCCTGTATCCTTATTTCAGCATTTTGTTATTTCCCCTCCCCTCCCCAAATTAGAAAAATGTATACAAGATGCAGGACACTGCAATCAAATACAACAGGGATCAAGTGACAACAAGGATTGTACCATGGGGGAAGAACAAAGAAACAAAAAAATAACATAGAACATTATAAGTACATTTAAAAGAACAGTAACAAAGATTAAACTTCTTGTGTCCTTATCTTGGGGTTCATTTCACTTAGCATCAGGTTATATGGTCATATGTACATAGCTTTTAACCTCTTCTGCTTGTCCTAGACATATACTAGTTATTGCAGATAAGGGAAAACAAGGAACTTGTGTTTCTTTGGGCCTGGCTTACTTCACTTAATAGAATTTTTTCCCAAGTCTTTCCATTTCCTCACAAATGGGGCGATGCCGGGCTGGGAAGGTGGCTCAGTGGTAGAGCGCTTGCCTTGCATGCATGAGACCCTGGGTTCGATTCCCCAGCACCACATAAGCAAAAAGAAAAAAAGCCAGAAGTGGTGCTGTGGCTCAAGTGGTAGAGCGCTAACCTTGAGCTGAAGAGCTGAGGGACAGAGCCCAGGCCCAGAGTTCAGGCCCCACAACTGGACCAAAACAAAAACAAATGGGGCGATGCCATTCTTTCTGATGGAGGCATAGGAGATACGTCTTTTTAATGATAGAGGATAAACACTGCTATATTTATCATTCATAAAAAACAAAAAGAAAGAATTATAGTATGTTTCAAGATAACAGGCCTGTACAATTCACTGTGTGGTGATTTTGAATGAAACATAAAATCATGCTCTAGAATAAAGATGAAAGAGAGCAAAGAGATGGGCCTGGGGAGGTGGCTCAGTGGTAGAGTGCTTGCCTTGCATGCATGAGGCCCTGGGTTCGATTCCCCAGCACCACATAAGCAAAAAGAAAGAAGCCGGAAGTGGCACTGTGGCTCAAGTGGTAGAGCGCTAGCCTTGACGCCCAGAGTTCAGGCCCCATGACCGGACCCAAAAAAAAAAAAAAAAGATAGCAAAGAGATACTTGATGAAGGATTAGGAATCTGGCTTGAATTTATTAAATCTATATAATTTCATAAGTATAAAAAATTTCTGAATATAATCTGGAATTCTTAGACCAGAAAATGGAATCCTTGCTTAGTATGTTGAGATGAGATACTCCATTGTGGAAGATTCGAGTTTAGTATTTGGGATTGAACTGTTACATTTATAGCTACTCCAATAAGGAAAAATGCCAATCACAATTACATCTAGGTGTTAATTTTAGTAATCCTTACCATGATTCTAACCAACAGCTATGGAAATATGTCTCTGTCTGTAATCTGGTATTTTATTCATTAGAAAACACTGAAAAGAAGCCGGTCGCCAGTGGCTCACACCTGTAATCCTAGCTACTCAAGAGGCTGAGATCTGAGAATCACAGTTCAAAGCCAGCCCGGCCAGGAACGTCCGTGAAACTCTTATTTCCAACAAACCACCAGAAAACTAGAAGTGGTGCTGTAGCTCAAGTGGTAGAGTGCTAGCCTTGAGTGGAAGAGCTGAGAGACAGCGCTCGGGCCCAGAGTTCAAGCCCCACGACCTACAAAAAAAAAGAAAGAAAGAAAGAAAGAAAGAAAACACTGGAAAGTACAGAAATATGGACAAACAAAAGTAAGCATATTCATAATATTCTATGGGGTGGGTATAGATAGTATCAGACAATTTTGCAATAGGCACTATAAGAGTTTGGGCTGGAAATCACTGACTTCTCACTTGGAGCCATTCGCCACACAGGATAGGACTTGTGGATTACTCTACAAGGTGGAACAGAAAAAATTACTCTACAACGAGGGACAGAAAAATGGACTCAAAAGAAGGGCAATGAGAGTGTCAAGACAAATCCCTCACCAGGCATCTGGCCAGACTTCTCCCTGCAAGGAATGACAAGGACAGCAGCATTCTGGAACCACTCTGTGTTTCTGCCAGGAATCTGCTAACTATGCATCCTTCTCATGCCTGCCCTAATTCTTTTTCCATTTAAATCAGAAGCTTGTGTTTGCCCATCAAAGATGGGAAGCTAGGCATTGGTGGCTCACGCCTGTAATCCTAGCTACTCAGGAGGCTGAGATCTGAGGATCTTAGTTCAAAGCCAGCCTGGGCAGAAAAGTCCCCATGAGACTCTTATCTCCAATGAACGACCAGAAAACCAGAAGTGTTGCTATGGCTCAAAGTGGTAGAGTGCTAGCCTTGAGCAATAGATCAAAAGAGCTCAAGCACCAAGGCTGAGTTCAAACCCCAAGACTGACACACACAAAAAAATGGATTGAACTGTTTATTTTGCCTTTATCTCCTGGCTGCCACTACCACATAAAAAGCCTTTCTCTGACCTTTAGCATGTTTTACAATTCTCTATTTTGCTTAGTGGAGCAAGTAATAAGCCAGAGTCCTAAATCTCCAGGTTCAATTTCTTACTCATATATCTGTTTTCTTTATAACATGCCTTTTAAGCATAATGTTCATTTTAAATGTGTTTCCCTTGCATACATTGAGAACAGTTCACTTTTCTGTTATTTTTTTCTAAGAATGTGCTTTAAGGCTATTTGCATTTCTTGATGATCCTACTAAAAGTTCCCACTTTTCTAGTTTTCTGGGTGAATGAATGTCCTGTGCCTTTTTCTTCTCTTCCAATCTTCTCACTCGTAAATGGTATACTCCTTTTCTGGTTTGCTCAGTAAATCAGAGTGATGTTGACAGATCACCCATTGATGCAATTACACAATATTAGGCTTCCTCTGGTATGTCGTCCACAGACGTACCTGAGACCAATTTTCTCTAATATTCAGCCACATTCTCCACTACTGGGGAACCAACCAACAGAAGCATCAACCTCTATTTTTTCTTCTGCATCATTGCCACCTCCTTAAGTGCATTTTTTTTTTTTTTTTTTTTTGTCTGTCATGGGGCTTGAACTCTGGGCCTAGGCTGAGCTCTTATGCTTGAAGCAAGTGATCTACCATTTGACTCACAGCACCACTTCTGGTTTTCTGGTGGTTAATTGGAGATCAGAGTCTTAGGGACTTACCTGCCCAGGTTGGCTTTGAACTGCGATCCCCAGATCTCAGCCTCTTGAGGTATGAGCCACCGGTGCCTGTCTTATATTTATATATATATATATTTTTTTAAATCATTCTCATGAGGCTTTCATCCCCTCAGGCTGTCACTATGTTTCTCTCCCTTGGTTTAGAAAACAGAAACAACATTCCATGTTTTTGTTTTTCAATTTCTCATCAAACTTATCAACCAATTCAATATGGCATTCAACAACATAAAACTATACAGTGAATCCAATGGTGAATGTTCATGATTTATCTTGCAAGACTTATTGGTCACATTTGGTAAGAATATTCTCTTCCTTGTCTTTGAAATACCTTTTTTCTTTCATAATAGCCCATGAAACTTATTTGATTGTTACTTCTTAACCTTCTTAATCTTCTCTGACTCAGAGATATTTCATCTTCTTTCCCATGATTTCTGTACACAGGCATACAATAGAGTTCTATCTGTGGCTTTCCTATCTATCCACACTTACAGCTTTCTTGTGCTATAGAATGTGTTTTATTTTCTAATCCATTTAATTATTATTCATGTATCAATTAGCAGGAAGCTGGCAGTGAAAAGATTATATCTTAGTGTTAACTCACTGGATTAGTGTTAAATTTAATGTTTGAAATACTATTCCAGTTTTACCTATCAACTCCATTCCCTAGACTATTGTGCTCAACTAGAAATATGAGTGATTCATTAAAAGTGGACTAGGTAGCCATGAGGAGACGCATACACACAAGTCTTCATGACCCAATAAATACATCATCTAAAAGTCATTTGTGTCTGTGTGTCAACGAACTGAGAACAGAAATTTTACTGGTGCTATTTTATCCAGGTGCCTGGTAAAATTTCTTAATATACTTGGAGACAAAATAGAGAGGAAGAGTAAGAGAGAGAGAGAGAGAGTAGAAAATAATAATCATAAGCTCGAACTAGTGGGGACATAGTAAGAAATGACAATAAAATAATTTCTTCAGAAGATAAGATTTGGGGAAAACGTAGAATATTATTGAAGTCTAAATCTGTAGGAGGAGGCCATTTAAACATGTATTGTAATTAAACATAACAAGCTATTTCCATAAGCCAGACAAAATTGGAGGATGTTTACAGGAGTCACTGACTTCAACGTTGGAGCTTTAATTTTTTTATGACAAGGCAGCATTGAGCTGTCAGCATGCCTGAAGAGCCACTGAGGGCTTGTTGAACATCTGCCCCCAGTAGAAAATACCCAGTTGTTTTCCAACTGTTTTGAAATCTATAGAAATCTATTCCTTTTCTGAATTCTCACTATAGTCAAACTTTAAGCTCAGAACAATGGACAAGGGGGAAGAAAAAACACCTACCTTATTAACATATGAATTGCTGAGCACAGTTGGATTTGTGAATGGTGTGGCTTGTTATCTGCACAATATAGCACGAAGGGGCAGTGCCATTGAATTTGGAGTTTATTACAATTTCAATATCCAACATCTCCATTATACCTGGATAGGGAAAGTGCCCATAGAACCCTAGAAAGACAATATCCACGTATTTTCAAATCGTTCTTCAGGTAACAGTGGAAGTTTGTTTTAATCAAAACCGTGCATTTTCACATACAGAATGCTAGCTCATGCTGTCCACCCATTATCACTGAAAGACAGTTAATGTATGTGCAGTGTGATGGAACAATGAGACAGCTGGCAGCCTTGCCCGTAGCTCTGTGAGACAGAAAAGAACTTCCCTCACAGCCACCACCACAAAGCAGAGCTTAGCCAACAGTGAAGCCTGGGGAAACCTTCCGTTTTTGTCACTGTCAATCTCCTGAAACAAATGGATCACCAGTTTTTGTTCGAGAGAGGAAAAGTGCTTTCCAACTGACGGCCTTTCTCACAAAGGAATTCTTCAAGTCCTCTGAATTCGCTTTTTGAGCATGAATCCTAGGTCTCTAAACATCACCTACACAACGCACACTGGAAATGTATGTTACTAAAACACGTTATCCCCCATGGGTTCATTTTATAATCAGGCAAAAGCATCGCAAAGTCAAGTCGGGATTCTGGAAAGTCGAGCAGCAGGCTTTCTCACGCACTTCTGGGTGGATCTTTTGCCAGGGGAGTTCTGCCTGCCTGCCTCCTTTTCTGCGGCTTCCCCCTGTGCAGCAGTGAGGGCCCACCCGTTCTGTCCAGAGTCTTTCAATGGCACCTGTGCTTTGCCATAGTCACCAGTATCACAAGGTAGATGCTCTTGTTGGAAATCTTGGAAGAACAACATTGTTTTTGAATCATGCCATACACAGTAAGAAAGATGCTTTAACGATGAGGGATGCTATGGCTGTAAGGAAGATGAGAAAGCAGAGACCCTGCCCTCTTCCCCCTTGCATTCTAACTCACAGCCTTCCAACACCAGAACCATTCACACTACTTTCCAAACCACAGATTTTAAGCTCTTCCAAATCGGGGCATTTATTTTCTTAAAAAGGGTTTCACCAAGCGATGATGCCAAGTACATTGGAGCTAATCTATTCACAGTTACATTGAAGAAAAGTTACATGAATCATGTTAATCCATTTGATTTTTATGCTTTCTTTCCACTTCAGTGTTGAACTAGAAATAATTGTTTTAATGAGAAATTCTCCAAAGTACTGATAACATTTATAAACTTCCTACTTTTATGTATCTATGCTTTCCGAGAAAAAAAATCTTAAATTTGAAATATACAACTAGTTTTCTCCACTCACATTGTTTATAGACAATTTTTACATGTGATAATCATAAAGAAATACTTTTGTTAATTTAAATATATAAAGAAAATGAAAACATAATAGTTTCATTGTTAACATTTTATACCCCTGTAGTATTTATACATATATATATATATGTATATATATATATATATGTACATGTGTGCTTTTCTACTTCTTCTTGTTATTTATTTCTGACATAAGAGTACTAAGTTTTTCTCTCTTTGCTTTGGTTCATTGACAGGTGATGAAGGTAGATGATAGATACATAGATAGGAAGATATGAATAGATAGATGACAGATATAAATAGTAGATAATAGATGATGGATGGTGAATGATAGACAGAGGATTGATAGATGATAGGTAAATAAGTGTACCCATGTTGATATCTACAAGTACACAGACAGATAAATAGATGATAGATGATAGGTAGATATAAAATCTTTCTCCCTGGTTAGGATATTTAGTTCTTATATAATCATCCCCTTTTCTTGTTAGACTAATTGCTTAAGCACTACTACCAACAAATTTTTCTTATGTGTTTGGCATTTTGTACTAAACTGTTTTTCAAGGAAACTGTGGCTTTAATTGCTTTCTCTTGATGGTGGGGATCTAAGTGATTACTTTTCTGTACTAATAGTTCAAAATAATAGTAAAATAGAGGAAGAACAAAATGAAAATGGAGTGTTTGTTTGGTTTTGTTAATTTAGTTTGTTAAAAATGCGTGCCTGATGAAGTTGCTTCACTTGGAGCTAAGATGGGAGCTGAGTGAAGGGATTAGTCAACAGAATGAAGAAAGCCTTTCCATTTCTTACAAAATGTAGTGAAGGGAACTGAAGATAAAGATGTTTTTCACACGTAGATGTTGGAAGGTCCTGTCTGATATTCTTCCTAGGATGCAGGGATTGTGTTGGTCCACTAAGAAGCTACATGATTCAATGAAAATGGAAAGAAGACTGAATCCCACTGCTACCATCATGAGAGACAGCTGACTGCAGATCAAGGCTGTGCTGCAAATGAATGCCTAGAATGCATAGTGGTGCCGAGGCTGCCACTGTCTGATGTGTCCTGGTTCTCTGACTTCACAGAGCAGCTTGCTGAGAGTTATGCTAGGGAAGGCATTCCTAGAAATACTTCTTTGGAAAAGGAGAGAAACACGTAGGCCACAGCAGGCTTTTGTTGTTGAATTTGATAACAACAGTTCACTTTATATTTCCTAAAAGACACTGCAGAAATTTCAGCAAACTTTTATTCAGTTCTTGAAAAACATCTTCACGTGTGTGTGTGAGTGTGTGTGTATGTGTGTGTGCGTGCTAGTCCTGGGGCTTGAATTCAGAGCCTAGACCTTAGCCAGCCCTTAAGCCTTCTTGCTCAAGACTAGTGCTCTACCACTTGAGTCACAGCTCCACATCTGGCTTTTTGGTGGTTAATTGGCAATAAGCATCTCATGGGCTTTCCTGCCTGGGCTGGCTTTGAAGCTTTTTTTTATATCAAACATGATATCAGCTTTTACTGATTATACATCTTACTTTGAGAAGGACAATTCCTGTTATTTAAGGTCAAGCTTAAAATTCAGATTATCTCCATTCAAGATATTCAATTGTATCTGAAGAAACTTCTTTTCCAAATAAAGTTCCACATAGAGATTTCAGAGATTTGGTGTAATATTCCTTAAGAGACCTTTTTTTTCTGCCTGTGACAGAAAGTAATCTTGTGCAATATTAATCAGGAATTCCCTAATTATCTAGTGAATACACGCCAGCTTTCATTGGACAGTATGTGCTTCTTTTTCTCTGTTTGGGGAAACTACTGAAACTTTAGGTCATTAAGGACCTCACCTCATGGATAATGATGGAGATAATTAAACACCTGCAATGCCAAATCTGCAGAGTGACTTCATTGTCAGATGCATCCTTAAGTGTTAAAAAAAAAAGCAAGGTGAATGGAAAACAGATAAACATCTTTGGAGAGAAACATTTTTCCAGGAAACTTTCTGTTGTTAATCTAAATACTTTTTCAATCTTTGGAAAACTGAAAGGACTATTTCACCAGATGCTTAGCCGCCCTCCTCCATGAGAAAAATCATGTTGTTGCTTTACATTTTAGGCAGAAAAATCATGTTGTTGCTTTACAGTTATTTAAGTGGTCCCTAATATTTTATATGTTTAGGGAAAATCAGATCCTTTGAATCTGTAACTATGTATAGCTTTAAAATTCTACAGATGATATATTGAAATAATCTTTGTCTTCCTGATTCAGGAAAAGAAGACAGCCAGTACCCTGAATTGTTTGTGTTGTATGCAGAGAAAAGTCCCTGTGAGCGTGTGTGTGTGTGTGTGTGTGTGTGTGTGTGTGTGTGTGTGTGTGTTGTATATGTGCTGGTACTAGGCCATGTACTCAGGGCCTGGGAGCTGTCCCTTGTCTTGTCTTGTCAAGGCTGGCATTCTACCACTTGAGCCCATCTCCACTTCTGGCTTTTTTGCTGGTTACTTGAAGATAAGAGTCTCATGGACTTTCCTACCCACGCTGGTTTCAAACAATGATCCTCCTGAGCAGTTGGGATTACAGGCATGAGCTACCGGCACCCAACAATCTATATTCTTATGGGTCTGACTCACCCAACAATCTATATTCTTATGGGTCTGACTTCTTGCTTTAAGTATTATACTTGTGGGAAACTTTTGATATAGTATGTGTAGTATAAAGTCATCACAGAAAAGCCAGATATAATATATATATATATATACATATATTGCCACCACAACCTCATGGCACAGAAAAGCCATGAATTACTAATATCAATGGAGAGGCAGGTCAGCTCTATATACATTAAAATGGATGCATCAGTTCTTTCAGAAAAGTGGAGCTTCATCAAGCCTTGATGAAAGCCTCGGGATCCTGTCTTAGAACTACTTAGCATGTTGACATTTTTATCCCTTTGGCCTCATGGTGGCAATACAGCTCCAGGAACAACATTTGTAGTCAAGACAGAAAGAAAGAACAGAGGAAAAGAAAATAATCATAGAGGGAAAAAAATCTTCTGCATACTTCTTTCTACATCACATAGTAAGAAATTTGACATGTGGTCACTTCCAACATAAAGACAGCCTTGCATGTTAAATATGTCAGCAGTTAGAATCTTAATAAGGAAAGGCCAAGGAGAAGGGAGTTTAGAATGCTTTCTTTGCCTTTTGCCTCTACAGCCAAAGCATAAAATAGCAACACACACACACACACACACACAATCACACACAATCACACAAACCGCTCTCTCCCTCTATCTTGCTCCCTCTCTCTCCCTTCCTCTACTGTCCCTCACTCCCCACTTCCCTCCATACCCACACCACTGCTAGAAAAACCACACAGTAGCCAGATGCGGGAGGCTCATATCTATAATCATAGCTACTCAAGAGGCTGAGATCTGAGGATCAAAGCCAGGCCCAGGCAGGAAAGTCCATGAGAGTTTTATCTCCAATTAACCACCAGAAGCCTCAGAAGATGCATTGTGCTTCAAAGTTTTAGAATGCTAGCCTTGAGCTGAAGAGCTCAGGGACAGTGTCCAGGCCCTGACTTCAAGTCCCACAACCGAAATAATGAAAGAGAGACAGAGACAGACAGAGACAGAAACAGAGAGAGAGAGGAAGAAGGAAGGAAGGGAGGAAGGGAGGGAGGGGGGAAGGAAGGAAGGAAGGAAAGAAGGAAGGAAGGAAAGAAGGAAGGAAGGAAGGAAGGAAGGAAGGAAGGAAGGAAGGAAGGAAGGAAGGACGGAAGGAAGGAAGGAAGAAAGGAAGGAAGAGAAGGAAGAAAAGAAGGGAGAGGGGGAGGGAAGGAGGGAAGGAAGGAAGGAAAGAAACGATACAGAGCCACAAAATCACTGTAATATGGGTAGGGAAACCCCTGTTACTTTAGATCTGTATCACCCATTCTCCATATGAAACAGCTGCCAGTATTTGGCCTGGCAAGCACCATTTTATTAAAAATATTAAAAGAAAGAGAACAAGCCCTGAATCCATCAGGGGACATGTTTAAAAAGGGAAAATGACAGGAGCAATGCAATGAAATAGATGATGTAGAAAGCTTGCCAGACTGTGAGCACCAGAGTAATTAAAAGTCAGACTAAATTATACTATCTCAAAACTGAAGGATTTATTTAAATATTACAAGTAAAGTTGTAAACACTAAGGGCAGACATAAGAGGTGGACCGGTAAAATTCATGTTAATTGGTTGAACTCAGACAGTTCATTAAATGCAAATGAAACCCAGGAAATAAAAATGGAATGTAGTGGGATGCCGGTGGCTCACGCCTGTAGTCCTAGCTATTCAGGAGGCTGAGATCTGAGGATCGCGGTTCAAAGCCAGCCCTGTCAGGAAAGTCCATGAGACTGTGCTCTCCAATTAACCACCAGAAAAACAGAAGTGGTGCTGTGGCTTGGGTGATAAAGCACTTGCCTTGAGTTGAAGAGCTAAGGGACAGTGCCCAGGCCCAGAGTTCAAGCCCCATGATAGACCAAAAAAAAAAAAAAAGAGAGAGAGAGAAATGGAATGTAAAATTAACTATAAAAATATGGAGAGATGAATATAAAAGACAAACCAGAATAGATATTGGGAATCCTTCATAAGAAAAAAAATAAAACAAAAGCAGTTGAAAAAATTTGTATGAGGAGTTCATTACAACGGCAAAAGAACTCAGACTGTAAAATAAAATGCATGGATTTGTTAGACTTAAGTGAAGTCTTAGGTGATTTCTTGGCCATTGGAGGTAAATAAATGTACTTTCAGTGTCCAAGATTAGAACAGGAAAAAGCAAAGCTCATATACTTTCCAGTACCATACCCTCTAGCCATCTAGTTTTGACTGGTCAAGTGTCCTGGTTGATTGATTAGTGTCTGCAGTATTTCAATTTTTAGAACTTGAACACACAGAAGAGCATCAGGACAGAATTCTTCACTGCTCTGACAGATACTTCAGAAGAGTGTACAATCTAGCTTCAAAAGGAATTTGAGGGGAAAACACAATCAATCCAAGAAAAACAGACAAGAAGAGATAAATAATTAAACTCAGAGATAACAGATACAGAAACAGAAGAATGCTAACAAGAGAAAATAAACTCAAGAAGTTGGCCTTGAACACGTGGATATATTGACTCATAAATTGGAAAAACAGGAGACTATATGAATGTCTGAGCTAAGACATGAAACAGGAAATAACTGGATATTAAGTGCTTTAAAACAAACCTATGAAAAATTTTGGCTTAGTCTTATAATCTCTCTCTCTCTCTCTCTCTTGTAATAAGAGGTTTATGAGAAAATGTATATAAAAATCAGATAGATGAAATGATTTAAATGTAGTTTTTCACGGACAAAAATAACTAATGCTCCCAACATGCCCTTTTTGATGATGTATATTCCATTAAATTGCACACGCACACACATGCATACACACATATAGATAATGGGGCTTGAACTCAAAGCCTTGAGCCTAGTTGAATTTCTACAAAAGTTATTATTCTGATGCTACTTCAAATACATTATATTGTAGAGAAGGATGAAGATCCAAAAGAGGTTATTGAAATTCTTTTGAAGTCTACCATTTGACTGAGAAACTGGAATTTTATTTTGCTGACCCAGAAAAATATGTACCAGTATTCTTTCTTTGGATTCGAAAATTGTAATTTTTGTTGAGTCTCAATATTTGTCAATATTGTTGCCTTTATAATAGAAATAAAAATGTAGCAAATTACCCAATTATTCTGAAATAACTTTGAATAGAATTAACATTCTAAAAAATTGGTTGATATTTTATTCCTGATTTTCTCGCACAATCTGCTTTCAATCTCTTCACAAATCCTTTCATATATCAATTCTGCCTTCTATCCAGATGAACAATGCTTATCATAGCCAAGCTTTTACTCTAGTTCAATGCAGCATGAAATCTTAGCTGATTATTCCACCAAGCTTCTTCTTACAGTTCTTCTCATTTCTAGTATTGTTTTCTTGAGTCTATTAAAAAAAAAAAAACAACAGCGTCTCTATCTTAGTTTCAGTCTTCTCAAATCTTCCATTAAGTTTCCGTCTTATCAGATCCGAATTCTATACTGTAACCTGACAAAACCTGCAATGATTTCACTTGCTTGTGTGAGTCTTTTATTTTATCTAACTAGCCTACTTTTCCTGGACTATTTGTGTGTGTGTGTGTGTGTGTGTGTGTGTGTGTGAGTGTGTGTGTGCGTGTGTGTGTGTGTGTGTGTGCGTGTGTGTGTGTGTCTCTGTGTGTGTGTGTGTGTGTGTGTGTGTGTGCCAGTACTGGGGCTTGAACTCAGTTCTCTGTTCTCATTTGCTTATTTTGCTCAAGGCTGTTCCTCTACCACTGGAGAAAAGGAAGGGAGGAAAAGGGAGAAAAGGAGGGAATAGTAAGGGAAAAAAGCAGAAAGAAGGGGGGTAAAATGAAGGAGAGGGGAACCAAAAAAATCTTTGCAGAACAAATCCAACCTGTGTATAGTGTGACACTGTTATGTGAAGCTTAATATGTTTGCAAGTATCTACATGTGGCTGTCAGTTGTAATCACATGATTTTGTAATTTATGCTATTCACTTCTTTTACTTTACAAAAATGTTAGTATTAAATTTTTAGTATTAAAAGTTTAATAGACAATGTCATCTAGAAAGGATCTGCTGATGGCACTCCACAATTGACTAAATGACAAATAATGATGATGTTTTAAAGTTAACTTGGTCCATTAAAAATCTCTTCACTTTGTATTATAAATAAATAACTAAATAAAAAGATCATAGAGTTGACACCTAAGAGACAATGGGGAAAACTGTGATGTACTGACCCCGAATGTTTCCCCCAGAATTCATGTGTTCTCATGAACACAGAATTCATGTGTACTCATGGCATTCATGTTAAGAGTCCGGCCTTTTGAGAGGTGGTAAGGTTATGAGAGCAGAACTTGTCTGAAAAGGAATACAACCCTTATGAAAGAAAATGGAAGAGATTCCCCTCCCTCTGTCTACCAAGTGAACTTCAGGGCCTGAGGGCTATTCTTGAGCTATTTTTTGTTTGTTTGTATGTTTGCTCAAGGCTAAAGCTCTACCACTTAAATCACAGGTCCATTTCTGGCATTTTGCTAGTTGAGATAAGTCTCTCCTTCCCAGGTTGGCTTCAAACTTTGATCTTCAGGTCTCAGCCTTCTGAGTAGCAAGGATTACAGCTGTTAGCTACTGGCACCTGACTCCAGATGTCAGTATTAGATGTGCCTTGACTCTGACTTCCTATCCTACAGAACTTTTGGAAAGTAAACTTCTGCTCTTCTTCAGCTATCCATCCTGCCTGCGGTAGTTTCTTTAGAAGTCCAAAAGAGTACCAACCAGCCTTGAGTGATAAAGCCAAGTAATAGTGCCAACACCCTGAAATCAAAGACCAGTACCAACACACACAAAAATTTGGCCATAGTGGTTCATGTGCAACTATGACAGTAATGTTTACACTGCCAGTCAAGACGGTAAAGAAGTAATTCCAAATTCACTTTATTTGGAATTGTCATATAATTAAACAATGGAAGTAAAAAGAAAACCTAAATATCATGCATCTTAAAAAATTCTAATCATATATAATATATAGTATAATATATATTGTATTAAATAACAAAATATATGCTATATTATTATATTCTTTTTTATGCAGATATAAAGGATGTTCTTTGGTCTATGTGATGCCTAGTTAGTTTGTTTTACCAATTCAAAGTAAAAATTATGTATTTTTGTTGCTAGCTTGTTGATATCAAATTTACTAAGGCTGGTTTAATGTTTTCAAAAATTTTTACTCACATATCTCATTCATTTAATTAATTGGTTACTACAGAAAAGAATGTCTATGGAACTAATTCTGTCAGTAAGGACAGTGATCAAGATATACTGCACTCATAAACTAACATGTTGAGTGTAAAAACCCTGTGAGCAACTACTTAAAGACTATAAATCAACATTAAATAATAAAATACAAGTTACAAAGGACTGTGTTTTGTCAGTTGTTTCTTTCCTCTTGAACTGCTTGAGGCTTGTTTTATTATCTATATAACAAGCTTGCTAGTATTCTTTTAAGACAATTCCTAAATGTATTTTATAAAAAGTAGGTATCAAAAATTATGTTAATGTCCAATGATGTTCAACATCAGAAAGTATTTCCACATATTGGGATTAAAAGAAGCCATCTTAAATAAAATGACCATTTTACTTTATATTAAAAACGATTCCATGAAACCAACAGAGAATCACACATGTAAAAAATGCTGAAACTATAATATTGAGGTTATAGGTAGTGATTTCTTTAAAAATTATTTTTCTTGTCCAGGAAGGAGAACTTAGAAAGCAATGATATAGTCTGTTGCTTTACAAATGCTTGCATAAAAAGAAGCCTGAAGCATTCAGTAGGTTTCTCTGATACTTCAAGAAGTGAGTTTATCTTTGTTATTCAGGCAGTCACAAGTGCCAGGTAATCCACTGGGTACAGAGGGACAGTTGTGTCTAATTTTGCCACTAATCCCTTCTCACAATCTCCTGAATAATTCCCTTCATTTGCAAGGCTCCACATACTTGGAGACCTAATGCTTCCAATTCTGACAATGCTTGCACCTGACACATGAGATATAGAAGGAAAATGACATCTCTGGGTTGGTTTGTGCCTCAGAAAACCTCCTATTTCGCCACAATGTGTGTAGTAAGCAGCAAGGTGATAAAAATGGCAACGGATTAGATAATATAATAGTAAGAAAATTGAATTTAGGGGAGATGAAATATTATTTAAAAATTAAGATAGATAAGCAGAGTTGGCAATATAACTCGCCTTTCATGCTGAAGTTCGAAGCCTTGAAGAACATAGATGTATACAGGATAGCCTGAAAGTCCAGATCAAAGAAAGGATTTTACTGTAGGACAGCTATTGAGGGAAAAGGAATTGAAGTAGCAAAATTCAAAACCTGCAAAGTCAGAAGCTTAAGCCTTATTTTAGAAAAACCCCCACAGATAATATTTTAACAAAGAGATCTGAAATGTGGGATTAGCAAGCAAAAAGTTACATTCAAAGGGATGTATACATTTCATTTCAAAGTTCTGTAAACAAAAATTTACCATAAAAAAAAAAACCCTCGCGTGTAAGGCATTCCGTCCTTTGTCAGCAAAAAATGAAAAAAAAATTTAAAATAGATAATGAAAATAGTTTCATGACAAATTTTCTTAGTGTGTAGATTTTAATCATTCTTTGCATTCGTATGGATGCAATCATAGCTTATTGGATAAAAGTTGGAAATGGCTTTGTTCCTCATGCCACTCCATCCCTTCTGCCCTGATACTGTTCCCTCTGTCATCTGTCCCTGTCAGATTGTCATTAAAGGTGTCACATTCAAACCTTGAAGGTTTCTTACAGGAATGAAAACTATCTTTTATTAATGTCATTTTTCACCAACTTGAAGGCTATGCCATCTTCAAAAAGGTGAAGGGCTGAACAGATTGTCAGGAAAGGTAGCTCTTCCTCTAACAAGCAAGACATTCTCTGACATTCATCTATTCTAAATACGCTTGATATTATTACACTGTATAATATTTTATCCTATCATATATTTATTATTATATAATAATGTTATTGTATTGAATAATAACATCATTATTATATTGTGTGTAATATAATATGAAATGGGTGTGCCATCACCCAATAATCTTTTATAAATAATCTTGCTATTATTATAGAATATAATGGCCCATCATGCTTATTCATTATATATATTATGTAATAATGTTATATTATACAATAGTATTATATTTTATGTAATATACTATGCTGTTATGTTATGCAATCATCTATATGATCATGTTAGGATGGTTATACAAACCATGCTAAAACTAAAGCTCTCCCTTTATTGTCATTGCACTTACTGGTGATATTGTATTTATTTTAATGTATTTCAAAAGAATCATTCAGCACATATCTGCACAGCAGTATACAAAACTATGATAGCTCCTTTACTTGTGAACAATCATAATGTAAGTTATACTTTTGAACTTATGCAAAAATGAAGTTTTAGCATCACATTATAAATGTTTTGTCTATGAATGGTACTTTTCATTCCCTGTTATGGAATCTGCTGACATGTGTTCAGAATAAATTTGTTCAAAATGTAAACTAAATGCGAGTGCTACAAAACTCTGCTATCAACGCTCGTGAGCAACGAATGAGAAATGTGTGATATGTAATGAACTACACTTCTTTGATCCACTTGTTCTTTCAAGATAATGATCCTTTCATTAAATAACTTGGGCATAAATTCATATTTTTATACTGACGGATAGAAGAATTCAGGCTTTAAAATAATTTATGGGTAGCTATGTAGCGTTCTGATATTTGCTAGGTTGGTACGATGCCACTCAGCTTTGCCTCCAGTCCTGATTTTTGCTGGCTATTCTACAGTACGCTCCCCATCCTCGGGGTGAGCTACCTGAGCCCCACTGCCTACATTTCATATTTCTTTTAGATAACTGGATCCCTAGCACTTGTTTCTGCTTCCAGCTCGTCTTTCGTGGAGACGAAGACTTACTGCTCATTCCACATGGGCTGTCCTGAAACCTTGATCCCCACTCCCACCACCCCATCTGCTAATGCACCCTGGGATGGAAGACTCCCACACTGCACCCAACTCTAAGCTGAGTAGGAAAGGTTGTTTCTCACAAACTTTCCTATCCAGGTTAGCCCAAACTGCAGTCTTCCTGTTTTCGGCCTCCCCTGTAGCTAGGAATACAGACCAGAGTGGAGAACCCACTGAGCAGGAATCTTTGCAGCCCTCTAGCTGTAACCTCTAGCCTTCGGGAGCTAGGCTCTCTGCCTTCTATTTTAGTGGGATCTTGTCTAGTTCACATACGCAGGTGCTCAAGAGATGTTTTCCCACCGTAGCACCATCTAAAGATGGTTATGGTACTTCCTGCTAAACAGAACTCTGGTCTGCATGTCCTCTACTTTTTCACTATATATAAAACACACACACACACACACACACACACACACACACACACATTGCAGTTTTGACTATATTATCTGTTCGTATTGTATGTTCTACATGCTAATAATTATATATGCATATACACACAGCACACACTACTTTCCAGCACATACATATGCACACAGTATTGCATTCTGTACATGAAGGATGACACGTGCAGGCAGGGTCTTCCAATCTGGCATGATCCTTTCTGGCCTAACTCTTGTATTCATAGTTATCAGAGATTGCTAGCTGCACCCAACCAAGGGCTCCTGTGACAGTATCCCACTGGCTAATAAATGTTTTCCTCTCATCTTACCAATTCTATCATCTCTTCTGTAACTGGATCAGCAATCAAGGGAGCACTAAGACTGAGTTAATAGGAAGCTTATCAAAATTTCCATGTTCAGATTTTAATGCATGTGGGAGGTGCAGGGGGAAGGTTTGAATTCAGGGCCCAGTCACTCTCCCTTAGCCTGTGGGCTCAAGGCTAAGTCTCTACTGCTTTGAACCATAACTCCATGGACTTTCCTATCTGGCCTAGCATCAAACCTCAGATTCCAACCTTCTGAGTTGCTAGGATGACAGTGTGAGCCATCAGTACCTGCATTGCCTTTCTTGATTGTTTTTGTTTTTTTAAAAGTATCATGAACCTTCTCCCTCTATAAAGGATCTTTCACAGAAGAGCCCTATTGTACTGCTGGTGGGAATGTACACTAATACAATCACTTTGGAAAGCAGTCTGGAGGTTCCTCAGAAAACTAAATATAGACTCCTCTACAACCCAGCCATACCAACTCCTAGGCATCTACCCTGACCAACAGGAACCAGGATACAAGGACACACGCATTTTCCATGTTTACTGCAGCACTGTTCACAATAGCCAAGATATGGAAACAACCCAAGCCTCACTACAGAGGAATGGATCCAAAAATTGTGGTAACCTATATACAATGGAATATTATGCAGCCATTAGGAAGGACAAAATAACGGCATTCACAGGGAAATGGATGGAACTATAACAAATCATTTTTAAGTGAGGTAAGCCAAGAGCAAAGAGACAAACGGCACATTGTCTCCCTGACATGTGGATGTTAAATCCAAAACATAAGGAGATACGACAAAGTAAACAAGACTCGAGAAACAAAGGACCTTCAATCATCTTGTTGTATCATTTCTAAGGACCTCCGCTCATCTTGTTGTATCATTACTGAATGGTCCCATGCTGCTGAAACATACATATATGGTATATATGTACACACCTGAGGGAAACTAGGAGGAAGACACAGAAACAGAGGGAAAAGGGGAAAACATACAACAGCAGGACCCATTAGCTACACTGGACATTGATGAAAACAAACTAAGCAACTCAATGGCAACGATGGGAGGGAAGGAACGAGAGGGAAAGAGGGAAGAGCTGACACTAAGCAAAAGGAAAGAAATGTACATATCACCTGTTGTGGAAGAAATAGCTGTTTTGTGAAAGCTCATAGAATTCACAAACTTTATAGACCATGATGATGTCAATTTGCCCCATGAAGATTAGAATGCATTTGTTACTTTGAGTATCACTATCTCACAATACTATGAAATCTGTGAAATTTATGTAATCACTTAATCACAATAAAGCATAAAAAATAAAGTATCTTTCACCTTGCATTTCCAATTTTACATCAAGTAAGAGCCTCAGTTGTATCGGCATGTGATACTATATTTGTGCCATGTGAATGGTAAATATATTTTTCATCGAAACTTTTTATCTGGCACTTAGAAAGTGAGTGCATACATAGATGATGTTTATTTTGTAAACTTTGTGTCATTCATTCTGTATAGGATCTTGAATTTTTGCTTCATTTTCTACATCAGTTCTAATGATGATGAGAATTAAACCATTGAGACTGATTTTAAGGAGTATGAGATGCATAGGTGGAAGTATTCACATGCAGAATTCTGTTTTCCAAGGTGTACTATTTCCACCCTGCATTAGACAATTTGAAAAAGTAACATGCTTCCAGGGAAATAATATTTTTTCATGTAATCTTTGTTTTCTATTTGTCACTATGAAAGTATATTTTTCCATAGATGATTCATGGAATGTAAGGAAAGCTAAAAAATTCTTATATCTGTTAACAAATGAAAGTAAAAATCAATTATTCTGGTGGTTCTTCCCATAAATTTGATTCATTACTTTGAGAGGTAGCAGGTTTGTTTTCTAAGTAGAACTATGTTGCTATTCTTTCATAAGTTAAGTGCTTCTGACTTAGAAGTGATTCTCTTTCCTCTGAGGGTCCTATGTGTTGTATGAAATTGTATTGAATTTCTACAGTTAAGACTCATTAACTTAGATGGGATTTTTCTCAAATAAATATAAAATGAGCCACCTTTGTGTATTTACTTGGAAGGTGTATACTGGAATGGATATATTTTTTACCACAGAATATATCTATATATAGATAAGTATATATCTATATATAGATAGGTTTATATATGTATATATGCATATATATAGAGAGATCTAGCTAGCTAGCTAGATATATAGATAGATATATAGATTATATAGATAGCTAGATAGATATGTGTATGTGTGTATACATACATTACATATATGTGTACATATGTATATATTTTACACATGAATGTGTGTATATATGTATACACATGTGTGTATATGTATTTATAGCCTTATTTCTTTCCCATTTATGACAATAACAACACTATTTGCCATCTTCTCTCAATTATACTAAGATTAAAGTTAATGAAAATCCCCCCCTCCAGACCCCACAAATCAGATCTTGTCCCTGATTGAATAATTGTGAAACATGCAAAGAATATGGAAGGAAGATTCCCGAAGTAGAGGGGCCAACATACGAGTAAATCAAAGTGAATGGCTTACAAGTAGAACTTAAGACAGAAAAGAAAAAGAAAGTCTAGAAGAACAAAATTGAGGAAAGAAAACAATGTGCTCTAGTTCCTTTATGGTAGTAGTTTTTGTTAACTGAATTGCAAACTGTACAGAAATATGATTTCGTGAAAGCACAAAAGGAGAGAGAATGAACAAAAACCTTGCCAAAAATGCATAGTATGGTTAATGTGTACTCACTTTCTCTTTTGTTCACAACTTAGCTCTCTACTTAATACCTATTAAGCAATATTTAATTGCTCAAATGTACCAAGGATTTCCATTAAAGGTGGAATTGCAAGTGTTTCTTAGCATTGCATCTTTACAATTTCTCTCAGGTCTCTAATAGAGCCTGACCCAGTGAATTAAATGATACCTTCATGCTGTCATGTAAATCCAGCTTCCTAGACACTAACTCATTCTGACTCTTAGTGGTTAGTCAATTAGGGGGTGCCTAGTAATTGTTAGATAGTAGGCAGTTTACAAAACTGAAAAAGACAAGGGAAAATCCATGTTGTAGAGGAATAAAGCTTGTTTTGACCAGTGCTTCTACCTGATAAGAATTATCCAAACGTGCATCCGCAGTCATCAAACGCAAGGAGTAAATACACAGCTGAGCAAAGTGCCTGTAAATAGACCATTGGAGTCATGAGTGGGCCAGGAATCCGCGTATGACCACAGCTTTAAAGTGTGTAAGAGGGGCCACCGTGGGAAGAACTAAAATAGCTGCTGCGACCACCTAATAAAAATGAACCCGAGTTTGGCCTGCGCTGTGTACTTTCTTTACTAGGGGAATTCTAATGGTTAGAGGATTCTTTGTCCCTGGACCTAGATAAACACTTTTTCAGGTATATCTCACTATGTTAATGGGCTGGGTAGTATCCTCTCCAAATGTTTTCATTTGTTTTGTTTTGTTTTGCCGGCTTGAACTCAGGGTGTAGGCACTGTCCCTGAGCCTCTTTGTGCTGAAGATTAGCACTCTACCACTTGAGCCACAAAGCCATTTCCAGCTCTTTCTGAGTAGTTTATTGGAGATGAGTATCATGGACTTTTTCTTCCCAGGCTGGGTTTGAACCGTGATCCTCATATCTCAGCCTCCTGAGTGGCTAGGATTGCAGGTGTGAGCCACTGGCTGTCAGACTCTTCAAATTTTTTGAAAAAACAAGTATGTGGACACACTTAGTTTTCATCCACAGGACAGTTTTTTTTTAAAAATCTTTGTTACGTTTTTAGTGAGAATTACATTACCCTTGGTAGACATATGATCTCTAGTATTTAAACTTATTTACCCAAAATGAGTATCAATGTATACAAAAGTGCAGCCCAAACAGTAATTACGTTCAAGAACCCAAACTGAACTTCAGTGGTTTAAAAATGATTCTCAGGTCATCAGCTTTCAAAGGTGGAATACATCTGTATTTCTTTCCAGGAATATCTAACTCCAAAACATTGTGCACAAAATGTTGATTGGTTTGTAAAGAATAGGTGACGAATATGTGTTAGGTTATAAAAAGTTACTGCCAGTTACCTAATAACCTCATGAATTATAAAAAATAATAAAGTAAAATAGGAAGCACATAAAAGTAAAAGAATATAAATTTACTTAAAACCAAAGAACTTTACTTTTGAAGGAGGGAAAAATATTTTTTATAAAAGAAGGAAAGCTTAAGACAACCTGTATTAGTCAGGTGATACATGTTATAATAGCTCTACATTCTTTGTGCTCTATTTTCAAAAAGGAAAACCAGGTAGGCACCAGTGGCTATTCAGGAGGCAGAGGCCTGAGGATTAGCATTTGAAGCCAACCCTGGCAAGAAAGACTTAGAGACTCTTATCTCCAATTAGCCACCAAAAAGACAGAAGTAGAAATGTGGCTCAAGGAGTAGAATACCAGCCTTGAGTGAAAATGCAACACAATTATCCTTTACAAAATCACAAGTAACAATTTTCTACTTCAGTTTTGGTTTTGTTTTGGTTTAGTTTTCTTTTGCTATATTTTTATGTTAGTACTAGGGCTTAAACTCAAGACCTCACCCATCCCCTTGGCTCATGGCTGACACTGAGTTACACCTCTATTTTTGTCTTTGTGCTGGTTAATTGAAGATAAAGAGTCTCACAGATTTTTCTGTCTAAGCTGGCTTTGAAATGGGATCCTCAGACCTGAGCCTCCTGAGTACTAGGATTATGGTGTGAGGTACCCATGCCTGACTTCATTACTTTCATCACCAATTACTTATATTTAAAATACATATGCAGATAGACAACATTTTAATTTATGTGGTACTTGTTAAACAAAAACAAAGAATTTCCAATTGCTGTCCAACCTATGCTAACCTATTCTATGTGTCTGTGACTATTTTAAATATTTATGTAGTTAATAGAGCAACACACCAAGTTCCTCCAAACAGGTGATAGATGACAATGAAGTGTATAGTTCTGAAAGCAGACGTAAACTCCTCAGTGAACAGAGAAAACACCTGCCTGCCAACCGAGATTGTCTCTACAAATTAAAGAGATAGAAAGCTTGGGAACCACCGATGAGCTCCCAGCATGCTGAGGTTTTCACACTGCATGCATCTGGTGTGCAGAAAGAAAGACAGAGAGGCAGGAAGAGGAAAGATAGCTCTGTAGCAATTGTGTATCAGATTAATCATTCCAGCTGGGTAAGAGATTGAGTACCTCATGTATCGACTTGTTCAAGTTTTGTAAGCCCCGAAATAGCACTTTTAAGTAGAGCAATTAATTTTTTTCTTCTCTTAACTTTAATTATGCTTAGAAGCCTAGAAATCTTGGAGCAATTTCAAAAAAAAAAAATAGAAGAAAAGAACTCACAAGCCTGCTTACTTAGTGGGTTTTCCTAAGTTCTCACAAATCATTAGGCCACAAAAAACAAAACATCAGTGTGGTCCCATTAAGGGAAAAATTAAAAGTTCTAGAACTCTAGACATGCTGTATTCACCTAAAGTTTCAGCCAAGCATTGGAACAGTAATACAAAGCAGGAATAATATCTGATTTCTCAAGTTTCTACTGTTTTTAAGATACATTGTTAAGCCGGGTGCCAGTGGCTCACACCTATAATCCTAGCTATTCAGGGGGCTGAGATCTGAGGATGATGGTTCAAAGCCAGCCCAGGCAGGAAAGTCCATGAGACTCTTGTCTCCAATAAACCACTCATAAAACTGGAAGTGGCGTTATGACTCAAGCAGTAGAGTGCTTGCCTTGAGCTGAAGAGCTCAGAGACAGTGCCCAGGTCCAGAGTTCAAGCCCCACGACCAAAATTAAAAAAAAAAATTGTTAAGTAATGTGTATTGAATACGTGCATTTTCTGAAAAATGGAATAGCTTGAAAGTTCCATTGTAGTGGCAACTAACCATTGCTCACAGAGAAAAATTTAGTAACAGCAGAGGTGTTACACTGCACAGAACACAGCATGATTCTATCTCTGCATCAAAAAGTTTTCATGCATTATTGCATTTAAATATTATTGATATGCTGGAATTCATTGTGCTTTATATTTCCACGTTATTTCTCTGAATCTAAGTGAAGCAAATTAGACTCTTAATTAGCAACGTTATTTCTCTAGAAATTGTATTAGCTACCAGAATGCACCTGGCCTTATAGAAATCAATATTTTTGTGTGAAATTCTAACAATTTGAAAATGAAGTAAAACATTTCGTTTATGGGTTAGCTATATTTTGTGTTTCTCTACATTGAGTGTCACAGTAACTAGGTACATCAGCAATTACTAGTGTTCTCCAAATATATTTGTATGTATATATACATAGCCATTTTATGACATTACATTAAATCTATTGTATTTTTAACACACATTCTTTTACACAGGTATACATATAGATAGATAGATAGATATGCATATACATATATGAGCCTATACCTCTCTCTTCATTTACAGTAATTTGTGGTGGAACAAGTCTGCAACCCTACATAAATAGAAGGATTATATTTTGAGCCCAGAAAATAAAGTTACTGAGACTCTATATTCAAAGAAAAAGAGATGTATGTAGTGATTCACAGGAGAAAGAAGTAAGAAGACTGAACTCCAAAGTTAGCCACAGGCAAAACTAAGTTCCTCAAATAAAACTACATGAAAAAGGGGCTGGATATGTGGCTCACGAGGTAGAGAGAGGGCTCTTGTGGCTAGTGTGAGGCCCTGAGTTCAAATCCCCCTGCTAAAAACTAATAATAATTCATCAAGATGCCAATTATTTGAATGCATGAATACTAAAAGGAAAACAAATATAGCTGAGAAGAAGGCATAAAAGAAATGATTGTGAAAAGTTTTTTTGTGTGAACTCATGACTTCTAACAGCTTCTCAATATCTTAAACTTAACTTTTATTTAGAAACACTAGCAGAATTTTTCAGTTTTCCTTAGAAGCCATATCATTGTTATGAGTCCTAATCCCCTGAAAAGCTTATTCCATAGACAAAAATGCAATGCATTTTAAACTCTAAGAAAATTTTATATCTTTTAAAGTGCTAATTATGATTTAGTGTTGTCCTTTCAGAGTGTCATGACAAAACAAAACCCAGTGTGGATCTAAGTCAGGTTTGGTGGAACATACAACATCGCTGTTTTACATAAGAACTCTTATAAGAGCTATTCACGGAAAAGATAGTGTTAGAGGAACAACAATATTGAAATACACTGCTTCTGTGTATGAAGATAATGAAATTCATAAGAAGCTCTGGGATGACTAGGAGCTATGGTGTGGAGGAGAGTGAGAGTAAACTGATTTTAATCAGCCTGATTGAGATACTGTATGTATGCAGGTGACACACCGTGCGGGAACCTCTCTGAATAATTAGCATGCACTGATATTAGAAGATTATTAGGATGTACAATAGATCCTTTCTGGAATGCGGTTAAGAATAGGATGGGTGAAGATGAAAACAGAGGGTGGCAGAAGGTGAACATGATTAAAATACTAGGTACATGAGTGAGAGAGGAAAAGTGAGGTTTATTTCAGTTGGTTTGAGGAGGAGAAGAGGGATGCGGGAGAGTAGAGGAGGGGCAAATCTGATCAAAGTATATTCCATGCAAAAAACCTAGTAAAACTAATTGATGCTAGTACAAAAGCTGGGGGGGGGGCAATCTTAGAAACTAGCGTTGATTTTACTGTGTTGTTAGCTATTGTGTTTAGAATTAATCTTTTCCAGAATTTGAATATGTGTCAATAGGACCCAACTATTTATGAATGTCACTAGGAAGCCACAACCACCAAAGAACTGAAGTATCATGAGAAAACAAGGGTCACAGCTCAGCTAGGAAACCTCCACAGGAATCTGCATAAAACAAAAGATCAAATCTCACCATTCACTGGTGTTGTGATCTTAGCAACTCAGGAGGCTGAAATCTGAGGATCATGGTTTGAAGTCATCCTGGGCAGGAAAGTCCACAAGACTCTGATCTCTAAACACCACAAAAGCTAGAAGGGGAGCAATGGTTTAAGTGGTAGAATAATAGCCCTGAGCACCAAAGCTCAGGGGACAGCACCCAGACCCTGAGTTCAATCCCCAGGACAGGTGCGCGTGAGGGCGCGCACACGCGCACACACACACACACACACACACACACACACATTCTTGAAACACTTATATACTATTGCTTGGTGATACATTTTGCGCGCGCGCGCACACACACACACACACACACATTCTTGAAACACTTATATACTATTGCTCGGTGATACATTTCCTACTACATCTACCAGCCTTTGTGGGAATATCGCTGATAAAATCAAACCCAGAAGCTTCTGAGCAAAGTATGAAAGTTTGAGATAGATTTGAACCTCAGGTCACAAATTGCAGAAATCACAGGCAACCTGCCCTGGGATGCAGAGTGTCTATGAAATTGCAGAAAAATTACCTGAGCCCTCGCCGCTGTGTGAGCATGAAAGAAGTTGACATTTCAGGTGCTCATATAGGAGCAGATACTAGTGCCAGATGCAGAACGTGAAGGAATGGGAGATAAGGCAGAAAACAGAAAGAACAATGCTCCGAAGGCAATAAGAGCAAGCTCTATCTGTAGTATTGTGGTCACTGCTGTGACTTTTCTTTCTGAATCATGGGTTTTCCTGAGGAATAAAACCAAAGGATTTCCATCAGATATCAAATCAGTCGAGTATGAATCATGGGTTCTAAGTCAATTTATCAAGTGAAAAGAAGACAAAACAAATATCCATTGAAGGAGTCAAATATTCTTTATTTTTCATTAATTCTATAGTTAGTCACAATTAATTTAGTTTCTCACATTTAGAGTCAGTTTAACTCTAAAAATTTTGTGTTAAGTTACCCAGAAAATAAGTGCCTGAGTATCAAGCTTGTTTTCAAAATAGCTAACTGAATTCTCAATGCCATTAAGCATTATGTTAAAAAACTGTATATACGAATAAAATAATATAGGTATTCATGTAAATTAGATCCATCATGCATTTAATCTGTAGATTTATTCTCATGTTTTGATTTCACAATTTTATGTAGCAAACAAGCAGAATAATGTTAAATTATTTTAGAAATGATTATAGTAATGTTATTATAAGTATATATTATTGCTATAATGATATATTACAATACATTATAATATTATGATTTTTTAAATAATATTATCTAAGATTGTTAGAATTCAAAGTGAGATGAAAAAGAATGGTAGAAGGGATGACATTGATCAAGATTCATTTTACGATAAACTGACATGTTGAATTGAAACTCCTTTGTACAAGGACTTACAGAAAACTTCAAAAGTAGTTAAATATTAATAATATGCAAATCATGTGCATACCACACAAACTCACACAAAATATTTTTCCATTTGAAATTACTTCACCTTTTCTCCAGAATGAATGGACTTAAATTAATATTCATTAAAACAATTTAAAATATCAGACATCATGCCTTTGTAGTACAAGGTACTTCATTTGTTTTCATGGCTTCTCTAGGCCACCAACACTAATGCTCATCAGATAGAGCCATTGTTTGCATCATCACAACTCTACTTTGTTGCATGTTCTAGAAAGATGATTCCACATCCTTGAAAAATAACAATAGCTTACTCTGATGGTGATGAGGATGATGGTGGTGATGATTATGATGGTGATGATGATGGCAAAATCAGTATTCCAAAGCATACTGTAGTGAAACCACTGGGTAAAATTCTTCAATAACCTATCTGTATGTTAACTGTAATGCCTGATTAGTCTAGGATTCTTGACTTTCAAAAGATTTTAGGCAGCATACCTTCAGGAAAGTCATCTGATCTTATAGAGGTACCAGATGTGTAAAGGACTTTTTAACTATCGAGTGAAACTATGAAAGCGCACATAGTTTAGTCTAAATTATTATATATGTAATAAGCATAATAGGAGATATGTATATAATTTGGTCAACATTATATATAATATAACGTATTATTTAGTCCAGATTATATACATATGAATATTGGTCTATCAATGTACCATATATACATTTTTGTGTACATATATTTAAAATGTAAAGCGTTTCTATGTAAAGAGCTGGGAGTGGTGGCAAAACCCTGTAATCTCAGCACTTGAGAGGCTCACAGTTTGCATCAGCCCAGGCAAAAAGTTGATAAGACCCCTCCTTAACAAAAAAGTCTGGTGTGGTCGTTCACACATGTGGTCTCTGCTATGTAGGACAAGTTGATAAGCAAGACTATGGCTTGAGGCCACCCCTGGGCAAAAATTAGACCATTATCTGAAAGAAAGAATTAAAAGTATGGAAGAGTTGAGGCATGGTTCAACTAGGAGAGTGCTTGCTTATCAAATGTGAACATAGACAAATTTCAAATAAATGTTAAGTGAAGGAAGTTGGACACAAAACCCTCACTCTCTATGTATTATATGATTCTATGTGAAATAGAAGGAGTTATCTCTTTCTATAAAGCATATTGGAGTTATCAATAGCTGGGGAGAAAAAATATGGAATAATTGCTTTGTGGGTATGGGGTTTCATTTTGTGGCAATGAATTGTTCCTTTCATAGTGATAGAGATGATATTCATGAAATGCCGAATTCAGCAAAAGCCTGTAAATTAACTCATTTCAAAATGATTACTTTTTATGTAAAGACTTTTCTTATTACAAACAAAATTTCAATCATAAGTCAGTACCGATGTTCTGGAATCTTGTTTTGATTTAACATCTTGTAATTTTTTTTCAAACTCTCTCTAGAATATAATTCCACAGTACAACTAGGAAGAAAACTATTTCTATGTTTTTCAGTAAAGATTTTTCACATACTATGACAAATATAAATGTTCACACTTCTTAGCAAGTGTTGTCTCTGTTGTTGTAAACAACTTGGGTTGGACAGTTGGGAATTGTGAGGTATAAAAGAAAAATAAATAAATAAAGAGTTGGAGGAATGGCTTAGGTCATAGAATGCCAGCCAGTGAGTGAAAACAAGCATCAAATACAGAGTTTCAGTCCAGGACTGAGACAGAAGGAAAAGAAAAGAAAGGAATGAAAGAATGGAAGCAAAAAGAAAAGAAAGAAAGAAAAGTTTTACGTATGGGAAGGCCTATACCTGTGGACTGGATCCATAGTTTAGCCCTTCCAAGAGTCTATACATACAAGACCTTAATCTTAATAGATCTAAACCCAAAACCTTTATGACTTCATTTAGCTTTAATTATCACTTGATAATTCCTATCTCTAACTACAGTCATATTAGGGATTACGATTTACAGATGAATCTAGCTTGTATAGGGACAATGTTCAAGCTACAAAAAGTAATTAAAAGTCACAAACAGAAACTCACCCCTATATTCCCAACTGCATAGGAACTTGAGATTAAGAGAATCACAACCCAGGCCAAAAAGTTCAGAAGAATTCATCTCAACAGAAGAAGATGGAAAGAGCTGTCATCTCAGCTGTGGAGAAAATATAAACAGTAGGATCATGATCCAGGCCTGTCTACCTAAAAACAAGACTTTACTCTCAAAACGAGAGTTAACCAGGTGCGGTGGCTCATGACTGTAATCCTACCTACTCAGGAGGCTGAGATCTGAGGATTGCCATTCAAAGCCAGCCCGGACAGCAAAATCCATGAGACTCTTATCCCCACTAAACCACCAGAAAACCAGGAATAAAGTGCTAGCCTTGAGCTGAAGAGCTGAGGGACAGCACCCAGGCCCAGAGTTCAAGCCCCACAACCAAAAAACAAAACAAAACAAAAAACTTAGAGTGAAATAGGCTGGGGGGGAGGGGGGACTGGCTCAAGACTAGAACATATACCTAGCAGGCAAAGCCTTGAATTCAAATACTAGTACCAAATAAATAGATTAGATAGATAGACAGACAGACAGACAGACAGACAGACAGACAGACAGACAGACAGACAGATAGACAGATAGATAGATAGATAGATAGATAGATAGATAGATAGATAGATAGATAGATAGAACTATTTCTAAGTAAAATTCTTTTCAGAAAAGTATCAGTAAGAACATAAGGGAATGATTTTTTTTGTTTCTTCCAGGGTTCAAACTTTTTATTACAGCTTTTCAAAATTTTGAATGTCATTAGACCTTCCTGTAAAAATCAGTCATTTAGAATATTACTGCAAATAAATGCATATTATTTTGAAAAGAAGGAAATAGAGCACACTGCTGGTGAAGAAGACATCTTCTCATCCAAAGGCTAGCAGCAATTTAAAACAAGCCTTGGGAAGAGATTGCATTGGAATTTATTGATATATCTGAATACAAACCACCCAGCCATGAAAAATGAGGCTCCCATTTGCTATAAAAATCAATGAGGAAGCAATGCTTTGCTGGAAGATGCAATAGAGCATCTCTGTTCGTCACTTATTCATGGAACCGTTAACAGATGTAGATGTCTTTGCTCACACTGTGGGAACTGCCCTATGACGTTGCTGAATCCATCATTACTTTATATCTAGAGCGAATATAAACAACTTGTTTTAGAATATAATAAAAACTACCCTGATAGAGAGATCCTAGGGTAAAATTACATAATAATGCATAGCTAATTCTCTTCTTAGGAAATCATGATTTCCCTCGACATTTCTAGAACTATTAAAAGTATGGTTTAAAGAAAAAATCCTCTGTGTCCCTACCATTCCTATGCTAATATGATGTTGGTCATCAAATTGCGTAGAAAGTAAGTCTTTTTTTCCTTTGGGAAAATAACTTTCCATTCCTAAATTTTTAAAATCAATGAAGTCAATGCTATGTGTGCAGATTGGGGCTTATTAACACTAAATGTCCTGTTGGTATTTTTTAAAATAAAATCATGAGCACAAATGTATTAATCAGAATATGGTATATTCGAGGGAGAATTTAAAGGGCATAGTTCCTTTGAAAAACTGAACCCACAGTACAACTGAATTAACGCCAGGAAAGGAGAAGATGGGGTCAAGGAAGAGGGTAAACAAACAAAGGAAATGGGGGGGGGAGTGTAAAGGGAGATGCGGTCTTAAAATTCAATTCATGTAATTATAAAATTAAGAAAGGGGAGTGGGGGGTAGGCTTGGGAGAGATGGTGGAGAATGATGAAAAGGGATGATAGAGTCAAGATGCACTGTATTCATGAACTGTTTTCCTGAATGGTAGCTCTTTTGTACAACTACTTAAAGATAACAAAACCATAATTTTTCATGCCCTTCAAATTGAGGCATGAAGCCCATGTTAGGACACTCTAACACACATAGTTCCTCTTGATAAGGAGAATGCAGATGTTTTGTGGAAGGAACATAACTAAGGGTGAGAGGGAAGAATAAAACAAACAGAGAAGGAAATGATGTGTCATTGTTATGCTAGCCACTGATAGAAGTCATTTTTCACCCTTCCCTGTGAAACACATTTCTCTGATCTTTTGGCAATTTGAGCTAGTGGAGACACAGAATGACATCTCTCTCCCCTTGTCTATCCAGCTGTTAGGGTGGGCATGTGTGTTCTGTGCTCAATACCCAGGATTCTAACATCCAGCACCTCTACTCTCTGGCTTTCCACCTCTTTCAGTCTCTACACAAGTGAAGTCCACATTAGCCAAACACTGGTGACTTACACCTGTAATCCTAGCTATTCAAGAGGCTGAGATCTGAGGATAGGTGTTCAAAACTTGCCGGAGCAGGAAAGTCCTTGAGACTCTTATTTCCAATTAAGCATCAGAAAACTGGAAGTCAAGTGCAAAAAAAAAAAGTCAGGGAGAAGTGCCCAAGTCCTGAGTTCAAGCCCCACAATAGACCAAAAGCCTCTTTTAAAAAGAGTCCACATTAAACTCCTTTGTGAGATGAGATGGCTTAAAGGTGAATCACTTTGCAGGCTTGTCAAAACAATTAGACGCCATCTGATCCAGACTCACATTTGTTTTTCGGTGATTCAAGCCATTCTGTTTTCAAGATGTATACTAACCCACTACAGTGGTAATCATGGACATATTACTCCTTTAAAATAATCTATCTCACTTTTACTTGAAGAAAATGTATTGAAGTTGATATAACTCAAAGAGAACAGTTCAAACATTATTATGCAATACCTTTTGTTAAACACCAGTGAATTATTTCTCACTTCAAGTTAACTTTATCAATTTTTACATTTACTTTATCATAGCCCACTTGTGCTTGTGACACAATTTTAATACGTTTTTTAGTGTAAAAAATACTGTACAGACAATTTATAGACTGTATTTCTTCTCTAATCCAACTTGAAGCCCTCATTATGAAATAAATCACCCTTATCAGATTTACATCTTATCATGTGTAGTTCAACTTCAGTGTATAAATTAAATAAACTTTTGAATCAAGTAGATGTGTATACCTATGAGAACCATAATGCTAGAATAATGTGAAAAGTTTGATGTGAGTAAGCCCATTTCTTTCTTGGTTTAAAAGATGTAGTGATTGATTTATTGATTTAATATAATAAAATTAGAACCGTTTGCTCTTTTTTAGTGACTGATCAGAGGAGAGTTCCATGTTTTCATTGATCAATACTTCTTTTGGTGTATACCAAAATTCCTACTTTTTTTGCTTGTTTTCTTTTTTTTTTTGGTCAGTCATGGGATTTGAACTCTGGGCCTGGGCACTGTCCCTCAACTCTTCAGCTAGTTCTCTACCATTTGAGCCACTGTGCTACTTCCCATTTCCTGGTGTTGAAGATAAGAGTCTCTTGGACTTTCCTGCCCAGGCTGGTTTTGAACCCTGATCCTCAAATCTCAGCCTCCTGAGTAGCTAGGATTACAGGCGTGAGCCACCAGCCCCCGGCAAAATTCGCACTTTTAAACATGGTCTTTGCTTCAGTTTTTACATATACCAAGCTCATGAAACCACAGCACTGACTACATTTGATCCAATGTTGACAAACCTTCCATTTAGATTCTGGTCCAGTCTTTAACAATATAATGTCACTGGTAAAAAAAATTTAATGTCTACACTTAGAATCATGAATTATCCATCAGGATTTATTCTTATCATATGTAAATCATTGATCTAGAAGGCATGTCTTTTATTTTGTAAAACTATTTGTACATTCTGCTGATAAATATATTTTGCAAGGTCAGACATTTTTGAATTCCAGTTGTGACATGACACCAATATTTCAGATTATTCTTTTGTTTTAAATCACAGTTTCTAATTTCTGATATAAGATACTTTTTTATAATAACAAGGAAACAATGTTTGTACATGTAATTGAATTGCATTTTGCGAAGAAATTATTCAAGTAATATACATGTGCTATGTCTAAGAAGATAACATTAAATCACTGTATTCATTGATTGAGTTTTATTACTGTCAAGAAAACAAATAAGTCTTTTGTGTACAGTTTTTAGTATTTGTAAGCTATGATTTCTGACAATATGTAGAATAAATCAGAACATACTAATGCAATCTGGGACCAAAGGAGTCTCACATTCATCAATTTTTAAAAAGCCAGTTTTGTGTACAATAACAAGATGAATGAATCCATTGAAATTAGTATTTATAAGGAAAATATCAGACTACACAATTTATAATAGAAATAATAAAATCTGTAGATATGAGAATTACACTATTTCTTTTATTTGCCATGTGTTGATGTTTTATGGGCCATTCATAGAAATACGAAGACAACCTGATTTTTCCTGATGTGGATGATTTTGTATAATGTTTAAGTCTTTGATGAATATATCAGTTTCGTTGCTCTGATACGGACTTTATACTAGCTGCATGGCTTTTCCTAAGTGGTCTATCTCTCTCTTAATTAACAGTCCTACACTAAGCTGTGTAGTTTATTATCTGCTTTCCCTAGAGTGCTGCTCTTACAAGCTGCTTTCAAGAATTATTACTAACATGAATGAAAAGTAAAAGAATTAATGCAGACAACAAGCTCTCCCATAGCCTGCCTTTGGCCAGTAATCCCACATTAAATATGTTGAACAAAAAAATCTTTCTGCTTGAAGCCAGATGCTGGGGCTTGTGCTTGTAATCCTAGCTACTCAAGGGGCTGAGATTTGAGCATCACGGTTTAAAGACAGCCCAGGGAAGAAAGGACCATGAAACTCTTATCTCCAATAAACCATCAGAAAACCAGAAGTGGAGCTGTGGCTCTAGTGGTAGAGCACTAGCCTTGAACAACAAAAAAAGACAGTACCCAGGCCCTGAGTTCAAGCCCCCAGCACTAGGACAAAACAAAACAACTTTCTTCTTGGTTTAGTTAACATTACAACCATCTTAAGACTCCATCTCTAGCTGAACTTAATTGTGAAAAGAAAAAAAATAGAATTCCAAATATGAGGACATAAGAAGACATGTAACTTCTTTGTGAGAAATTTAGCAATGATTTCTCCAGAGCCAATCATGGATTGGCAGTTTCCAACCTGAAGCCATTTTACATTTTATTGTATTCATTGTTCCTACTAAATATGAAATTCTTCATTACTTAGACAATCGCTTGGGCTACCCTAGAATTGCCTGCAATGAATACCAGAAGTAAGCAAACTATTTCTCTCTCATATGACAGTCTATGAATAAGAATTCCCAGATTAATATGGAAGTCTCACTGGGTTGGGGACACAGACCCAACCCAGCTAGTTGTCTATTCTGTTACTGCCACATCTTCTTTGGACTTGTCTTCACTGTCCAAGAGATATGATCTGCACATAGTCTGCAAGATAACCCAGAAATGAGTGCTTGTACTCTTGATGTTAAAGTCATGTAGCAAAAGTTATTCATAGCCCCTTCATTCAAGCACACTCTCCAGATTTCATTCACTTGGCTACAGACAGAAGCCATGGCTAGACAAATTGGAACTTGGGAAATGGAATTAATCACTGGGTAGTTTGGAGATCTGTTCTTTTTTTTTCTGGCCAGTTCTGAGGCTTGAATTAAAAGCTGCCCCTGAGCTATTTTTACCACTTGAGCCACAGCTCAGTTCTAGTTTTTTTTTTTTTTTTAGTGCTTAATTGGAGATGAGTCTCAGAGACCAGCTTTGAACCACAATCCTCAGATCTCAGCCTCTTGAATAGCTTAGGTGAGCCACTGGCACCCAGCCTCCAAAAGAATATTTTACTATAGTAGAAAACAGGATAGATGTGTAAGTGGAAGATATTTTAGTTTTACAAATATATTTTTCTTTAATCCCAATGTTATTCTCATTTTAAAAATGGTTACAATACACAGGTATTGTAAAATTTAAAAAAAAAAGACCTACTGTACATGTAGATCCTGTGATTTAAGCTTTTAATCAATGTTAGAATAGAGATGAATATGTACATGTAAGACAATGAAAAGAACCTTGATTTTGTCTTAATAGGTTATAAAAATTGATCATGTTTATCACGTGTGTCAATAGTAATGGCAAAATTGTATAGCCTTGGGAGCAATTATATTTTTAATCTCCTATGTGTGATGCAGTAGAAAATGTAAAAAATATTTCTGTATGGAAATTTGTTTCATCAAATATTTAAAAAGTCAATATTTATTTGTTGACTGGATAAAATAAATCCTTTCAAGTGAAATACCTTTTTAGCTATCAATTCTGACATGTCATTTGTGATGATAGTTGAATCCTCCAGTTGAAATTATTTTATTACTCTTAATAACTTGGTGACGTTATCTCTTCTACTTTGGAAAGAATTAGCATTTCTTTCCAATTGAACTATGAATTAAATATCTAATTCAATTATTGCTGGAAGCCAAAGCCATTTTTCACTCTATTTATCATATTTCAATTACATCTAATGAACTATTACAAAGTAGTGCAATACAAATTACAATATCTCTTATTTTCAAAATTAACAGGGTGGTGATTGATACAGCACAGATTTTTGTGAGTTGTGTCTGCTGCCTTCCTATGGAAAAAGAAGGTGCCATTCAGCCATCCATTGTGTGTGTGTGTGTGTGTGTGTGTGTGTGTGTGTGTGTGTGTGTGTGTGTATGTGCACGCGCGCTTGTGCGCGTGCATGTGTGTGCACAGGGCAGCAATACTAAAGCTTGAACTAAGGGCCTGGGCACTGTCCCACAGCTTTTGTTCTCCAGGCGAGCACTCTACCACTGGAGCCACAGCTCTACTTCTGGCTACTTAGTGGTTTATTGGAAATAAGAGTTTCACAGACTTTCCTGCTGGGCTGCCTTCAAACCTCGATCCTCAGATCTCAGCCTCCTGACTAGCTTTACAGGTGTGAGCCCACTGGCACCCAGCCTCAGCCTCAGCTATCTATTTTTAACAATTCAGTCAAAAACTCCTCACCCTACCTAAGTTAGATGAAGCATTGTATGGAGGCAAAGCAAATATAAAGACAATATAAGCACATGTGCTGAGACCATGAATTGCAACCTGATCAGCTTATTTCTATAAAATGACAACAATAACCTAACCTAACAACAACAACAACAACAACCTAAATGCTTCAAATAATAATTTCAGTTTCAAAAAATAAGCTAAATGATGCACCAACTGCACAATATTTTCAAGATTCAGAGCAAATGAAAAAAGTGATCAATTACCCAAGACATGCATGAGAAGATTCTGGAGAAATCTGTTCTTAAAGATGGGAGGAATGTCTCAGTCAACCACCAAGTAGGCCAAGAATTTGTGGAAATTATACGTAATTATAGAGTTAAGGAATGATCTAGGCTTACTTAATAGAGGATGGGAAGAGTGATTGCTAAATGTTTTGAGTCACCCCTGGCCTTTTAAACACATTTCACCCACTCTTACGCACTTTGTAATTTTCTTGTTCAAGATGATTGTCAATCTTTAGGCTCCTTATGTTTCCATGATTCTTTATTATTCTGTATGCTAGTCCTCTTCCCATGTTCCTGTAATGATTTAAGACATTTTTTTAAAAAAATGAATTTCTTTTTTAAAATTTTTACAGTTCGGTCTTAAGTTTGTTTATTGGTTGGTTGGGTTGTTTTATCTTTATATACTTGCACAGAAAAATTGCAGTTCAACATATTGTTTAAAATCAAATAACTGCCAGGCTCTAGTGGCTCACACCTGTAATCCTAGCTACTCAGTAGGCTGAGATCTGAGGATTGCAGTTCAAAGCCTGCCCAGGCAGGAAAGTACGTGAGACTCTTATAAACTCTAATAAACCACTCCAATAAACCACTCAGAAAACTGGAAGTGGCTCTGTGGCTCAACTGGTAGAGTGCTAGCCTTGAGCTGAAGAGCTGAGGGACAGTGCCCAGGTCCAGAGTTCAAGCCCCATTACTGACAAAAAAAAAATCAAATAACTTAGATAACCAAAAGAAGATTAAAATACCAAACAAAAACATGTTTCTTTCAAAAACAATTAAAAATAGGTAAAAAAACCATGTAACCTATCAAGAAAAAAAAAGAAAATACTTTGAAGTAAATTAAAGAAATGACAGCAAAAAGAAAAGTGATATGCTCAATATTTTCAAAGAACTCTTTTTTTTTTTTTTTTTTTTTTGGGGTCCGGTCATGGGGCCTGAACTCTGGGCCTGGGCACTGTCCCTCAGCTCTTCAGCTCAAGGCTAGCGCTCTACCACTTGAGCCACAGCGCCACTTCCGGCTTTTTTGTTTATGTGGTGCTGAGGAATCGGACCCAGGGCCTCAGGCATGCAAGGCAAGCACTCTACCACTGAGCCACCTTCCCAGCCCCCAAAGAACTCTTTTACAAAAATTTTAATTAACATCCAAAGGACAATTAAGTCGAATGGAGATTGTATCAGAAGAATAAGAAAAAGAATTTTCTCAAATATTTATCTGTTTTGATATAGCCACATAAATGTACGTTCAAATCCTAACTTTAATCTAAATAAATTACTAAAGTAACATTTTACAATTATGTGACAATCCAACAATTTTAATTTCAAAAGTCAAGAACAGAATTTCTTATTTCCTCCAAAATTAAATTTAGGTTAAAATAGAAATGCATTTGGATAAATCTTCCATTCCTTAACTATTCCTGACATGAATAATTCTGAAAAGTGACATAGAAATAGATGTCTTCTTTGGGTTTAGAATTTGATTTCTCCTTGATTGATGTATAGATACTCTCTCCCCTTTACACTTGTTTTTTTCATTCTATTTTGTAGTAGCTGAATTCACAAATACACCTTTCAGATGTAAATGTATATGACACACTTTTTTTTCCTGTCCTGGAGCTTGAACCTAGGGACTAGGCTCTATCCTCAAACCTCTCTGTGCTCAAGGCTAGCACCCTACCACTTGAGCCACAGCACCACTTCCAGCTTTTTCTTTTTCTTTTTTTTTTTTTTTGGGGGGTCCAGTTGTGGGGCCTGAACTCTGGGCCTGGGCGCTGTCCCTCAGCTCTTCAGCTCAAGGCTAGCACTCTACCACTTGAGCCACAGCGCCACTTTCCGGCTTTTTTCTTTTTTGCTTATATGGTGCTGAGGAATCGAACCCAGGGCCTCAGGCTTGCAAGGCAAGTGCTCTACCACTGAGCCACCTTCCCAGCCCACTTCCAGCTTTTTCTAAGTAGTTTATTGGAGATGAGTTGCATGGACTTTCCTGGTGAGCTGGCTTCAAACTGTGATCCTCAGGTCTCAGCCTCCTGAGATTACCAATATGAGCCATTTTATCCATTGATTAGCCAACAGATACATAGGTTACTTCCATACCTTGATAACCATGATAATTCACTAACTCTGAGATGCACAATGAATGAAGAAATATAAATGTATTTTCAAAGCAGTAACTTCGTATCAATTGGGTAGAGATCCAGAAGCAGCATTCTAGGTGATTTTTACTTACATATTTATAACATTAGCATTTATTAGAGTATTAGTGTGAACCATTTGGGAACCTTCTTAATATCTGTTATTTTGCATATTTAGTATTACAAATTATTTTGTTCCTTGAAATCTATTCATAGATATGCTTTTGGAAATAAAACATTGTGTGCACCTAGACTCAAATATGTTCCTTCTAATAGTTATATAGAGAACAGGAACTCAAAATTCTTAAACCTATTCCAGATCACAGTTTGAATAAATAAAAGTAAAGAGAATTCTTATGGTTTCCTATACATGCATGAAAATTTTGGAAAATTAAGATTTATGCATACAAAGGAATATGAAGGCCATTTATCTCACCTCATAGTGAACAGATGTGGAGTATATAACCTTGAGAAATTCACTGATTTATTTCCAAAGTCACACAGCTAAAGCAAATCTTATTATTCCTGAGGAAATATTATTATAATATTCCTGAAGAATATAATTTTTTATTCCACCCAGAGTGAATACAGCTAACATCATCTGAACAAAAGTGAATTTCAACTTAGAAGTGCATTACAATGAACATTTGGGCTCTGAAAATCTGAAAGTTGTTTGGATTCACTTTTTACATGATATGAAAAACTTTTTGTTATATACATATATATGTGTGTATATATATAATTATATGTATATATACATGTGTAAATATATAAAGTATGTAAATGTATTTAAATTATATATTTTTCTATATTTTATATACATATACAAATTATATACATATGTTCATGGGTATATATGTGTAGTTGTGCATATAATACTAACTATAATAAAACCTTGACTACAGTACCTTGCTTAGAAAGTAGATAATCATGATGTATTGTATTCATAAATTATTTTGTTAAATAACATCTCCTTGTATAACTTCACAAAGATAACTTAAATAAAAAGAACATATATAAATAATATAAAAATAGTCCTAATATACTAAAATTTATCATTGTATTATACCCAAATGCTACAAGAATTAAGTCAAAGACTTAAACATAGTAAAATGACATAGAAAAAATAAATGTCTGAAAATTTAATTCCTGAAGTGTATGGTTTTTAAGGTGTAAAGCTTAGTTCATCTGCCCTACTAAAATGATATCATTGTTTTTTTACAATGGCAAATATGCAATATACAATTTGAGATGGAAATAGTAAATGAAGGTACAATTTGAGATGGCAATAGTATATGTAGGTACAAGCTAACTAACCTAGGACTGGAGCCATTCTAGGGCTTACACTCACTGCTTGGGCAGTATTCTTGGACCATTTGCTCAAGGCTAGCCAGCCCTGTTCCAGTTGGGTCACAGCTCTACTTCTGGCTTTTGGGGGTTAATTGGAGATAAGAGTCTCACAGACTCTTCTGCCCAGTCTAGCTTCTAACCACAGTCCTCAGATCTCAGCGCCCCTGACTAGCTAGGATTACAGGCTTGAACCACTGTGGCAGTTAGACTGACTTTTCTCTTTTTTATTTTCCTTTAAAGATCAGTCCTCTGCTTGGTCTATTTTGAAGATTTTTCACCTTTTAGTCCAATTGTATTTGCTTTATAACTTCTAATGGTGTGACCATAGCTCAGAATAGCAGTGGACAAAAATTCTGTTTATTCTACTTGGACTTAGGTGGTAGCACCACATTTGGAAGTGGAAAGAGATGACCTTTTATAAAAATTATTCAGAATTTCACTTATTCTTCAAGTACATCTTCAAAAATTATTGTTTTTAATTCCAAAATGGCACTGTTCCTGAAGAACAGACTTTATTTATAAGCTGCTTTATAAGAAAATAATACTAAAATATAGTCTCTATCGCACATGCTAAGCCTAAAGGAAACCAAATTTCTATATTATCATTTGGACACACATACACATACACATTCAATCTTATATTTCAGTGTTATATTGCTTTAGGAATTCCAAGACTGTCTATTTTTATACTCTGTACTAGGAAGACTTCTAATAATCTCCATGTTCTAGTCTTCATATTGCATGTGTGTGTGTGCATGTGTGTGTGCATGCACGCACCAGTACTGAAATTTGACTTCAGGGCCTTGGAACTGCCCCTTAGTTTTTCTTGTTCAAAGATGACACTCTACTACTTGAGCCATATCTACACTTTCGGCTTTTTGGTGGCAATTGAAGATCAGAGCTTCACAGGCTTTCCTGGCCATGCTGGTTTTGGTGAGATCCTCAGATCTCACCTTCCTGAGTAGCTAGTATTACAGTCACATCATCGTGTTCTTTTATTTTCATTGTAAAGGTGATGTACTGAGGGGTTGCAGTTACATAAGTCAGGTAATGAGTACATTTCTTTTTTAGCAGTGTCACCCTTCTCTCATTTTCTCCTGCTTTCCCCTACCCCCAGCTCCCTTCCTCCAAGTTATAAAGTTCATTTCCAACATAGCAACTAGTGAGTTTCACTGTTGCCTTGGTTCACTCTTTGTCCCACCAGTTCTGTGATTTCCCCTTCCCTTCCGAAAATCAGACAAACTTATACACAAGACATAGGCTAGCAAAATCAAATAGAGTTGAGAACAGGGCATAAACCAAAGGGGGAAAAAGAAGAAAGAAAAAAATAACTGCAAAAATTTAATATATATGTATGTATATATATATTATAAAAATGTAGCACATATAGACAATGGATTCTATGATTCCTTCTGAAAGAATGACATTGCCTCATTCACAAGGAAATGGAAAAACTCAAAAAGTTATATTAAGCAAAGCAAACCTTACCCAAAGAAAGACAGGCTGCATAGTTTCCCTTAATGTAGTAACTAGAATATGTCTATGATATTCTTAGCAGAGGATCCCAATAGCACAATAGCTAGGTTTATATGACCATAAGTAAAAGGAAACTTTTCCTTATATAATGTCTTTCCTTGAATGAACAAGGGATTATAGCAAGTACTCTAGTATACAACAGTTTAAATCCTACTTACTGCATTACCTGTCCCCTGTTCTGTTTATCTCTTTCTACTTTCGGTGGTTCTGTTTTTTAACTCAGAGTCTCCTGGCTTGCTAGGCAGTCACTTTACCTATTGAGCCATGTCTCCAATCCTTTAGTTTTCTTATTATCTTTTCATTGCATTTTTTTCTTTTCTGCAGGGTTGATTTTGGACCATGATCCTCCTGCCTCTGTCTTTTGCATACATAAGATAAGCTGTGTGCTTGGGTGCCACCATCTAGCTTGTTGACAGAGCTTTTTTTTATTTTTTATTGTGAACATACTGTACAGAGGGGTTACAATTATATGGGCAAGATAATGAGTACATTTCTTATCAAGCATTGCAGCCTCCTCCTTTGTTTCCCCTTCCCATCCCTTCCCATCCTCCCCCCCGCCACCCCCACCCAATCCTCCCCGCTCCCCCCCCCCCCACCAAAGTTGTAAAGTTCGTTTTCAACATAACGACTTGTACATCTCATTGTTGCAATGGTTTTTGGTTTGGTTTTCTTTCCAGTACTGAGGTGTGAACTCAAGGCCTCATCCTGCTGTCCTTGCTTGACTTGCTTACTAGCGGCATTTTATCACTTATGTTTTACTATCTCCAGTTTGGCTTGGGCTAGTTGTTTTGGAAATTGGGGGGAAAGGGGGTCCTAGTACTTTTTTTCTGCATTGGCTAACTTTGAACAGTAATTCAGCAGATTTCAGACTCTTCAGTATCTCAAATTACAGGTATGAACCAATAACATTTAGCCCAGCTTGTCCTTTTGCTAAAATCTTATGAACTTTTGTCCCATGTTGGCACAGAGCTAGAATCCACCTGTCTCTGCCTCCTAACACTTGGTTGTTGTTGATGAAACAAGTTTCCATATTGGTGAGATCCCTGTGACAAGGAAGGGAAGGGAAGCACCAACCATCAACCAGCCTGAAAATAAAACATTTCCCCAGTAGCCCACAGTGAATGAACTCTGACAATGATAGACTGACATTAACATCAAGGCCTTCCCACTTGGACCTTCCAATGAAAGCCCAGGTCCAGTTAACTACTAGACTTTGGCCCCATGAGGGGAAGAAGTTAGGGACCAAGTTGAGCTGCCCTACATCTCTGACCCATAGGAACTGTGGTTATAAATGGGTCTCCTCTGCATGATTTGTCACTTGGCATATATAATAATTGCATAGTTATTTCTTTGCTTGCTAGTTTAAGAAAGAAATAACAAATCATACTCTTAGTCATTGTTTACAATGTCCACACTTCTTTAAAAATATATTATGCTGTATATTTATATATGGCATTAAATGTAGTTTTATGTCACATGCATATGTAATGCATATATTGTATATTATATAGTGAAATGGTACTGTGATGGGACTAATTAGCATATCCATCATTTTACCTAGTTACTTTTACTTTGCCCTTTTATTAAGAGTAGTTAAAACCTATTAATTCACAGCTGAGAATATAATACGCAATTATTCATGAGACACCCCATGCTGTACATTAGATCTTTGGAATTATTTCTCCTCCATATCTGATTCTTTGGCCTGTATTTCCTCACTCTTCTCACTATTCCAATCCTAGAAACAACTCTTTTAGTGTTCATTTGGGAGTATTTAACTTTTAAAAGCAGATTTTTCATGTAAATGAGACTGCAAAATATTTTTATTTCTGTGTCAAGCTTATTTCACTTCATCCAAAATCTCCCATGTATGGTAAATCTCAGAGTATCTTTCCTTTTTAAGAATGAATAACACTGGGCTGGGAAGGTGGCTCATGGTAGAGCACTTGCCTTGCATGCATGAGGTCCTGGGTTTGATTCCTCAGCACCACATAAGCATTAAAAAAAAAAAAAAAGCCAGAAGTGATGCTGTGACTGAAGTGGTAGAGCACTAGCCTTGAGTTGAAAAGCTGAGGGACAGCGCCCAGGCCCAGAGTTCAGGCCCCACGACTGTACCCCCCCCCCAACAAAAAGAATGAATAATACTATTTCGTATGTAGATATATGATACATATACATATCTTGACTATATATTATACTGACTACATATATATGTATATATATACCTTTTAAGACCTAATAAAACTATTTTGTATATAGATGTATTACATATAGAGACTCTATATTATACTATATATGTATGTATATATATGTAGTCATCCATGAGCAGGCCTTTTTCTATTTTGACTCTTTTGCATTTTGCTATAATAAGTTCAAGAGTGAAGCAATCTTTTAAAAGGAGTGATATTATTTCCTTTGAATGTTCCTTTTGAGAGCAGTTATATTTTTAATTTCATTAGTAACTTCTAGACTGTCATCCATGATGGCTAATCTATATTTCCACCAAAACACAACACTGGCTATCCTGTAGCCATTTTTAAACAGATCATACTACTTTTAAACTCACAAGATAAGGACATAATCTCATTCTATAGTGTTCATGAAGCTATAATATGGATACTTTGCTATTTATTACTGTGATTATTGTCCTTTTTAGACTGGAAATTCTGAGCACCAGACTTCATTGCAATATCATTAGCGCTATGGAAATGGAGGTGCGATTCAAGAACCAGCCTTGAGCCAAAAAGCACAGGGATAATGGAAGGCCCTGTGTTCAGGCTCCACTACCAGCACATATAAAAACAAAAACAGAAGTAGAAACAACCAAATATTATAATTTTACTGCAATATGATTAAAATTTTATAAATTGGATTTAAAATAACGTAATTCATAGTTACTAAGGAAAGGAAAAACATTTCATTTACTTATATCTGAGCAAAGCCAGACTCAAATATTCATGTATAATGAGGCGAGAAAATGAAATACAATCTTGAGCTCTTCAGCCCAGTATCAGCTTTTGCACAGCTGATGATGAGCTTAAGATACGGAGTCTCGGTAGGGATGGCAGATCTCATGAGCATGTTGACCAAGGGAAGGGCTGATTACCTCAGTGATATTTATAAACCCGGTCCTTATCAAAGTCCAGCAGTTGTGAGGAAATTGAACACGCTATTAACTGAAAGTGCTGAGTCACCTCTTTCTTTCATTTTAGCTAATAATATCTACTCAGCCATGGTTACCAGACCTTACTTTAGTCTATGTTAAATGCAATGCTATATCTGAAGATCCATGAAATTTAACAGATTATATTTCATAATTGGTGGCCCACTTTGAGGCACAGCTCCACTTCTGGTTTTCTGGTGGTTCACTGGCAATAAGACTCTCAGTGACTTTCCTGTCCTGGCTCACTTTGAACCTCAATCTTTAGATCTCAGCCTCCTAAATAGCTAGGATTATAAGTGGGAACCACCAGTGCCTGGCTCATGAAGTGTTTTTATGTCCACTTATGTCAGAACGCTAACACCAAGACAATAGGTGAAAATGTTCAGCCTTTACTATCAAGAAGATATTACTTCTATTGTGTGCCTGTCCTGGGCCTTGCCCTCAGGGCCCAGAAACTGTCCCTGACCTTTTCTGCCTAAAGCTATTGCTATACTACTCCAGCCACAGCCCCACTTTCAGCTTTTTTTGTGGTTAATTAGAGACTAGAGTTCCCTGAACATCCCTGACCTTTGGGTCTGAGCTTTCTGAGTAGCTAGTATTATAAGTATGAGCCATTGGTACCTGGCAAAGATAATACTTTATTTTTCTAGAATCTCTGCATTATCATTGTTGTTGTTGTTATTTGACAGTACTAGAGATGAACTGAGGCCTTCATCTTTGTTATGAGGGCATTCTACCTTGAACAATGACTGTAGGCTCCTTTTTTTTTGTTCTTATTTTGTCAGATAACTTCTCATAAGATATTACTTTTAAGATAGGAAAATGAAGCACAAGAAAAGGAACATGATTTCCTTTTGTGATGTACATTTGAATTATGTAAAGATTAAAAAGTTCAAGATGGAAAAATATCTCCAGGTAGAAAAGCACATCACTATCCCAAAGTATCTCAGTGGATTGACCAAGAGCAAAGACTCATAACAACCATGGGTGTAAGCCAGATCAAGGGCTTCCACAGTATCATTTATTGTCAAATATGGCACTGTAGTCACCAAGGGTAGTAGGTAGTCATTTAATCGTCTATTCATGGGTTTCTGACACCATCTCCTGTTATTATATGTAGTTAAACTGTTTCCTTCCACAGATATTTTTGAGATATGGATTTAGACTATAATCTAAATCATTTTAACAGACATTATTCTCTTCAAATATTATAAGACTGAAGTCTTTTTAAGGATCTTTAATACATATTTTCAGGCCAGTTGGGCCAAAATTAGATAAAAACCAGGCCAAGTAGAAGAAAATTAGTAGCAAACCTTTACGTGAGAAGACCTTCAGTTGCAAACTTCTTACAATCTTTAATGTCTAGTCTTATAAACGTTTTCAAATATACAGACTAAAGCAAGTATTTTGTGCACTTCAGTACATGCATTAAACACTAACTAAAAATTTATTCTGAATGCATGATGCCAACTAAATACTTAGCTTTGTTTTCCATTTAACTCACTGTTTTGGCATTTGACTGAACATTTGTTTTTAATCCTATTGTTCTGTGGAAAATAAATGGAAAAAGGAAAGTAGCCAAAGAAATGACCATGTCCATACTGTTAAAACAAATTTAAAGATTGGAACTACTCATTTTTATATATTCATCTGTTATCCTTTAAGGTCTTAAATTTGTGCATAATATTTATTAAATAGTAGATTATAGATGATATGTAATATATAGATAATGGCTAATAGATAATCAGTAGCTCACTATACTATGTGTACATATATCTAATTTGTAGCATATATATTATACATATTTGAATTTTTGGACATACACACATATATGTGCTTAATATATAGTAATTATATTGATTTGTCTTCCTAAATATTAATTTCTCTGTGATGTACATCTTCTCTTTTCAAGAGGCATAAAATTATTGTTAATTATGACCGCCCTCCTATGCTATCTATGCATGAGAATTTAGTCTTCCTATATAATTGTATCTTGGAACTGGTTTATCAAACTTCCTGTTTCCACCCTCCCCCATAAACACACATCTTCTAACAACTCACAAAAGTCCTTTGGATTTTTTAGAACATTCCATTATTTCTTCTTTTCTGGTGTTTTCAGGCAGTTGATTCAGACTCTTATGTCTGGCCATGAATCCCTGCAGAGAAGTGAAAATGTTTGTTGAGTACAAGAAGCCTTTTAGAACAGGCAGATAAATGATTTTTTTCTAGAGATCTCATCAAGTATGCTCAGTTAAATTAATAAAAATCAATATTCTTTCATAAGAAACCAAAAGCTTTTAAGTCCTCAGGAATATTTCAGTTACACATAGAATCTTTGGGTGTTCCCCCATGCCAGGCTCTTGAAATGAATTTCACAGTGGTGTTCTTTACTGACCTTGCTCACATCAGACACATCCAGGGCTAGGGGCCTGGAGCCACTTCCTCTTCCTACCCGGGTAGCAATAACATAGGGCTTCTAGAGAATTCAAAACAATACTGATTTCTTTTTCTATACCAATCCTTCAAAATAGAAATGAAAAAAAAAAAAATAGAGCAGCTAAACGCACTAAGGAAGCAAACCCTATTTTGTTTCACAGATTTTCATATCCTTTAAGGAGGCAAGAAACCATAATGTACCAAGAAACTGAATGGTGTATTTCATGGAGAGAGGAAAGGTGGGTAATTCAGTCATAATATTCAAGGCACACATGTGGAAAGGAAACCGGGTAACCTGAAGGGATTTTATGTAAAACGTTAGATTGCAGCAACGGTTTAAAGCAGGGCTTTTGTGATAGATATATTTAGAGCAATGAAATATTTCAGAACTTATTGATTTCGTACTATGCAAATTTTTATGCCAAAAAAGGAAAAAAGAGGAGAGGGGAGGGAAGGGCAAAGGGAACTAGGCCTTTGTCACTCGCATTTTTGTTAACTTCTTAGCCCTTCTTTCTCCTACACACCCATAAAGCAGAAAGGAGTCTGGGGTCGTGCTCAGCATTAGTGGTCATATGACCCTGAACATAAATAGGCCTTGCAGTTAGTTAGCATTTAGCTTTGTCTGGTCCAAACACAAAGGAACTAAAGAACTAGCTAATAGTCACCACACTAGAGAATGCATTTTATTCTCTCTCTGTCTATCTATCTCACATACGCACACAGTTTTGAAAAGTCAGTGTAGAAATTATCCATGTTTTACTCAATATTCCATTGGGGGGGGGGGGGGTGATAATACTTTAATTTGGATCCAGGACTCGGCTTGTTGTTCAACTGGTGCTCTACCACAGAGCCACACCTCCCACCTTATCATACTTGGAAAGACAGGTCTTAGAAATAAGCAAAATCACTATGCTTCTAACATACCTCCTTGGAATGCTTGTTAGGTATAAAGTTACAGCATGCCCCTGTGTAAGGAGCATGTTGCTAAGGAGGATCAGAATCTGTTGCTTCAGGAGGTGAAAATAGTGAGGGAAAGTACAGCAAGGGTTGAGATATCAAAGCTTCACACAGCTCTAAGCAATTCCAGCTACCATAAAAAAACATGTCAGCATTATGAAAATCCACACGTATGTGAGAAAGTTATGAGCATCTTTGCTGATGTGAGGGGGAAAAAGGTCAAGAGGTGGCAATTTGAAATCCAAGATAAAATGGGTAATTCAGGTCCACTGATGGATAGTTTAACCTTCACTAAAGAGTTTCTGTTGTCTCCCTAGAATAATGTTCTCTAGGACACGGGACTAAATAAAGAGAACCAGAACAACATCCAGCACTGAGTTCAGGAGAAAACAGTGATTTATAAGAAAAGTAGCTACTGGAAGAAAATTAGCTACTATTTTCCCAATGAAGATAATTGAGATTTTCTTCAGTAAATTTTATTAATATATTGCGCTAAGCTCTTTATTGGGTTTCCCTACAACATACACACACTTCACTTCTTAATGTGAATTGGTATATTTCCTCTATGTTTGTTTCAATACCTGAGAGAGGCTGATAGTTTTAGCTTTTATATTTTCCCACACACTCCAGCTAAGTCCCAAAGGCATGGCTGACAGACCAGGCAAGCCTCCGGTCTTATGTATTTTATGTAAAACATTATGGGACAGCAATAGTTAAAAGCAGGGCTTTTATGATAGCTATATTCACAGCAATGAAGGGAGAAATATTTTAGAATGTAATTGATTTTGTACTATGCAAAATTTTCTCTGAACAAATGTAAAAATATCCCTGATCCAAAGAATATATTTTGACTTGCAAAAGCTGTGATGATTCCCTCTTTCTAGTTAATAACACATATTTACCAAATGTAACACTGATGATATACTACATTATATAATAGTGTATAGTTAGAGAAGGTAATCGTTTTCAGGAAGTCAGTATAGACCTACGTGAGGGTGCAAGTGTGCAAGAATTATGCAACCTGCTTATTCTAATGGATTATCAATCCTGGCCCAAGGATGACTAAAATTTAAAGCTCACCTTCAAAAAATCAGGTGAGCCAATGGCTCACACCTGAAATCTTAGTTACTCAAGAGGCTGAGATCTGAGGATTGTGGTTCAAAGCCAGTGGGAGGGCTGGGTAGAGTGCTTGCCTCTCATGCATGAGGTCCTGGATTTGATTCCTCAGCACCACATAATCAAAAAAAAAACAAAAACCTCAAGTGGCACTGTGGCTCAAGTGGTAGAGGGCTAGCCTTGAGCTGAAAAGCTGAGGGACAGCGCCAGGCCCAGAGTTCAGGCTCCAAGACCAACAAAAATAAATTAATTAATCAAATTAAAAAAAAAAAAAAAACAGTGGGAACAAGAAGGCTTGTGAGATTATCTCCAATTAACCACCACAAAACAGGAAGTGGAGTTCTGGCTCAAGTGATACAGTGCTAGCCTTGAGCAAAAGACACTCAAGGACAACACTCAGGCCCTGAGTTCAAGGCCCTCAGTTCAAGCCTGACCAAAAAAAAAAAAAGCCAGGGCTGGGAAGGTGGCTCAGTGGTAGATTGCTTGCCTTGCATGCATGAGGCCCTGAGTTCAATTCCTCAGCACCACATAAGCAGAAAAGGCTGGAAGTAGTGCTGTGGCTCGAGTGGTAGAGCGCCAGTCTTGAGTTGAAGAGCTGAAGGACAGTGCCCAGGCCCAGAGTTCAGGCCCCAGGACCGAATAAATAAATAAATAAATAAAGGCATTTCCCAGGTTTTTGTCACCAAACATGTTTTTAAAATCATTTCCACCCAACATAGATCTTTTTTTTTTTTTTTAATTTAATTTAATTTTATTTGTGAACATACTGTACAGAGGAGTTACAGTTACATGGGCAGGATAATGCGTACATTTCTTACCAAGCATTGCAGCCTCCTCCTTTGTTTACCCTTCACATCCCTTCCCAGCCTCCCCCCTCCCCCCCTAATCCCAATCCTTCTCCTCCCCCCCCCCCCCCTCCGCACCAATGTTGTAAAGCTCGTTTTGGACATGACAACTTGTACTTCTCATTGTTGCAACAGGTCCACCTGTATCCTTAAACAACTGGTTTTTCCCCATCTCCTCCACAAGTTATACTGACATCAAATATAGTGAAAGCAGGGGTTATACTGTCGGGGAGGAACATACAAAGCAACAAAGAGATAATCTTATAAATGTGTTAGAAACACATGCATGAAAGAAAAAAACATTAAAATACACATCTAAGGGTTCATTTTCCTGACATCACATTATCTGACCTTTTCCGCTTGACTCATACATATACTAGATATTACAAATAAGGGAAACCATGGGACCTACGTTTCTTTGGGCCTGGCTTACTTCACTTAATATAATTTTTTCCAAGTTTGTCCATTTCCTAACAAATGGGGCAATGTAATTCTTTCTGATGGAGGCATAGAATTCCATTGTGTATATATACCACATTTTTTTTTAATTTAATTTTATTTTATTTGAGAACATACTGTACAGAGGGGTTACAATTACATGGTCAGGATAATGCATACATTTCTTACCAAGCATTGCAGCCTCCTCCTTTGTTTACCCTTCACCTCCCTTCCCAGCCTCCCCACTCCCCCCCACCCAATCATATCCCCCCTCCCCCCCCTCCGACATTGTAAAGCTGGTTTTGACATGACATTTTGTACTTCTCATTGTTGCAACAGGTCCACCTGAATCCTTAAACGACTTGTTTGTCCCCATCTCCTCCACATGTTATACTGACATCAAATATAGTGAAAGCAGGGGTTACACTGTGGGGGAGGGACATACAAAGCAACCAAGAAATAATCTTATAAATGCGTTAGAAACACATGCATGAAAGAAACAAAAACATTAAAATACATATTTGAGGGTTCGTTTTCCTAACATCACATTCTCTGACTTTTTCCGCTTGACTCATACCTATACTAGATATTGCAAATAAGGGAAACCATGGGACCTATGTTTCTTTGGGCCTGGCTTACTTCACTTAATAAAATTTTTTCCAAGCCTTTCTATTTCCTAACAAATGGGGCAATGTCATTCTTTCTGATGGAGGCATAGAATTCCATTGTGTATATATACCACATTTTCTTGATCCATTCATCTACTGAGGGGCATCTGGGTTGGTTCCATATCTTTGCTATGGTAAATAATGCTGCAATAAACATAGTTGTGCTGGTAGCTTTAGTGTGGTCTTGTTTGTAAACATTAGGGTAAATGCCCAAAAGTGGGATTGCTGGGTCATAGGGGAGCTCTATGTGAAGTCTTTTGAGGAACCTCCATACTGCTTTCCAAAGTGGTTGAACAAGTTTACATTCCCACCAACAATGAAGTAAGGTTCCTTTCTGTCCACATCCCCTCCAGCATCTGTTGATGTTAGAGTTCTTGATTTTTGCTGTTCTAACTGGAGTGAGGTGATATCTCAATGTTGTTTTGATTTGCATTTCTTTTATGGCTAGGGATGTTGAACATTTCTTCATGTGTCTATTGGCCATCCTTCTTTCTTCTTCAGAGAAGTTTCTAAGTCTTTAGCCCACTTATTTATTGGGCAGTTGTTTCTTTGAGGATTTGTTGTTGGGGGGGTTAATTTTTTGAGTTCCAAGTATATTTTAGATATGAGACCCTTGTCCGTTGTATGGCTAGTAAAGATCTTCTCCCAATCCGTGGGCTTTCTATTGATCTTTCTAGCTATGTCATTTGCCCTGCAGAAGCTCTGCAACTTTATGCAATCCCATTTGTCCAAACTTTCTTTGATTTGTTGTGTTTCCGGGTCTCTATTCAGAAAATTTCGGCCTGAGCCAAGGAGACCCAGGGTTTCCCCTATTCCATCCTGTAATGTTTTCAGAGTGTCTGCTTTGAGTTCAAGGTCTTTGATCCATTTGGAGTTGATTCTGGTGCAGGGTGATATATAAGGATCTAGCTTAAGTTTTCTACATGTAGTTAACCAATTTTGCCAGCACCATTTACTGAAGAAGTTGTCTTTCTTCCATTCTATTGTTTTAGCTCCCTTATCGAAGATTAGATGGCTATAGGTCTGTGGGTTCATTTCTGGGTTTTCAATTCTATTCCATTGGTCCTGAGGTCTGTTCTTATGCCAATACCAAGCTGTTTTGATTACTATGGCTTTATAGTAGAGTTTGAAGTTTGGTATTGATATTCCTCCAGCAGTGTTCTTTCCATTCAGGAGCGTTTTTGCTATTCGGGGTCTTTTATTGTTCCATATGAATTTTTGGATTGCCTCTTCTATTTCCTTGAAGAATGAGCCAACATAGATCTTAAATAAGTTTTTTTTGAGAATTATTATAAGAATTATTATTTTTCTAATTATTACTTTTCTAATATTATGTAGTACAATATACGCATATATTGTATATATACACATATACTTTTGCTAGCATCAATTAGTTGTACAAGGGGACTATAGTTTGACATTTCCATCTGTGACCAACATTATACTTGCATCATTCTTTCTTCTCCCCTTTCCTTAACCAGTCTTACTATGTATCCTTGTTCCACATCTGTATAGAGAGAGAAATAGAGAGATAGGTAGACTTTTTTATTATCTTTAAGTAGTTGTCCAGAAGGTTGCAATTCTGCATGTCCGTTTATGAGCGCAACGTATCTTGATCAAACTCATCCCTTCCACCCCTCTCCCCCATCTCTCCCTACCCCACCCATCTCCTCTCATGACCTCGTTCCAATTTCACATATGTACATTGAATACGTGACTGAATTAAGCAAACTTTCCTTTCTTTATTCATCTGACACTCTCTATAATGCATGACCTATCTTCCTAATAGTCACTTTGCTAAACGGCTGAAACTTAGTTGTTCAAATCAGTTACACCATTGGCATCCTCCTCTGGGTGTTACGTACTTTAACCAATGTGTTTGTGTATGTATGCATATGGTCCTGTATAAATATGTATACATTGCTTAATGAGTACATTCTCCCTCCTTCCCCCTCTTTGCTCTGTCTCTCACCGCTGGGACCCAACACTCCAATAGATACATGTTTCTATTTCCTAATAATCTTTCTGTTAATCTGTATATCAATTATTCAAAAGAGGACTCACCATGGAATCTCACACCTGCACAGACCATGCTTTAGTCAGATGTGCAGTGTATACATATGAGCCTAGATGTGTTTACATATATGTTGTATTGTAAGTCTAATATCCACACATGAGGTAGAGCTAGTAAAAGATCACAAGCAACAACAAATGTGGGGAAAATGAACCTAACACACTGTACGTAGAACTGTAAACTAGTGAAAACACTCTGGACATAGGTTTGGAGGCTCCTTAAACAACTAAAAATAGAATGATTATACGATCCTGCGATATCAGACTTGGGCCTTTAGCAAAGTCAGGATGCAATAGAATGACCTGACTAGTCATATTCATTGTAGGACCATTCATAACCACTAAGCTGTGAGAAAAGCCCAGAAACCCCACAAATGATGAATGTCCCAACATATGGATATTCTTTATTTTTCTTTGTAATGCCAGTTCTGGCGTTTGAACTCAGAGTCTGGGCACTGTCCCTGAGCTATTTTGTTCAAGGCTAATACTAATCACTTGAGCCACAATTTCACTTCCAGATTTTTGGTGCTTGGTTTGAGATGAGAGTCTCACCAATTTTCCTGCCCAGGCTGGCTAAAGACCACAATCTTCACATATCAGCCTCCTGAGTAGCTATCGTTACATGGCTTTAATAAAGATATTCTTGAAAAAAGATTTTAGTTCATGTTCTGGCATCCTTCTGATGAGAATAAAATAGGCAAGCTATTCATTATATGATATTTTTAAAATTTTTTATGTTCAATGAAAATCATGTAACAGATGCTATGGAAAACAAATTTGCATATTGAGAATTTAAAATAAGCTTTGTTATCTTGGCTAAGAAGGAAATAAAGATAAGAAAAACAAATCAAAGTATGAACATAGGTAGCCTAAAGGAGTATATCCATTAGACTGTCCCAGCCCTCAAACCCAGTTCTTATTCCATTGCTACAACAGGAAGTTGCTGTGGAACATTCCAGCAGTTCACCGAGAACCTCCTCTGATGACAGAGTCCATCTGCACTTGCTGTCATTACATGTAGTCTATCATGGTCAAGTCCTTAGATCGAAGCAATGAGACATTTAGGACAGTAGTATATATTCTGCGGGGTCAAAGTTTACAAGAAGCAAAGTGTGTTCCTTCTTGCAGTTTTTCCTTTAGCCCAAAAACTCAGGAAAAGACAAAACCTGAAGAAATAGCAAAACCATTTATTGTAAAGGTCACTGGTCTTGAATACTGGAATTTGAACTCAGATCTGTGAGTTGTCCCTTAGCCATTTTGCTCAAGGCTGGCACTCAGCTACTTGAGCCATAGCTCCTATTCTGGCATTTTGCTGATTCATTGGAGATAAGATTCTCTTGGATTTGTCTGCCAGGGGTGACCTAGAACCTTGATCCTCAGATCTCAGCCTTCTGATTAACTAGGATTACAAATATGAGCCACAAAAGCCTAGCAGGACATTGGCCTTTTTTTTTTTTTTTTTAACCAGTCCTGGGGCTTGAACTAAAGGCCTGGGTGCCGTCCCTGAGCCTTTTTGTGCTCAAGGCTAGTGCTCTACCACTTAAGCCACAGTGCCACTTTCATCTTTTCCTGAGTGGTTTATTAGAGATAAGGGTCTCACAGACTTTTCTGCCTGGCTGGCTTCAAACCATGATCCTCAGATCTCAACCTCCTGATTAAATCACTGGTCTTTAATCAGTATGCCCCAATCTAATTTATTTGTATGGACACATCTGTGTATCATTTAAACTTATTATATCAATAAAAATACAAACATGTTTGTATGTGGCCTGGAAATTTGAGATTATTTTACATACTATCATTAATACATTTTATAAAATATCTTCGTGTCTGATATGGTGACACACACACACATAATCCCAGCACTCAGGAGGTTTAGGCAGAAGAAATGCAAGAAATGCAAGTTCTAATCTATGTATGTATCTATTCCTTGTCTCAAATCATAAAAATGCTTTTTAACCAGTAAGGAGGGGGAAACATGTGACACTCACAGAGAGGAGAAAGCACTTGCAATAATACAGCTCTGTCAGTTTCAAGGCAAGATTCACTTGGGCCTGGCTCATAGCATCTTTGTATTCATTTAAATAAACAGAAAGTGCAAAATAACCTGCATTGTCTAGCAGGGGTGAGACCCTTTGCTCTCTCAGAGGACATTTGAATACTATGATCCATTCACAGTTATCCATACAGGCAGTTGACTGCTGGAGGCCATCCACCATCCTATGTCCACATTTCTGTCCTTTGGGTACCAAGTGGTTTGGCTAGCCTTGTATGGCCCACCAGACTGGCTGCCCCTTATTCAGGCATTTTGATGCTTACAAGACTACTCTTAGTGTTTTCATAAATAACCATCAGAGACAAGTTAGAAGGGTGCCAATCCATCTGTTGAAGGTTTGATGCTAAGATTTTTTTTCTTTGTATTAAGTCTTTGTTTCATGCTATCATTTTGGAGGCTTTTTTCCTTTTGTGTTGCAAATGTCACACATATGTTTTTCAATTCTCTGACTTTAAAATACAAAAGTTCATTAAAACACTAGGTGTATACTTGTAATTGTGACACTCAAAAGCTTTCTTCCAATGTAAGCAGTGTTCCATCACTGAGCTACACAATCCTACATAGTGGAAAGTTTGTTTGATGAAGGATCGCATGGAACTCGGAACAGGTGCATCTGCCACAGGAGAGGGATGTGCTCCCAGCATGCACTAGAACACTGTTGGCAGACGTGAGTGTGTAGACCAGATGGAAAGAGCCATGTACGAAGCCCTGGGGAAACTTGATGTAAAGAACAAACAAAATCTTTAAGAAAGCAGCATTTTGAGAAAGTCAGTGAAGAACCTACACTTCTTCTGAAGAACCTACACTTCTTCCTTTGGAGAATTTTTCAGTGAATGGAAGAAGTCATGGCATTGATTGATAATGGCAGGGAGGGAAATCCTGAGAGAGTGTTTGCCTCTGCAGTGAATCATACATCAAGCCAGGTATCGTGGCGTACACCTGTAGTCCTAGCACTGAGGCAGCTAAAGCAGGAGGATCATAGCCCAATTGAGCTTCCTTCCCATAGCTTAGTATGCTCCTTCACCTCTCCCCAGCTTAGCAGGATCCCTTCCTAGGCAACACTAAGCCCATTTAGTAAAGCCAGTAAATAATCAACCTCCAAACCCCCTTTCCCTCGGGTTGGCACTTCTCTGGGTCAACTACTAACATATAAGGCAACAAGAGCCCCTTAGAGTGACCTTCAGGTCTGTGCAGCTGCAGGCTCCTTATCTAATATGTGGGCAGCATCCATCAATAGTCTACCATGACGAACCCCTGGCCCACATGTCCACACCAGGGTCTCTACCTCCTAGTACTTTCTAGCCCCCCCTAAACCTCCAAGGTTATATAGATGACCTCAGACAATAGCTGGTGCTTCTTCTCACTTCTCCCTTGTGAGAAGGGGTCTTGCCAGTCCTTTCTTTGTTCCCTGTACTTGGATGTCTGCGTGTTTTTCTGGCAAAGTCTAAAATACACTAACAATCATGACTTTGAAGCCAGGTTGGGCATCCTAGCCTGGGCTTCAACAACAACAGCAAGAAAATACTTTAAGCTTCACAATGTAACTGAAATGTGATTGCAATAGCTTAATTCTGCATTATTTATTTTTCCATTCCTAGGATTTAAACTGAGAACTAAAACCTGAAAACACCTGTTAAATTAATGTGATGAGACTTAAGCCAATAATTCTGGTGAATCTGAAGAGAAAAATGGTATTAATGTAGATAATTAGACCTTTGCAAAGATAAACGTCCTAGTCAGCTAAAGAAAATTTAAAAGGTTTCAGACTTTATTCTTTCTAGCCTTTAAATAGATTTATGTGCCAATGATAATTAAAATAAGACCCTTAAATGAAACAATATATCATATCATAACTGTCATAGTAACTGGGAGGGGGGAATAAGTACAACTTCCAGATCCTGGTGCTTTGCCTCTCAGGTTTTGAAGAATGAGTCTACAGACACAGGGAGGAGTAAAGATTTATTGAAGATTTATGGCAAAGATTTATTGAAGAATAGGATAAGCAGAGCTCTAGCTAGTCAAGAGAGATCCCAAAGGAAGGCACCGCCTGGGGTACATCGTGCAGGGCTACTAAGGCGATTCCAAGAGAGAGTTTCATGACTGTCAAGATCATTGGACAGCCCACGGCCATCCCTGCTCCCAGCCCCAATCAGAGAAGTGTGCACGAGCACTCCATGTGTCCTTTAGCCCCTCTGATTGGGTGCCCATTCTGCCACCCACTTCTGGGGGCCAATCAGTCAGCTGTTCATGTGCAAGTCCTCCTGGGGCAATGGACCATATTTTGATGTCCACTGAAACACATGTGTGACTGCCCAGGGCCATGAAGATGGAATGTCTAGGGGCCTGCACACAGGACTGCTCAAGGCCATCCATGGTGAGGAGAAGGGACATTTGCTCTGACTGCCTAGCCCAGCTCTTTTTCTGCTCTCATTATCTAGACATTAACAGACTCAAAACCACTTCCCTAAAATTTAATCTAAAAGCCACTCCGATATTCCCTATTTGGTTGCTTCGCCGATTCATTGATGAGCGTGTGTGTCAAAGGCAGGAGTCTCCCAGCAGGAGAGAAGGCTTCCTTGCTACTGTCGACTTGCTCAGGGCACTATATCGCTCTCTCCATTTCAGAGAATTTAGTGATAAGCCCTGAAACGACAGTGTGTCCAACCTAAATATTAGGGAAGGAGCCAACTAAAATGGATCTGTAATAGCAGACTAGATTGCAGCTATGTGTGCTGGAAAAGAAATGCTGTTGCCTTCAGTAGAGCACTGCAAAAGTTCTGAGCACATTTTTTTTTTCTCAACATTGCATTTTGCATTAGGATCCTCTAGGTTTCTCTAATGTCAGACTGGTAAACTGGTGTGGCTCAAAAGATTTTTTAAAAAATAAAGTAACTTGGGTCTTCCACTTCTTAACAGTGCCGTGGTTCACTCTAAATTGGGCATGAAATAAATGTATTACTGCAAAAGCAGGGCAAGAAAAATCTATTATGAACTTGAAATGAATCCTGAAACAGAAAATCATTTTCAATGGTGTGGTATTTTCTCTGCTATTGTTTTGCTTTATTATTGTAAAAGCCTACCTGGAAAGCAATTACATTAGCCTTTTTCTTTTCTCTTATTACTTATGAATTCAATATGAACTTTTCCTTCATCTCCATTTGGTTTTATTTTGAAGGAGGGTATAAGGGTTTGAAAGACTTTACAAAGCTCTATTGATCTGGCTCAATGTTCTATACTATCTTTTCTGTCTTTTCATAGTTTTTCTCAGCTCTTCTCAATATCTTGCCACTTAGAAACAATGAAAAATGAAAACAATCTGCTAATGATCACCAACTCAACTAGTAAGTTATGTACAACAGATTTAAAAAAAATAGCAATCATTAAAACTTTCCAGTTTCCCATCCTGTAGTTTCTAAATTACCTTTGTACTGTCAGTATGATTAGCTTATTAAATATATTATCATACCATCCTAACAAATGCAGTTTAGTACATTTGTTTGTCATTTCATTAGTAATACCATTGTAATATACTTTCAGTTTATTGTTGTTGATGAAACATCAGAATAGATATTAGCATCCATCTGTTCATCTTTAGGTGTGTCTGTATACAGCTGCACAAGGAGATGTGTGTATTATAGCTCCTAAAATCAAGTTAAAATATTTCAAAAATTAATAACATAGCAATATGATCGAAATGCCCTAGCATACTCATTATAATCATAGGGTAATAGGAATTTTGCTGCAGCGCTATATAAGTATTTCCCATTGAAGAATAAGAGATATACTCTAACCTATGCAAACTTCTAACATTGAAAAAATGTAAATCATCAAAAATAATGATATAATAATAATAGGGAAGAATATCTTGATATGAGGATTCTAGTCTGGACTCACTACCTCACTACCTGTCTAGTTATTACAATCTTGAAAAGCAAATCTTATGACAACCCATTCATTAAACTAATCATAATTACCCCAAATAAAGTCTCTTCCTTAGGACATACCAACTCCACTCATCCAAGTGAGAGCATTTGGCTTGGCTATTTTCCTCCCTGAATGATAGCAAAATAGTTACTTTATTTTTTTTAATTTTATGATCTGTGTGTGTGTGTGTATGTGTGTGTGTGTGTGTGTGTGTGTGTGTGTGTGTGTGTGTGTGAGAGAGAGAGAGAGAGAGAGAGAGAGAGAGAGAGAGAGAGAGAGAGAGTACCTGATAGTACTGAGGCCTGAACTCGGGGCTTCTCACTCTGATTTGGCTTTTTTGTTCAAGACTGGCACTTTAACTCTTGAGCTACACCTCTCATTCTGTCCTTTTGCTGGTAAATTGGGAATAGAAGTTTCACAGACTTTTCTGCTGAGGTTGGCCTTGAACCAAGATTGTCAGATCTCAGGCACCTGAGTAGATAGATGTGTGCCCATCTCTATTGGCCCTTATATTCATAATGCTAGTAATATTCTTACATTTCATTTCTGGGACATAGAGCCTATTCATCCAGCACATCATCTTTATTGCCACAGAGAGAGAGAGAGAGAGAGAGAGAGAGAGAGAGAGAGAGCTATTATATTTCTGAAACTAAATTCTAGACTTATCAAAATAGAGAAAATTTTGCATATTTATTCTACAAAAACACCTGTACAATACACACACACACACATATATATATATAAACATACACATTTACATGACACAAAAGATATTTTAGAATTAATTACTTTTCTGGCCATCCAAATAGTAGAGAATAAAGCAAAATTTCAACAATACCAATGACTGGCTGGGTGCTAGTGTAATCCTAGCTACTCAGGAGACTGAGATCTGAAGATCATGGTTCAAAGTCAGCCCAGGCAGGAAAGTCCATGAGACCGTTATCACCAATTAACCACCAGAAAAACCAGAAGTAGTGTTGTGGCTCAAAGTGGTAGAGTGCTAGCCTTGAGCAAAAGAGCTCAGAGACAACACCCAGGCCTAGAGTGCAAGTCCCACAACCACCACCAACAAAAATAAAAAGAATGACTAAGGCAGACAAGTTCACTTCATATCGTACATGTACAATGAACTAAAATCGAATAAGCAAAAAGGTAGGTCAAATATACAGTCAATTCAAAAATATGAATGTCCTTTTTTTCAAAGAATTTTACTCTTTGATATGGCTTTATCACAAAAGAACATTAAACAATAAACATGTCATTGAAACTGTGTATTTGACAATGACTTCAGCTTTAATTCCTTAAAATGGTATCTGTTTCATGCCAAGAATCATCTAAAGCAAATCAGATTTAATATGGTATTATTCAGGAGTTTAAACACATGCAAAGTAAGAACAACGTTTTAAATTTTAAATAATGCAGTATATTGTGGCATATAATATAATTTGTGCACTTTTACAAAAGTGAAACATTTATTTAGCAATTAAATATGCCCTCATATATAAAGATTTTTGTTTTTTTGGAACTTCAAGCCATATATTTTGTCTTTAATTCACAGTGGTAAATGGCTTTTCACTTCCAAAACTGAAATAAACGTATTTATCCATCAATATGACTAATGCTTCCTCCAATTGCTTGCGTCAGACAGGTTTAATTACACACATTACAAGGAGAGAACTATATCACTGCTTCATCTATGGTCATGAATGAAGTAATCATATTCACATATAGGGAAATTTACATCAGAATAATTTTAACAATTTTTAACATTGAAATTAATTCTCTCTTCACATTATCAAGTCTCCTTCCATCTGTGCAAAAAAAAAGAAAAAAAAATGAATTGATGTCATGAATCTCAAGGCAGCCAAAAATTCAAGCCCACATGAAACATCCTACTTATGCAAATAGAGCATCTGCTGCTACACACAGTCGCCAAAGACGATTTCCAACTCGACTTGCACATAGTGCCGGGGAGCTGGAACCCATCAAAAGTGCATTCTAGCAGAAATATTAAGAGTCCTAATATATTCATGCAGTATAATTGCACAGAAACCTGATGATGAAGTTGTTTTAATCACCCCGCTCATCTGAATTCCAACTCGTATTTTGCTCTGCCAATAACCAACTTCCAATGACAACAACAACAAAACAGAAAACAAAACCAAAAAAAAAAAAAAAAAGCCCCACACAAATCTCTCTGTATTTATTTCACTGAAGTTTTTCTATTTTCTGAAAATGTTTAACATATTCAGCATGGTGTTTTTTTTTTTTTCTCTGCTACCTATATTAAAACTCTCTGTATTTAACTGCCAAACTGCTAAAATTCAATTAAGTAATGAAATGTAGGAAAGATGTCTTACATATGTATTGTCGAAACATGTTTCACAACTGCTCTAAGAAAAAAAATTAATGACTTTTTTTTTTACCTTGTGGAAAAAGAGAAACAAAGCCATTTAGTCAATGATGTAGTCTGAAGTTAGGTGTATTCTGAATTTAGAAGCAATTTCATGAACTCTGCTTGTGAATGCATTGTACATTTGTTCTATATTCATTATTTTTAAGTAAAAGTACTTATGTATTTAATAATAAATAGATACATGACTACCAATTAATAAGGAGTAATATATTATCTACAGGTGAAACAGGTTCCAGAAAGCATCTGGTCATAAATATATGAGTATGTATAAGTTATATATACATATGTATATGTATATTTAAGTTATATTAGTGCTGATTTTCTTTAGTTGCTCAATACTATAATGTAAAAAGTCGGGCTGGGAAGGTGGCTCAGTGGTAGAGCGCTTGCCTTGCATGCATGAGGCCATGAGTTCGATTCCTCAGCACCACATAAGCAGGAAAAAAAAGCCGGAAGTTGCTCTGTGGCTCAAGTGGTAGAGCGCTAGCCTTGAGGTGAAGAGCTGAGGAACAGCGCCCAGGCCCAGAGTTCAGGCCCCACGACCGAACCCAAAAAAAAAAAAAATGTAAAAAGTTTTCTTCCTTCTTCTGTTCTTTAGATAGTAGACTATAGCTAGAGGCAAATAATTTCATTAAGTTTTTTTTTTTGAAAAATAAATTCTCAAGATATATTCACATAAATATACATATTTCCTTTTTGTTCTTGTAAAAAGTACACACAATGTAATGAGTTCAGTTTCCTTTCTATAAATTGGTATTTATCGTACAAATCCATTGCCATCAATATACAATATTTTATTATAATTAATTTTACTATTTTACAGATTCAGAAAAGTCACAGGAATGCATGATGCCCACGAGTTTCTGATTTCAGTGTATACAAAAGCCTAGTGTAAAGACCAAAATCTACAACAAATGTATTCATCTTAGTAAAATCTCATTTGCTACACCCGTCAAAGATCTTCTACCTTCCCCCCCCCCCCATCATTTCTCTTCAAGATAGTCCATTATTCCTCTTCAATGCAAAGGAATCTCTTAAGAATATAAGGAAGGCAATGTGTCATTTCTCTCCTTTAGATTTCTCACGGATCCTGTTGGACTTCGCACATCATCATCCTCACCTATTATTCTTGTCTTTCCCTTGCTAGGCTGCAGCCTTTTTTATGCCCGATTGTTTTATATTAAGCCCCTACAAATGGCCACATTCTGTTTTAGCTGACCACCTGGGAGAAAGTGTAAAAGCTCTACTTTGTTAAGTATATATTCATGTAGGGAGAGAGAGAAAACATAATACAATGATAAAATAGAATGTGTCAAGTGACGGTAAATGCTAAGCAAAAGAAGAGAGACTTTAAAGAGACATGATGAGGAGAGGCCATCTATTTTACAAGATGACAATGGTGTGCATACAGGACCTGAGGCTTGGCATGCTAGGTTGGAAGCAATGAAATAAAAATGTTTCTGCAGCAGAAACAAAGGTTTGTGTAATAAAGCAGTGAAGACTGCTGGATTTAAGTTAGACTGGGTGGGTGTGGAGATCAGACTGAAAGTAGGAAGTCTACTAACATATTGCTAAAGACAAGACTAATGAAGATGATGGTACCTCAAAAAGCACAAGCAAGGGGTTATCTGAAAAATAAAGTGTCATTTAGAAGATACTTCAAACTGCAGTTGTTACTGGATTGGATGTGCACATGATAGAAATTAAGTTAAGATGATGTGAAGATTTTGACCTGAGCAAATGGAATTTGCTTCAACTAGAACCCCAGAGAGTATGAAAATACCATTTTTTAAAAGGATACATCTTTCTATGCTTTATACCTTATTTTTGCCAGTCATGGGGCCTGAACTCTGGGCCTGGGCGCTGTCCCTCAGCTCTTCAGCTTAAGGCTAGCACTCTACCACTTGAGCCACAGCACCACTTCTGGCTTTTTCAGCTTATGTGGCGCTGAGGAATCAAACCCAGGACCTCATGCATGCAAGGCAAGTACTCTACCACTGAGCCACCTTCCCAGCCCCTGCCTTATACTTTTTATGTTATTTATGTAAGACATTTCCTGTATGGGAAATTTCTCCCTCCTGTTCTCTACCTTCATCCATTCTTCACTTTTGTCTTGCCAAACTACAGCTGCATGTCTTAAACAGCTTTTAAAACCCTAGCTCAGCTGAGAGTCAGTTGCTCCCACCTGTAATCCTAGCTCCTAGGGGGCTGAGATGAGATGGTCAAGCCAGCCCAAGCAGGAAAGTCCATGAGACTCTTGTCTCCAATTAACCACCCAAAGCCGGAAGTAGAGCTGTGGCTCAAGTGGCAGAGCATTAGTCTAGAGCAATACTGCTCAGGGTCAGTGCCCAGATGCTGAGTTCAAGCCCCAGGATTAGCACAAAAAAATAAAAACAGAATGAAATCATAGTCACGGTCACCATCTTTATTTACCTTGTTACTTATTTAGTTCATTCATTTCAATATTTCCATAACTGTCTTGTTATATTCGAATGTGACCTGGGAAACTGTATAAGTAAATATGTCAACAACTAGATTGTACATTCTATAAAGTCAGACATTGTATCTCTTTTGTACACAGCGTAAAAATCAATGCCTAACTCTGGTATTTAATATGTTTTGAGTGGATGAATGAACACTGATTGGCAGTAGGTTGAAATACAATTCTCATACTTGTCATTTTTCAACAATGTGAAGGTTGCAGGTAGATAAGAACAACTATATTAATACATGTTATTTATTTAGCTGTCTTTTTATTTTGCAGGCTGCAGATCAAGTCGAGAGCCTCACACATAATATTGTGCTCTGCTATTGGCTACAACTCTTAATTCAGATTCTATGGCAGTTTTACTTTATATTTTTGAGTCAGATGCTCATCATTACTTAACACAGGCTGGTCTTGAACTCATGATTCTCCATTGTCTCAGCCTCCCAAGTGCTGGGATTTTCAACATCATCACCTTCATCTTTCAGTTTTATTTCTGAAAAAAAAATGCTTACCATATGAACATTCCATTTGCCAACTGCTCTCATCAAGAACCATAGCCATTTCCTTCACATTTTTAAAACTTCTACTTTATAAATGTAGTTGCGGTTACGTTGGCACAGTCATATTTTAAATCACTCTAGAGTGTGCCAATTTCCTGGAAAAGCATAAGCAATATTTGTGACTATTTGGGGTTGATAATTAATTTGAACGACTTGAAGCATGGCTTATTCATGGAGTCATTGGGAAAACCTAATATTATGAGAAGGCAGATGGTGTGGTTTGTGGGCCTGCCCTGCTTTAAATCACTTCCTAGTGGAAACATTTGTAAGAGTTTGGTTCCCCTTCGTAATTATCAATTCAAATAACCTCACAGTTGTTGTTTTTCCCCCCTTAATTCATATGTGACAGACACACTGCTATCTGAAATTCTGTTTGTTCAGTTGGGAAGACCATCACATTTACTGGCAAATAAACTTTAGTCTAACAAAATAAACACCGGGAAAGTGTACTCAGATGGCGGGAGTGGGGTCAAGGGGAGGAGGTTGGAAGAATAAAGAGATGAAACAGGGAGAAAGCAGTCATAACAATCAATACCTATCCCACAAAATTAAGAAAATTGGACGTAGGGTTGGAAGGAATGAGGGGAAAGAATGAAAGGGATGACATGAATCAAGATGCATTATATTCATAAACTACCTCGTTGAATGGAAACCCCTTTGCACAACTAAAGATAACAAAAATATAATTTAAAACATCTTCAATATTGAAATGGGAAAATAAAATGTATCTTAATTGTATTGCTTAAAAATTAGCAATATCAAGGTCCTTTTTAAAAATATAAATAACATTGCCTACCTTCATTTACAATGGCCACTTCTTATTTTACTTCACTTAAAATTTTTCTTTATTGTTTGATATCTCACTTTAGAATCATTTGTGTTGCTTTAAATGCAGTAGTATTGGCAATACGTGGGCCTGAAAGAAAGTTCTGGTTACATTATTAAATGCAACTCAGACATTAGCTTCCTTCAGAAATGTGTTAATTTGGTTAACTCATAAAAATACATTTTTAACAAAATGTATCGCGTTGAGGACACATTGTCTCAGAACATTGTTTAGCTGTTGTGTTTGTCACGGTTCTGCAAATACACAGACTCAATAGGATGCATCTTTTATTAAAATAGGGTGCTTGGGAGACTGGCTTCCATGAACAGAATAAAAGCTGGAGAAAGCCAAGAAGCTAGGAGCCTCAGAACAGAGGTCCTGATGATGTCGTCCACGCTGAGGCAAAGGATCTGGAAAACCCAGAGTCCAAATTTAAAGGGTGAAGAATCTGCATTCCAATGCCCAAGTGGAAAGCCGCATGGAAACTTCCACCCACTCAGCCCCACAGGCAAACACCTGTCAGGCTTTCTGCTGTAGGTGGTCTCCAGCCTGTCCTACAGCGCCACCCGCAGTCAGGGAAGGGGTTTTCACTCCGTTTGTTGACTTGGAACTAATTCTCTTTGGAAATTTTCTGACAGACACCACTTAAAAGTATTGTTTACATAAGGAAAATTAAAAAGAGGACAAGAACCATGTTCTATCAGTCCCTCAGCCACTTAAAACCCACCATTGACAATAACTCCCTCCTCTCCCTCCTCCCCCTTCTGCCCCCCTCCCCTCCCCTTCTCTTTCTCTCCCCTTCTACCCCCCACTTCTGACTTCCCCCTTTCTCCCCCCCTCCCCTTCCCCCTTGCTTCACTCTCCTCCCCTCCTCCTCCTCTTCCACTTCCTCCTCCTCCTCTTCCTCCTTCTCCTCCTCATTCTTCTGTACTAGAGTTTGAAATCAAAGCCTCAATCTTGCTAGAGAAAACTTGTATCACTTGACTCAAGTCATATCCCAGTCCATTTTTTGCTAGTTTTTTTTCAAACAGAATTTTATATTTTTCTTCAAGGTTGGCCCTGACCACAACCTTTCTACTTACACCTCCCTTGTATCTGATTTTTACAAATATGTATTAAATTGTCCTGCTCATTTGTCGAGATAAAAATTGGAAAAGTGCATATTTTCTCTCAGAGGTGGAAGTTAGATCAAAATTGTATATATACCAACATCAAATACAGTGAAAACAGAGCTTATACCGTGGGGGAGGGACATACAAAGCAACAAAAAAATCATGTGGTACCCTATAAATATGTTAAAAACAATAGCAAGAAAGAAAAAAACCACTTGTGTCCTTATCTTGGGGTTGATTTTACTTAACATCATCTTATCTGACCTATTCTGTTTGTCTCAGACATATACTAGTAATTACAAATAACGGAAACCATGGGACCTATGTTTCTTTGGCCCTGGCTTACTTCACTTAATATAATTTTTTTCCAGTCTTTCCATTTCCTAACAAATGGGGCGATGTCATTCTTTCTGATGGAGGCATAGAATTCCATTGTGTATATATACCTCCTTTTCTTGCTCCATTCATCTACTGAGGGGCATCTGGGTTGGTTCCATATCTTAGCTATGGTAAAATAATGCTGCAATAAACATGGGGAATGGAAGGAAAAAAACTAATTGTTTAAATAGGGATACAGGTGGACCCATTGCAACAATGAGATGTACAAGACGTTATGTCAAAAAAAAACGAACCTTACAATTTAGGGGGAGTGTAGTTGTGGAGATGGGAGGGAAGGGAGAAGAGGGAAAACAAAGGAGGAAGTAACAATGCTTGATAAGAAATGTACTCATTACCTTGCTCATGTAATTGTAACCCCTTTGTACAGTATTTTCACAATAAAAACTTATTTAAAAATTGTATATATATGTATATATGTAAACATATACAGGGTCATATGCTTATTAAATATACAAATGCGGTAACTAAAGCATGGTATATGCAGGCGAGGATTCAGGGCAAAGGATGGAGAGGAAAGTTGGGTGAATGTAATCATAATATTCAATGTACACATGTGAGAAATGGACCTAGGTAATGCGGCGATGGGTGGGGTTGGGAGCGATGAAGAAGGTGAAAGGAATGACATTTGTCAGGACACATTGTACTCACAGATTGCCTATTTATTGTCTATAATCTAAGAAAATTGTAGCTCATATTATGTATGATGCTAAAGCTTCAGTGAATTCTGTAAGAGAAATGATGTGAAAATAGCAAATAAGGCTGCAATGAAGTACTTCATTTTACATATATAGACAATACTTTCAAGGACTTTCAAAGATCATTGTAGACAGTAATTACAGATACTATGTGGTTACAGCCCATTGACTGATAATTCAGACAACACTAGAAAAATTGTATTTTGAATCCCCTAATACAGGAAACAGATCAGGAGGGTGAGAAGGTCAGGAGGGGCACTCACCTTGACTGGAATGTTTTCTACTGGATAGTTGACTCTGCCCTGGATGTAAAGAAATAATTTCAATATGATGGGATTGGAAACATTCAGCACCACTTTTTTAAATAAGTTTTTTATTGTGAAAAGACAATACAAGGGTTACAATTACATGAGCAAGGTAATGTGTACATCTCTTTTTTTAATAAGTTTTTTTTCTTGTGAAAATACCGTGCAGAGACGTTACAATTACATGAACATGGTAATGAGTATATTTCTTATCAAGCATTGTTGCCTCCTCCTTTATTTTTCCCCTATCATCCCCACCCTCCCATCTCCCCAACTACACTCATCCCCCACCCCCTCACCCTACACCCTCCCCCCCCCAAAGTTGTAAGGTTAAAGTTCATTTTTCGACATAGCATCTTGTACATCTCATTGTTGCAATGGGTCCACCTGTATCCCTATTTAAACAATTTGTTTATTTCCCTTCCCCTCCCCAAATTATACCAACATCAAATACAGTGAAAACAGGGGTTATATCGTGGGGAGGGACATACAAAGCAACAAAAAAATTATCTTATAAATATGTTAGAAACAATAGCAAGAAAGAAAAAAACCACTTGTGTTCTTATCTTGGGGTTCATTTCGCTTAAAATCATCTTTTTTGATCTTTTCTGCTTGACTCAGACATATCCTAGATATTGCAAATAAAGGAAAACATGGGACCTATGTTTCTTTGAGCCTGGCTTACTTCACTTAATATAATTTTTTCCAAGTCTTTCCATTTCCTAACAAATGGGACAATGTCATTCTTTCTGATGGAGGCATAGAATTCCATTGTGTATATATACCACCTTTTCTTGCTCCATTCATCAACTGAGGGGCATCTGGGTTGCTTCCATATCTTAGTTATGGTAAATAATTCAGCACCACTTTTCAAGGGTTGTTTTTCAGTAGAAATGTAAAAGAACTAGTGCCCTTGAGCCAGTCCAACAGTTAATTTTATGGACCTAAAGAGAAGGCAGTAATCTGAAAAACAGAAGGACGACCATAGCCTCTTAACTTTTGAGAGCTTTCTTTGAAACTTTAAACTTTCACAAAAGGATTTCTTAATCTGATTTTTAAAAATTGAGTTATTGTCTCCTCTAATACTGTCTAAGTTCCATTGAACTCCTTTTTAGCGGGGGAGGGATCTGGGGCTTGACCTCCAGGCCTTGGTATTGCCTCTGAGCTTTTGTGCTCAGGACTAATACTCCATCACTTAAGCCATACCTTCACTTCTGGCATTTGGGTGGTCAATTGGAGTTAAGAGTCACGTGGACCTTCTGGACCTAGATGTTTTTGAATCTTGAGCTTCAGATCTCAGCCTCCTGAGTAGTTAGGGTTCTAGGCATGAATCCCATGCACCACTGAAATCTCTTAAAACATGTGCTTATGCCTATGATTGTTTTAAAAGATATCTTCTTCATTTTTCTTTCCTTAAGAATTTCTTTTTCATTCCATAGCTACTTAAAATGAATCCTAGGAAGAATGTCAGCTTCTTTAGAGATCCTTGGCAATATCTGTAAACCCTTCTGCACATTGGTGGGAGAGGGGCACTGCAAATAAAAGATAAACTACCAGATTTGTCAACCAAAATGACTGAAAAGTGTATCTCTTAGGAAACAGTACATGAGTAAACCCTTCCCTAGAGCCAAAATAATTCTACGTTGCTTTCATATCTCTGGCTGGATATATAACTGACATTTGTGACAGGCTAGTGTTGGTTTTAGCCTTGGAAGTGAATCTTCCATGTTATTGCTCCATATTTATATGATTAATGGTCAAATAGTGATTGTCAGAAGACAAGTTAACAGTCCACCTTGTCACAAAAGCATTCATTGGAAGGCACTTTTACATTTTTACACACAAAAAATGACAAGCTTTTCATGTCAAAAGACTGACAGCAGCAAAAGCGGAAGGCTTGCCCGCCTCTATTCTAGCATGTGTGTAAATGCAATGAAAACTTTGCTGAGCTGAGCCTTGTAAACTGCTTGTGAGAGCCCTCCATTTCTCTATTGCAGACAAATTTCATAAACATCTGCTTTATGGCAACAAAAGCTATCATGGTTTTGAAGAATCAGGCTTCCACAATCCAAAAGAATAAGGAAAAACTATAGACCTATAAATTTGCTACTTCTATCCTCACATTTGTATACTTTTGCAGAATGGTTAGTGAGCTTTTGACAGGCTTGGAAGCCATTGTGATTCAAAATCTAGAGTCCAGACATCTGAAGAATAAAGGAGATAGTGAAGAGGAAAAATCAAACAGATGAGTAACCTAAGAGCAAAAGTAAGCAGGAAATACACAAAAATTCATCAGAGCTGAAGTGCTTAAGTAAGACTTATTTGAAAACAAATTAACATCATTCAGGAATTAACCTTCCTCACATGTGTATAGAAAATGCCCAATATTAACTAAAATAAAGAGAATAACCACGATAAGAAAACTATAGAAAAACACAACCTAGAGTAAACTGTATAACTAAATTATTAGATACATTAAATGGATTCTGTTTCATATCTTTTAAAGATAAGAATCTAGTGAAAATTGTTATTATTATTAAAATCCCATAGAAATTCCAAACTTAAGAATTAAAAGCAAAATATATGCCACCAATTATACTTTCTCTATTTAAATGACAATTTCAAAAATAGAAATATATGACAGAAAACTGTATATATATATATATATATATATATGCACATATATATATATAACTAAACATGTACAAATAACGTGATTGAAACGTAGAAGAGACAAAGAATAAAGAAGCAGAGTCTAACCTGCTTTATCAAAATCTCTGCAGGGAGGACAAAATTGAGTGCCAAACTACTTGGGGAGATAATAGCTAAGAATTTTCCATCAAGTCAGAAGAGAAAATAATACCATGAAACTCCAGGAAGTCAAAAAGAGACAAAATGATCTCAAAAAGCAGCCTCTGAATTTGCTCAGAACTAGGGCTGGGCATGTAGCTCAGTGGTAGAGCACTTGCCTAGCAGGCACCAGGACAAGGTTCTGGGTTTGCTGTTCTGCTCCATGAGAAGGAAAGGAAATTCTAAAATCTAAAGGACCAATGCAGCAGTGATACTCACTAGCCACTATGTGGAAATGAACTTCACAACTTGGGGGAGGGGAAGGGAGTTAAGTGGGGGAAAGTGGGATAAAATGAGGGAGGGGTAATGATATTCAAAAAGAAATGTACTCACTACCTTACTTATATAACGGTAACCCCTCTGTTCATCACCTTTACAATAAAATAAAATAAAAAGTAAAAAATCTAAAGACAACAGAAACCAATTTGAGGCATCAAGGAATATCACAGACCTATTTTCAAACAAAAAAAAATGAGTTGAGTTCTCAACTAAAATTATTTTAAGTGAGAATTGGAAAGGAAGTTATTAAAATGTCTTCATGTTTATTTATTTATTTTACACTATCTTGCACACAAGCAGGATTATTTGCAAGGTTTCCATACACAGTATACTATGGTCATTATCACCCATTTTATCACCCACATTCACAGCCTCCTCCCCCAGTACAATTTCAACAGGTTTCATTCTATTTTCACAATGCCAATAATCTATTTTAATCACATTGATCCCTCTTTGAAAATGATGGCTTCCAATCTGAAGGTCTTTACAGAGAAGAATAAAAACACCTAAGGGCCTCAGGGAAAACCTGATACCCACATTTATATGACTGAAACAAGTTCATCATCTCTCACCCTGCATGACATCAACTCAAAACGGATCAATGACCTTAGCATAAGACCTGAACCTGAGCTAGCAGAGGGCATTATGGGGAAGCACAGTAAGGTGGAAGCATAGGCAATGTCTTTCTGAAAGGAGTTCAGGAAATGGTAACAAGCAGTTGCAAATGGAATTGCCTTACATTTAAAAGTTTCTGAACAGCAAAAGACAGGATCAACAAAGTCAAAGGAGAAATGACACAACAGGAGAATTCTTTACATATTAATCTGACAGGGGACTAATGGCCAGAATATGTTAAGAATTTAATTAAGCAGCAAAATATCAAACAATCCAATGCTGCATGGACAAATGAACTAAACAGTTATTGAATGAAGTACAAATAGACAACAAGTAATGAAAAATATGTTCAGCATTACTAGGTATCAGTGAAAATACATTGGGATTCCATCTTATCCAGATAAGAAACGGTTATCATAGAAAAAGCTAAAAACAACAAAGGTGATATGAATACGCACATATCTGTGGTAGGAGTGTAAATTAGACTATGATATCGTATAGAGATTTTCTGAAAACAAAAAACATGATTCATCTATAGACTTTCTGTGTGTATACCTATGATAATGAGAGCGATCTTACTAAAGGGATACTGCATACACCCATCTTCATCACAACATTATTTATAATAGCCACACTACACAATCAAGCAAGATGCCTATCAAAATGTAAATGGATAATGAAAATATGGCATAGATATCCAATGAGATTTTATTTGGACATAAAGAAGAAAATTCTGTTCTATGGAGTAAAGTTCATATAACTGGAGATCATGATATTAAGTAAAATAAACAAGTCTCAAAAATACAAGAATCCTGTGCATTTGTTAATGATAGGTAGAATTGGGAATGATAGGTGGTGGAGGATAAGGAAGTAAAAGGGATGAGAAAAGAGGGAAAGAAAGGTGACCAGAAAGAGGGATAGATGTTTGAATCAAAGTACATTATATGAATGCTTGAGCACTTCACAATGAAACCCATTGCATTACATGATTAATAAATACCCACACAAAAAAGAGGAACAGGCAGATGCCAGCAGGTTCATGCCTAGCTACTCAGGAAGCTGAGACCTAGAGGATCAAAGTTGAAAGCCAGCTTGGGAAGAAAAATCTGAGCACCTCCATCTGCAAACAACTAGAACTGTCTCATGTAATAGAGCACCCTCAGTGAGTGAGGAAGCCTATTGAAAACATAAGGCCCTGAATACAATCCCCAGTGTCAGCACAAAACAATACAATTAACTAGTTTATACACATACAGACATTGGCCTAAAGATGTAGCTCAGTAGTTGAATGTCTGCATAGTATATTCGAAACCCTGGATTCAGCCCCCAGCATCAAAAAAAGAAAAAAATATTAATTACATAACTGATGTGAATTTTTTTATTTTTGTGTTAATTTGAGGAGGATATTGGATATTGAACCCAGAACCTCACATCTGTCAGGTAAGTGCTCTTCCACTTGATCCATGATTCCCAGCTTTATGGTTTATAATTTGTTTCTAAAATAAATCCAAACTAAACTTGCCCATGCTAGTCTTCAAACTATCATTGACCTGACTCTGACCTTGAAAGCAAGTGGTATTGCAAGCATGTACAACCATGCTTGGCTATTTCTGTCTTATATTTTAAAGCCTAAGTAGGAACTAATTTTTTAACATTTGTCACATTTTGCATTTGTTAATAAAGTTGGATATATTTAGAATCATCCTTATCAATATGTAATCTACTACTTCTTGGCCTTTGTTTCTTCAGTAATTTTGTGTATTTAGCGTCTGAGTTTGGTAAACCTCTTAATGCAATTTTTATCATTATTATAAGGTGAGGTACAGAGGGGTCGCCATTATATAAGTCAGATAAAGAGTACCATATCACCCCTTCCTTGGTTTCCTCCCAGTTTGTCCCTCCCATCCCCAACTACAAGTTACAAAGTTCACTTTCAACATAGTATCTAGTGAGAACCAGTGCTGCATTTAGTCACCCTTTTTCCCTCCATTTCTGTGCCCAACTTGCCCTTGCAAATATAGATAAACTAACAAAAAAGACAAAGTGGAAAGATATTAAAAACAGCAACAAAGAAAATAAAACTCTTCTTTTCCATTTCTTAGAGTACATTTCCATAAATATTACTTTAAATAATTAGATACACATAGATATTGCACTTTTGTGTTCCTCTCCTGAGAATATTCTTCTTTAGTTTCACTGTGTGTGAATGCCTACATTTCCATTTCATAAATTTCTTTAGTCAAGTTTATGTGTGAAAAATATTATAATCAATTAGGTTTGAGAAATGCTAATGTATAAGTAAATACAAATTAATATAAAAGCTTACTGAGGGAATAATGTAGCATCCTTTTATGTTAACCAGAACTCCTGGAATAGTTCTGTAAGTTCACTGCCACAATATTGATATATATTTTTTTCTAGTATTTTGTGGCTACAAGATAGCTATATCATCAATTCTGTTGTTGGAAATTAATGACAGAAATAGTCTACAGAGTTGTCATATTCAATCTGATAGACCGTTCAGAGAGCAAAAATCTCTTTCCTATCTATAACCATTTGTGAGAGTTTGAAGACATAAACTACAGTATATTAACTCTGCCAGAGGTTTAAATCCAGAGAAAAGAAAAAGGAATTCTTTCTCCTAACTGTGCCACAAGAAAAAGAAAAGAAACTAGAGTTTTAGGTAGAAAGATAAAATTACTGTGCCATATATTAATTTCTTGATTTTTGTCAGGCATAACTCCTTTCCTTTCATTGTGTATTAAATTGATCATGAAAACATAACCTAAGATTTTTATCTTGGATTTTCAAAAAATGCTAATATTTGCCATGTTTAAGAATACTTTATTTCAAGGTCTTTGATCCATTTGGAGTTGATTCTGGTGCAGGGTGATATATAAGGATTTAGCTAAGATATGGAACCAACTCAGATGCTCCTCAGTAGATGAATGGATCAAGAAAATGTGAGATGTATTATTATATGGTGTGTGTGTGTGTGTGTGTGTGTGTGTGTGTGTGTGTGTGTGTGTGTGTGTGTGTGTGTGTATGACTTCTATGCTTCCCTCAGAAAGAATGATACTGCCCCCATTTGTTAGGAAATGGAAAGACTTGGAAAAAATCATATTAAGAGAAGTAAGTCAGACCCAAAGAAATATAGGTCCCATGGTTTCCCTCATTTGCAATAATTAGGATAATTTTATCAGATAATCAGAAAAGGTCAAAAGCTATGTACATATGACCATATAAGATGATGCTAAGTGAAATGAACCCCAAGACACAAGTGGTCTTTCTTTGTTGCTCTTGTTTTTAATGTACTATGTGATTTTTTTGTTTCTTTTGTATGGTCTTCCCTCTACAGCATACCCCTGTTGTCACTATACTTGATTTGGTACTCTGCATCTTGTGTAAACATTTATCTAATTTGGGGAGGGGAAGGGGAATAACAAAATACTGAAACAAGGACACAAGATGACCCATTGCAACAATGATACCCACAAGACACCATGCTGGAAACTAACTCTACAACTTCAGGTGGCAGGAGGAGTGAGGGAGGTAGGGGAGGAGAGCAATGGTGGGAAAATAACAAAGGAGGGGGTAACAATACTGGACAAGAAATATACTCATTACCTTACTCATGTAACTGTAACCCCTCTGTACAGCATTTTTACAATGAAATAAAATTAAAAAAGAATACTTTATACGTTCTCATTTCCAAAAAGCAAAACTTAGCAGATTAATTGAAACACTATCTATTCTTTTTCTTTCTTTCTTTCTTTTTATATTTTTATGTTTTATTTTTGATGGTACTGGCATTTGATTCAGGGCCTCACATTTGTTAGGTCCACACTCTTACTTCTGTGCCAAACCTCCAATACTTTTTTTTTTTGACCTAGTTATTTTTGAGACAGATTCTTGCTTTCTGTCCAGGCATGCACCAAGCAATGCTCTACCTATTTTAGGCTTAGATCATAGGTAGGACACATATCACCATGCACAGTTCTCAGTTGGAATAAAGTCCTACAAACTTTTCTTCCATTGCATTTCAATCTTCCCAGTCTCAGCCTCCTAAGTAGCTAGGATAACAGGCATAACCACCTGCCTTACATTTAGGAAGGGTTTATGCTTAATTATAATGTCTACAATGCTCATATCATACAATATGGAAATAAGTTTAGAATCATAGTTATTGTCTTTTTTATAATTTATTTTTATTATATTTAATTAGTTTTTAAAAAGGGTTTCAATTCAACATGGAAGGCTGTGAGTACAATGCATCTCAATCAATGTCACCCATTTTGTCAAAATCATATCATATGGAAATGAGTATAGAAAGATTTGTAGTCAAAATGTTATCATATGGAAATAAGCATAGAAAAAAAATGTCCCCAGGGAGATCTGGTTTTCAGCTATAGAGATTTTGGTTGATATATGTGAGACGAGATACAAACTGACTTTAATCAAAGCAATATACACATTTAAAATGCTCTGATTAGAAATGAGTATACCTTAAAAACGTTATAGAGAAGTAAAATTCTATGGTGCATATATACTACATTTTCTTTGTCCATTCATCCACAGAGGGGCATTTTGGCTGTTTCTATACCTTGGGTATGATAAATAGTACTACAATAAACATGGTCATGCTGGAGGCTTTCCTGTAACCTGCTTTATAATCTTTTGGGTAAATGCCCAGGAGTAGAATTGGAGAAACCTCCACACTGCTTTCCAGAGTGGCTGAGCAAGTTTATACGCCCACCAACCATGTCTTAGGGTTCTCTTTTGGCCACATCCTGGCCAGAATCTGTCATTGTTCATTTTCTGGATAATGGTCATTTCTAACTGGGGTGAAATGGAAACTACATATTGTTTTGATTTGCATTTCCTTTATGGCCAGAGACAAAGATGTTGAGCATTTCTTCCTGGGTATATTGGCTATATTTACTTCTTCTTCTTCTGAGAAGACTCTTTGGCTCATTAGTTCATTAATGCTTGGATTGTTGGGGTTTGAAGGGGTTAATTTTGTTAAAGTTCTCTATTTAGTGTGCATATTAGGCCACTGTCTAATGTGCAGCTGGCAAAAATCTTCACCCATTCTGTAAGCTCTCTTTTGAGCTTGTTGTCCATGGGGTTTTTGTTTGTTTGTTTGTTTTGTTTTGTTTTGCTCCAGTCATGGGGCCTGAACTCTGGGCCTGGGCACTGTCCCTTAGCTCTTCAGCTCAAGGCTAGCGCTCTACCATTTGAGCCACAGCCCCACTTCTGGCTTTTATCTTTTTGCTTATGTGGTGCTGAGGAATTGAACCCAGAGCCTTATGCATGCAAGGCAAGCGCTCTACCACTGAGCCACCTTCCCAGCCCATTGTTGTCTGTGGTTTTTGCCGTGCAGAAACTCTTAAATTTGATGCAGTACCATTTATTAAGTCTTTCTTTGATTTGCTATGTTTCTGGACCTTTACTCAGAAAGTTTCTACCTATGCCCAGGAGCCCTAGTGTTTTCCCTATTCTTTCCTGTAGTAGTTTCATGGTTTCAGGATTAATATTGAGGTCTTTGGTTCATTTTTAATTGATTCTGGTGCAAAGTCATATCTAAGGATCTACTTTCAGTTTTCTGCATGTGGCTATCCAGTTTTTCCAACACCAATTATAGAAGAGGCTGTCTTTCAACCTATGTTTTTGGTTTCCTTATCAAGTATTAAATGGCTATAGGTCTGTAGGTTTATTTCTGTGTCTTCTATTCCTAAGTAGGTCAGACTCAGTGAGACAAAGGATACATGTTTCCCCTTATTTGTGGAAGCACAAGTTAGCTTACAAACTCATAAGTAAATACATTGAGTGTTATGCAAGTGTATACAAATGTACTAACTGAAATATGGTAGATTCAAGGGAAATCTCTAGTCGTGTAATTCCTTTTCTATATGTTTTTATTGTAAAAATATTGTACAAAAGGGTAACAGTTACATGAGTAAGGTACTGAAGAAATGAACCAGTTACATGAGTAAGGTGCTGAGTACATTTCCTATGGAGCAGAGCATTGTTACCCCCTCCTTTGTTTTCCCCCTATCTTCCCTTCCTTTCCCTCCCCCCCCCACAACTCCTCCCTCCCCTTCTCTCTTGTACATCTCATTTTTACAATGTGTCAATCTGTATCCTTATTTCAGCATTTTGTTATTTTTCCTTTTCCTCTCCAAATTAGAAAAATGTATATACAAGATGCACGGCCCCAGAATCAAATACAGTGAAAACAGGGGGAAGAACATATAAGAAAAACAAAAAAATTATATAGTACATTTTAAATATGCTAAAAAATAGTAAAAAGGAAAAAAAAAACACTTATACACTTATGTTGGGGTTTATTTCACTTAGCATCATCTTATATGGTTATATGTACATAGCTTGTGACCTTTTCTGCTTGTCTTAGATTTATACTAGTTATTGCAAATAAAGGAAATCATGGGACCTGTGTTTCTTTGGGCCTGGCTTACTTCACTTAATATAATTTTAGAAAGCCAAAAATCAAAGTTCAGAAAAAAATGCCAGGAAGCAGGTACTTGCAAGGGGTGGGGTGGAGTCAAGAGGAAAAGGATAGACAAATAAAGAGACGAGGCAGGAAATGCAGACAAAAATCCAATGTACATCCTAAAACATTAAGAAAATCGTCCGAATGGGGGTAGGGAAAAGATGCGTGAAAATGTTGAAAGGGGAGACATTGATCAAGATATATTGTATTTGTCAACTGCTTTGTCAAAGGGCAACTCCTTTGTACAACTACTTATACATAAGAGAAAAGTGAAAAAAAATGAGTGAAGAAGTAGAACAACTAAAAGAAATAGAAGAGGAAGTTCATTTACACTTGTAAGCCGTGTGTGTGTGTGTGTGTGTGTGTGTGTGTGTGTGTGTGTGTGTGTGTGTGTGTGTGTGTGTGTGTGTGTCCCAGTTTTTAAACTCGGGGCTTGGATGCTGTCCCTGATCTTTTCTGCTTAAGGTTAGTGTTCTACCACTTCATCCACAGTGCCATTTCTGTCTTTTTGGTGGTTAATAGGGGAAAAGAGTTTCATGAATTTTCCTGCCAAGTCTGGCTTTCAACCACAGTCCTTAATCAGCAGCCTAATGAATACCTAGGATTACAGGCATGAGCTACCAGCCCTGGGTGACTAGCAAGACTTTTTACATGTATGATTATGCCATTTGGCTTATTTTTTAAACTTATAACTGCTACACATGGTTTGAAGTAAACAGCAAAGGACCTTCATGTGTCTGTGAAGTGTTTCATGTTTTACTGATAGTATGTGAAGCTGTATTAGACATAATCATCATGCCATATTATATCAGCAGTAATTTTGCACATTAAATTATTTTATTTCAGTTATTTTTCAAAAGTCGGTGGAAATTGCAAGTACTCCAAAAACCAGATTGCCTCATAAAACTACAACTGTGACTTTGCCTTCCAATGTGGAATGTATTTTAATTACCTTTCATAGGGACTCGGGGAAAAATCCACCTAATGATAGTCAATAATGTTAACTATGCATAAAAAAACCTTTAATCCTAGCATCCACAAGGATGAATGAAATCTCAAAATTTTGAAGGTCATTTTGAAGCATTAATATAAATGTGTGTGTGTGTGTGTTCGTGTGTATGCGCCAGAAGAAATGAGGGCCCTTTGAGAAATCAACGTGCTTTACCAGATAGACAATGAGGATTTGGTTACCATATTCATTTATAATGGGCTGTACTTCTGCATTAAAAATATGATGCAAAATAAAATCTAAGTTGAAATGTCTATAATCCTGCATTTGTTTTTAAGATCCATATTTTAATGCCATTCCTGGGCCTTGAATTCAGGGCTTGGGCACTGATCCTGAGCTTTTGTGTTCAGGTCTAGCACTCTACAACTTGAGCCATGGTTCCACTTTCAGTTTCTGTACTGGTTAGTTGGTAATAAGAATCTCACAGACGTTTCTCTGTGACCTGGCTGTGAACCATGATCCTCAGATCTCAACTTCCTGAGCACCTAGGATTGCAAGCAAAAACTACAGGTGCCCAGCCAAAGTTTAATCTTTTTAAATTACTTTGGCACCATGTAGTATGAATAACTGACATCACAAATGTTTGGACATTGAAATATTGTGCTTTTCCAAAAGAGAGAACAGATTTGGGCATATTTTAGGAAACAATTATACACTGTATGGATTAAAATTTTATGTTTGAGAGTTTGAAATTCATGTATAAACTAACGGGGATCTGAAGAGGTTAGACCCATTGCACATTTCTTCAAAATGTTTGGTCCCCAAAACATCGTTTCAAGGAACAATCTACCATGTAATTTTGTGAAAATCAACTGTGAAGATCCAATTGTGATAGCTTCTGTTATTCTCTTCTGCATTTCATCTCCATGGAAAATATGAGAAAGTGGTTACATATTGACACATAATAGGAAATAGCAATGGAACTCCAGATAACTAGATCACATTTTCTTTATTTTGGATATAAACACGAAACAGGATTTGATTCACCAATTAATGAAAAAGGAACACTATTCCTCATTTCAGGATTAGCTGATTAAAAAAAATAAAGTTATCCCACACAAAATCAAAGCCCAACAAAATAAATACCAGGAAATGGATACATTGCAAGAGGGGGAGGGGTAAGGGGAAAAGCATAGAAGAATGCAGGGGGAAAGGGGGCAGAATGAAGGAGGGGAGTAGAATGCAGGAAAAAAGCATTGGATACACCACAGAATTGAGAAATATAAGGGAAGAGGTGGGTCAAGGGGAAATGATGATATTGAAGGGATAACACAAAGCAAGATGCATTGTATACCTAAATTGCTTTGTTAGATGGCAAAACAATCAATGTATAAGCCAAAAACTTAAGAAAAGTAAGGTAAGGGGTGGGTTTGGAGGAGAGGATGAGAATGTGGAAAGAGGTGACCTTGAATAAGAAGCACGGTTTCCATAAACTGCTTTGTTGAATGGCATCTCCTTTGTACAACTACTTAAAGATAATAAAAAATTCATAAAAGAAAAAAGAAAACTCAGATATCCAGCATGATAGAATGCCAAATTAATAGATACTAGAGGAATAAAATTAAGCAGTTTTGTTTCAGGAATTAAGCAGGTAAGGAATGACTAGTTTCAGATCTCCATTAATATATGATATTTTGTTCAATGGTTTTTATTGATAAAGTCTTGGGAAAAAGTAAAGGTTGTTTGTGTGGCAATAATAAATGACCGAATTGTAAGAAGCAAAAAATAACAATAAAAAACTCATATAAATGTTGAAGTCATTCTACCTTTTTTTTAAGGCATGAGGCCAGGACTTTAATTCTGTACCTGACACTTTTTCTTGCTGGCTTCTGTCACTTAGCCACATATATTATTGCTCTTCTTTTATTTTTTTTTCTTTTAAATCATCCTAATATAGTCAAGACAGGGCTGGAGTTAAGACTGAGTGGTGTCATGCTAGCCTAGCAAACAAAAAGGCCCTGTTCCAAATAAATAAATAATATAAATAATAAAAAACATGCATCCAAAAGATGTATCCCACTTTATTCTTTCATTCGGTCATTCAGTTTTTCCTAATATTAACTGGACATGTTTTTTTCTCCCACTTTGGGAAATAAACACTGAATTTTCAGATTTGCTAAAATATGTGCCCATATCAAATGTCTATATGTTTACTATATATTTATATTTATATAAATTTCCAAATGTATTTTACATAAACAAGCCATGACATATAACATAAATTAAGACTCTGCTCTGTTAATGTCTGTGGGGAATTTGAAAGCAAACATATGGCAGCTAACTAAATCTGCAGCATAATAAGTCTAAATCAATCTTGCCAATGTGACCTATACAGAATGGAAAAATAAAGCAATAGAAATTTTCTTCCTTCTATAATAGTTTCATCAATATTAGCTTTGTGTGTGTGCGCGCGCGTGCGTACACACACGCATGCACAGGTCTTGGAGCTGGAACTCAGGGCTCGGGCACAGTCTTGAGCCTTTTTACTCAAGATTAACACTCTACCACTTGAGCCACAGCTCCACTTCTCTCTTTATTGGTGGTTAAACTGGACATAAGAGTCCCTTGGACTTTCCTTCCTGGGCTGGCTTCAAACCATGTTTGTTACATCTCAGCCTCCTGAGTAGCTAGGATTACATGCATGAACCATCACAGTACTCAGCTGCGATGTTGAATTCTATGGCCACAGATAGAATGCCAGTATTTCGGAAAATTTCATAAGAGAATTTTGTCATCATCATAAGGAAATAAATAACTAATAAAATAGATAACTAATAAAAATGTTTATAATTGATGTGTGTTTGCTTCATAGGACACTAATTGTAAGCAAAGAGACAAAAATCTATGGTAGGACTAGGGATTTAGTAAAACAGAAACCACATCAGTTATTTAATCCCAGCTTTAACACACAAAGATGTCCTAACTCATGGGGTCATCAAGTGCATCAAATTCTCTGTCATGAAACCAATAGGGCAATGGTTCTCAAGAGAAGAGATTTTACAGCCGGAGAGAGTCCTTGGGATTCCCAGGGTCGATCTCTAGCTGTTGCCCGATGAAGTACACAGCTAGAGGCTGTGGGAACTGAGAAGCCAGGCATGGGAATGGAGCTCAGCGCTTCCCACACACAGAATGAAGACCTGTTGTGGCTGTGTGAGAATTAACGTGGTCACAGATCGATGATATAAATCAAGGAATGAAATGGTAAACTTCGGGAATGTCCAAAGAAAAAGGGGAGTTATAGATCACGGCTAATTTGTGAGTTTGCAATGCACACAGGATGCTTTAGATTTCAAACTTCTCTTACTGTTTATTTGGATGAAATTAAACACATACATCATCCTAACAAATATCTCCCAGAAGATTGTGAACTTTGGAAAATAGGGAAAGAAATTAAAGGTGAGGTATTTCATGCATGTGTTCCTCTGTCGGAGGTTAAATTATTTTCTTGTAAAGAATTTGCGTTTCCTATCCAGCAGATGTTAGTTTGCCTTTTAATAGCAATGTTATAGTATTACCAAAAAAGGTGAGTTTCACAAAAGTACTCAACCACTATTGTTTATTTAGTTTTCCAAATGGCAGATCTAATGAGTCATTTCAAAGCAGGGAGGAAGATATAGTTAGGACACAATTCTTTTGTGCTACAGAAGCATGATCAACAATATTGGTTCCAAATGACGTTGAATGAAAGAGGTGTTAGATTGCCAGAAGAAAATTCATTACACATCACAAGCATGGTTCATCAGAAATGTAACAGGATGGCATGTCAGAGAGAACACAGAAACTGGCCTTTTTTTTTTTTTTTTGCCAGTCCTTAGGCTTGAACTCTGGGCTCTGGCACTGTCCCTGAGCTTATTTTGTTCAAGGCTAGCACTCTACCACTTGAGCCACAGCACCACTTCTGGCTTGAGTAGTTTATTGGAGATGAGTCTCACAAGCTTTCCTGCCCTGGCTGACCTTGAACTGTGAGCCTCAGATCTCAGCTTCCTGAGTAGCTAGGATTTCAGGCATGAACTCTGGTGCCCAGACTATCCATCTTAACCTTATTGGGAATTTTACTATGTCAGTATTATCTTGTAATAATAGTAAAATAGACCAATGCCAGTGTCTCACACCTGTAATCCTAGGTACTCATGGGATGTGATATTAAAGATCTCAGCTTGAAGCCAGTTTAGGCAGAAAAAAATCCACAATACTCTATCCTGAAAGTTACTGGCAAAATGCTGGAGTCAAGGAGTGGCTCATGTGGCAGAGCACCAGCCATAAACAAGCAAGCTGAGCAAGAATAAGGCTGAGTTTAGCCATAGTACTGGAAAAAATGATAATGATGATGATGATGATAGTAACCATAAAATAAAGGATGCGACTAAGGTGCATTTGAAGTTATTTTGTTAGATATATACATATAACATGTAATAAAATGTATGATTAAAAAAACATTTTTGATACCCTTTCCTGTAGTCATTTCAACGTTTGAGATGTTATGATTCACTTTGGTTGATATGGGCATTGAAGAAGAGACAGCTTTCAAATACAGATTTTGCATATGGGCATTCAGTACCCCAGCATCATTTGTTGAAAAGACCATGCCTACTCCAACAAACATGCTGGGTTTCTTTGTCAAAATTCAGTTGGCAATAGGTACATGGGATTATTTCTCAATCTTCTAGATTGTTCCATTGGTCTTCAAGTCTGTTTTGTATGCCTCTACCAAGTTGTTTTTTATTATTATGGCTTTGTGGTATGAAGTCTGATATTTTTATTTTATATACTTGTTGGGGTTTTTTAATTTTATTGTCAAGGTAATGTACAGAGAGGTTATAGTTACATAAGTAAGACAGTGAGTATATTTCTTGTCTGACTTGTTACCCCTTCCCTCATTTTTCTCCCTCTTTCCCTCCCCCCCATCCCTCCCAAAGTTTTACATATCACTTACAACATATTTTCCTGTGAGTATCACTATTGTATAGGTTCCCACTTTGTCCTTTGTCTCATCGTTTTGTTGTTCCCCTTCCCTTCCTTAGTTCAGATAAATGTATATATAATATCCAGGGTACCAAAATTGAATGCAGTGACAACAGGGGATAAACCACAGGAGGAAACAAAAACAAAAGATAAAAGAAATTACATAGTACATTGAGAACAATAACAAAGAAAAACCTCTTATGTCCATGTCTTAGTCCATGTTCATTTCGCTTAGTATCATCTTTTTTTTTTTTAATTGTGAAAATACTGTACAGAGGGGTTACAATTACATGGGCAAGATAATGAGTACATTTCTTATCAAGCTTTGTAGCCTCCTCCGTTGTTTCCCCTTCCTATCACATCTTCCCCCCCTAACCTTACTCCCCCCCCCCCCCACCACCAAAGTTGTAAAGTTCGTTTTTGGCATATGAAGTCATATGTCTCATTGTTGCAATGGGTCCACCTGTACCCCTATTTCATCTTTTTTTTTTAATTTTGAAAATACCATATAGAGGGGTTACAATTACATGGGCAAGATAGAGTACATTTCTTATCAAGTATTGTTGAATCCTCCTTTGTTTCCCCTTCCTATTCCTTCCCATCTCCCCTGCCCCCACCAAAGTTGTAAAGTTCATTTTTCAACATAACGACTTGTACATGTCGTTGTTGCAATGGGTGCACCTGTATCCATATTTAAACAATTTGTTTTTTCCCTTCCCCTCCACAAATTATACCAACATCAAATATAGTAAAAATAGGGGTTATACCGTAGGGGAGGGACATACAAAGCAATAAAGAAATCATCTTATAAATATGTTAGAAACAATCGCATGAAAGAAAAAATATTTGAGTCCTTATCTTTGGGTTCATTTCCCTAACATCAACTTATCTGACCATTTCTGCTTGGTTCAGGCATATACTAGTTATTGCAAATAAGGGAAACCATGGGACCTATGTTTCTTTGGGCCTAGCTTACTTCACTTAATATAATTTTTTCCAAGTCTTTCCATTTCCTAACAAATGGGGCAATGTTATTCTTTCTGATGGAGGCGTAGAATTCCATTGTGTGTGTGTGTGTGTGTGTGTGTGTGTGTATATATATATATATATATATACACACACACATATATACATATACATATATATATATATATCACATTTTCTTGATCCATTCATCTACTGAGGGGCATCTGGGTTGGTTCCATATCTTAACTATGGTAAATAATGTTGCAATAAACATAGTTGTGCTGGTAGCTTTAGTATGGTCTTGTTTGTGATCATTTGGGTAAATGCCCAAAAGTGGGATTGCTGGGTCATAAGGAGCTCTATGTGGGGTCTTTTGAGGAACCTCCATACTGCTTTCCAAAGTGGTTAAACAAGTTTACACTCCCACCAACAATACAGTAAGATTCTCTTCTGTCCACATCCCCTCCAGCATCTGTTGTTATTAGAGTTCTTGATTATAGCCATTCTAACTGGGGTGAGGTGGTATCTCAATGTTGTTTTGATTTGCATTTCTTTTATGGCTAGAGAGGTTGAGCATTTCTTCATGTGTCTATTGGTCATCCTTCTTTCCTCTTCAGAGAAGTTTCTCTTTAAGTCTTTAGCCCACTTATTTATTGGGCAGTTGTTTCTTTGAGGATTTGTTGTTGAGGGATTTAATTTTTTGAGTTCCAGTATATTTTAGATATGAGACCCTTGTGTGTTGTATGGCTAGTGAAGATCTTCTCCCAATCCGTGGGCTTTCTATTGATCTTGGTAGCTATGTCCTTTGCCATGCAGAAGCTGTGCAATTTCATGCAATCCCATTTGTCCAACCTTTCTTTAGCATCATCTTATATATTCATATGTACATAGCTATTGAATTAGTCTGCTCATCTGCTGAGATTATCCCAGATGTATACTAATTATTACAAATAAGGGAGACCATGAGGCCTATGTTTCTTTGGGTCTGGCTTACTTCACTTAATATGATTTTTTCCAAGTCCTTCCATTTCCTTACAAATGGGGCAGTGTCATTCTTTCTTAAGGAAACTTAGAATTCCAATATATATATATATATACATATGTATATATATACATATATATTCTTTATCCATTCTTCTATTGAGGAGCATCTAGGCTGGTTCCATATTTTTCTACCATTTGTAGAACTTGGCTCTGACACCACACATAATATATGTAAAGATATAGGGTAATATGCATACAAAATCAACCAAACTGACTAAAGCATGATGTATGGATGGAAGATGGAAGTTAGAAACTTAGATAAAACAAGTAAGAGAATGGTTAAGAGGTGGAGAATGAGGTGAGGAGTAACTTTAATCGAGATGCAATGTTCACATAAATGGACAAGCCAAATTGTTACACACCTTTCTGAAAGTAACAAGGAGAACATATTTCAGAAAAGTATTTAACCACTGTATGGCACAGTTTTTATACCAGGAAATGGAGTGACTTATAGATTAACAGTGAGGTTTCACAGTGCTAAGACAGACAGATAAAAATCTTGGAAAAGCACAGTATGTTTAATGAATTTTTAAGTCAACCATATTTTTTTGTATTAATACTAGACATATTATTTTGTATGAAGATAATTTCTGTGCTAGTCTTGGGGCATGAACTCAAGGCCTAGTCCCTTAGCTTTTGTGCATAAGGATAATGCTCAACCATTTGAGGAATACCTACATTTCTGGCTTTTTGGTAGTTAATTGGAAAATAGGGTCTCATGAACTTTCTTGCTGAGATTTGATCCTTAATCTTAGATCCTGAGTAGCTAGGATTATAGGCATAAGCCACCAGCACACAGTTATGAAGATAATTTTTAATGAGTTTTTTCCAACACAATCAAGAAAATGCTCTAATAACATAGCATACCAAAATACAACTTTCAAAAATATGCAGTAATTAAAACATAAAGATATAAAAATATTTACAGTTAGTAAAAATTGACTAGTAATAATAAGATAAATGAACTTTATATAACTAAATTACATGTTAAACATGGATCATTTAACTTTACAGCCCAAGGAAATGAATGTTTTTCTGTAGCCTACTGTTCAATGGAAGTTACAAGCAGAGTTCAGGAAAGTTAATCTGAACCACTATTCTCTTTTATGAGAAAAATGTGGGGTTTTTTGTATTGAAATATAAATTTACAATAAATGTGTCCAACAGAGAAGTTTCTGAACAGTAGGATAGCCATTTACCTGCAGATTTTCTACCCAAGGCAAGTTTAATATCAAACAAAAAGAAGGCTCTCACATGAGTTTTCCTGTGTTCTTTGAACTCTTGCTATGTTTGTAATTTCACCAAGTATTAATGCCACTCTTTGAATCAGTTCTGTCTCCAGGTGAGTTGGAATGATAGATACCCTAGCTGCTAATTCACTATACCTTGCCTACTCAGACTATTGGAATCTCATGATAGAGTTCTAGACGTCAAAATCAGTGGCTTTGTAACTGTGGGAAGGTCTCAAACATTGGGACTTACCTAAAATCTAAATCTTTGCTCTCTCCACTGATAATTTAATACTCTCCTTTTTACAATTCATACCTGACTTTATCAGATTTTGACTAATTTAATTCAGTAATGTAATAATAATTAAATAATAATTTTAGGATTATACCTGTTTCTAAATGCACCCTCTTCTTATGTCCAAACTTGGTTTATATCCAAATACTGTCTCAGGCATTCTCAGTGGCTGGAGAAAATGAACTGGTGCATTTTCCCCATTAACTTATGTGTCAAGGTAGCTAGCCAGTGAGAAAATGTGAAGTGGGTATAAATGACAATGAAAGTGAATATTCAGAAATGATTTCACCAGCATTTTTATTTAAAAGTATAACTGAAGTAAAAGTCTAATTTGAGCCATGTTAAAATACTTACTTTCATTATTGATAATTGGTAGTTTTGCTTAGCAGAAGAAAAGGCAACTTTTAAGGAATTCTTCTGGTCTTCCATTGTTTTTGCTATTCAGGGTCTTTTATTGTTCCATATGCATGTTTGGATTGCCTCTTCAATTTCCTTGAAGAATGAGATTGGAATATTGATAGGTATCCCATTGAAATTGTACACAGCCTTGGGAAGTATTGCCATTTTCATGATGTTGATCCTTCCAATCCAGGATCATGGGAGGTTTTGTCATTTTCTAAGTTCTGCTTTGATTTCCTTTTGCAGGTTTTTAAAGTTTTCATCATAGAGGTCCTTCACTTTTTGGTTAAGTTAATTCCTAGGTATTTTATTTTTTGTGGGGCTATTACAAATGGAGTTGCTTTCCTAATTTCAGCCACACTTTTCTCATTGTTGGCACACAGAAAAGCCACTGGTTTGGGGGGGTTAATTTTATACCCTGCTACTTTGCCAAAGTTTTGAATCAGCTTGAGTAATTTGGGAGTAGAATCCATGGGATTCTTTAAATACAAGATCATGTCATCTGCAAAGAGGGAGGGTTTTATTTCATCTTTCCCTATTTGGATCCCTTTTATGTTTGCATCTTGTCTTATTGCTGTAGCTAGGCATTCTAATACTAAATTGAAGACAAGCGACATTTTTGTCTCATTCCTGAGTTAAGAGGAAATGGCTTTAGTTTTTCACCATTAAGTATAATACTGGCTGTAGGTTTGTCATATACAGCCTTTATTGTATTGAGAAATGTTCCCTGGATTCCTAGCTTTTCCAGTACCTTCATCATAAAGGGGTGTTAGATCTTGTCAAATGCTTTTTCTGCATCTATTGAGATAACCATTTGGTTCTTATCCTTGTTCTTGTTGAGGTGATGAATTATATTAGTTGATTTGCGTATACTGAACCAGCTTTGCATCCCTGAAATGAATCCTGTTTGATCACAAAGCTTAAAATTTGAACTTAGATTTGAAACATTAAAACCTGTTATAGCATGCATATTTACTTCATTGTGTATTTACTTCACTGACCTCTTTTTTCTCTATCAGAGACCATTCTAGAGAAAAATGCTGGAATACTTTTCAGCATGAAGACATAACACCCCATTAAAAATACTTGTGGTAGCTTACAAGCAATTCAGTGATAATATTAAAATAAAATGTATGAGTGGTTAGTCTTTTCCTCAACTGCAGACAAAAATTGACTGATGTCAAATGAAACACAACCCAGGCTGTTTCCTTTATTCTTCAATTTTAATGTTTAACCATGGCTTCCAAATCATCTCTTTCATCTAGGGAAATGAAAAACTTTGGCTTATTTTTTCCATTCATTCTTAGGAAACTTAGCATGATCATAGTTATGATATGCTCACCATCAAATAATCCATGTTTCTGTTACTATTTCAGATGTCGCATGGGATTATTCACAGGGCAAAGTACTGTATTAGGCTGATTGTTTGCCTCAACAAAAATTAGAATGTGTGCTAAGCACTGGGGGCTCAACTGGAAATCCTAGCTACTCAGGAAGCTGATATATGAGGATTGCAGTTCAAACCCAGCCAGGGCAGGAAAGTCTATAAGATTCTTTTCTCCAATTAACCATTCAAAAACTGGAAATAACGGTGTGGCTCAAGTGGTAGAGTAGTAGCCTTGAGCAAAACATTCGAGAGACAGCATAGAGGCCCTGAACTCAAGCCCCAAACATCCAGTACCAGCAAAAAAGAGGAGGAAGAGGAAGAGGGGCAACAAGGAAAGGTGGGGGAAGATGTAGAATGGGAGGAAGGAGGAGAAGGAGAGGAAAGAAGGAGTGGGAGGAGGGGAAGAGAAGAGAATGTTTTTTCTATCTTGAGGATGATTAGATGCATATGAAACTAGATGAATCTGTGAAATAATACAAGCATGCCTATTTCTTGGCACTGCCACTATAAAAGAAGTGTCAAAAACTATATTAAAACAAGATAGAATTTGATTTGATTTTTGCATTCACAGAAGTGTTATGATCCCTAATGAGTTGTTTATGCAGAATGAGAATTTATTGAAGATGAAAAATATATAAATGTGTCTATATATAGAAGACACACAGGTATACACATATGCATACATACTCCACATGATATAGATAAATGTTTCAGAAAACTTTACCAAATTTACCCTGCAAAAAAAAGAATTCAAATCTATTTTTTCCATTTGATAATAATTTACAAGTTTTTAACTTTTGTCCTCTACATCTTGAGAGTTTTCCAAAACTTATCTCTACAGTTCTAGTTCATCATCTACATTTTGGACACAGTTAGAAATATTTGGCTTAGCCAGGCTCTGGTGGCTTATGCCTGTAATCCTAGCTACTCAGGAGTCTGAGATCTGAGGATCGTGGTTCAAAGCCAGCCAGGGAAGTAAAGTCCATGAGACTCTTATCTCCAATAAACCACTAGAAACCTGGAAGTGGTGCTGTGGCTCAAGCGGCAGAGCATTCACTTTGAACTGAAGAGCACAGGGACAAAGTTCAAGCCCCATCACCACCCCCAAAAACAAAAAAAAAAAATGGCTTATACAATTACTTAATCAAAATATAAAAAGAGAAATATTTAAAATTTCCATATATATTACAAAATACTAATTGTCAAGTAAATGTTATAAATAATGATATAAATAATTCTGTAAACTCTTGAATAATCTTTTTTAAGCCTTCATTTCTCTTCATGTCTTCCTAACAATCTACATTTTACCAAGACCAAACCTCTCTCATAGAAAATTAAATTAAAATTGTATGCCCATTGGCATAAGCAATCCAAAACAAATGCATAAGCCTAAGTGAAACCAGCCACTTCAAAAAGTGAATTTTTTATAAAGAGTCGGCTCTCATTTTTTACTGTACAAACTTTAATTTTGGATGGGGTGATTATTGCTATTTATATGAGTTAAAGGAATTTCCTAAGCTTTATTTTTAAATGCTAGTGCCACTTGTATAAAATATAGATAATTGCCATTTTATTTGCTTTACTATTATTTTCTTCATTTAGGAAATATACAGTCATAATATTCTATCTATATACATGAGACTGGAGCCAGGTAAATTGATCAAGATGCACTGTATTCATAAACTGACATAAACTGAATTGAAACCCCTTCATGTAACTACTTAGAGATGAATTTTGAAACTCGGAGTTTATACATAGATACCAAATAGATAAGGCTTTGAGATTCAGTAGCCTACCAAATGATATTTTGTTGTTGCGTTTTCTTTAATTAGGACTCAAATGAGAGAATTGCAAGTAACATAAAAGATAACGTGGGTAAGGTGTGTCTTTGCTACTTGCCAGTGGTAGCTTGACCAGGGCTTCTTATATTTTAATTAGAATTTTTGCTAGGTGACTGGGTCCTGGGATACATAAAACAATTTTTTCTTTCCCACTGGCAACAATTACCCATGTTAAGTAAGATACATCTTCTGCCCTATAGTATTTGAAATATGGTGTAAATGATGCTAACGTACATAACTGAAGTTATTGCCAATTCAGTCATAGTTACACCAGGCTGGATTGCATAAAGTTATCATCAATTCTGGAGTCCCCTATTATTTTAATTTAATTTCTACAGTTTTCTGGTTTGCTGATATGTTTAATTGCACAGAAGTTGGCCAGTAGTATAAATTAAGCAGCTGTGTTATTTGGTTGAGATCACTGCTAACAAAATTATGAACATCTAGAATATCCTGTCAGACTGTAGTAATTGAAAGTATGTTGCAGTCCACATGATCATCTGAAAATGTATCGCTTTGAACTTTAGAAAGCAATGTATAGCCAAGCTCTCACGCTCAGAGATAAGCAATTCTTGTTCTATTGAGAAACTGTTTCTGATGGATGAACTGAGTGCCACTTAGAAAGTACACAGACAATTTGCTACACCAACCTCATAGCCGCATGGCAACCCATTAAGTCCCAAACCCTAGTACCATCTATCTGAAAATTAAAATGGTATATATGAAATATAAGGAAATTAAAAATTGTCACATAAGGATAATATCATATTAATAATGGTTGTGTACATTAACTTGCTTTTGTTCAAGTTATAAAATATACGATGCAGAGTAAATGACCATAAAGTATTTGAAACAGTTGTTTAAGCTGTCCTTTGCATATACCAAACTCGAAAGCTGTAATTAAACATCCCTAAAGCATGGCAAGCATACACATTCCACACAAACAAGGTGAGGCAGACATTATGGTATAGAATAAATGCTAATTTTGAAACCTCTAAATTCAACAAGTCAGATTTTAAATGCAATATATCTTGATTAATGTCAGCCCTTCCATTGTTCTCCCAATTGTTTTCCAACACTACCCATCCCCTGTGTCAACTGGCTCCATTTTCACATTTGTACATGAATTAAGTCTGTGTAGCAAATAAAACCATAAGTGAAAGAGATGATGTAGGGAGTATTCTTGCAATACGCTTCCTGATCAAGGCTTAGTTGTCCTAATATACAGATGGGGCATAGGATTGCTAGTAAGTACAGCATAGTTGTAAGAGTGGATGGCAGCAGATGGCAGAGTAGATGAACAGATGTGTGTCAGAAGAAGAAATGAAAGAAGATACAGAAGGAAGCTCTTCATACAGGAAAAGCTCTAGAACAGATATCACAGCATCGAGAAGTACCTTTCTACCCCTGGCCCCATGTCCTTTTTTCCTATGGCATAATGGTCTTGTTGGTGTATATAGCAGACCTCCTTCAAGTTAATAAAAACCTCTGTTCCTGAAAGCATATATCCAACAGAATACATAGATCCACTTTTTATGAAGAATTTCAAACAGTATTGCTACACCAACCTGGTAATGCATCTTCTGAATCTCCTAACAAACTGGAAGTACAAAAGGAGAGGCTTATGTAATCAGAAAGTGTAGGACATGAAATCTTTACTGTCTTTTTTCTGCCTTTCTAATATATATTTTTATTGTAAAGATACTGTACAGAGGGTTTACAGTCATATGAGTAAGGTAATGAGTACATTTCCTATGGAGCATTGTTACCCCAACCCTTCCCTCTCTATTTCCCCAACTCCTCCCTACCCCCTCTCCAAAGTTGTAAAGTCCGTTTTCAACAGAGTGTCTTGTACATCTCATTTCTACAGTTGGGCAACCTGTATCCTTATTTCAGCATTTTGTTATTTCCCTACCCCCCTCCCCAAATTAGAAAAATGTATATACAAGATGCAGGTTGCCAGAACCAAATACAGTGAAAACAGAGGTTATACCATGGGGGAAGAACATACAAAAAAAAAAATCACATAGTACATTTTAAGTACATTAAAAACAACAGCAAAAGAGATAAAACCTCTTGTGTCCCTATCTTGGGATGCATTTCGCTTAGCATCATCTTATATGGTCATATGTGCATAACTTTTGACCTTTTCTACTTGTCTGATAAGATTATCCTACATGTATACTAGTTATTGCAAATAAGGGAAACCTTGGGACCTATGTTTCTTTGGGCCTGGCTTACTTCACTTAATATAATTTTTTCCAAGTTTTTCCATTTCCTAACAAATGGGGAAATGTCATTCTTTCTGATGGAGGCACAGAATTCCATTGTGTATATATACCACATTTTCTTGACCCATTCATCTACTGAGGGGTATCTGGGTTGGTTCCACATCTTAGCTATGGTGAATAATGCTGCAATAAACGTAGTTGTGCTGGTAGCTTTAGTATGGTCTTGTTTGTGGTCATTCCAGTAAATGCCAAAAAGTCGGATTGCTGGGTCATAGGGGAGCTCTATGTGGAGTCTTTTGAGGAACCTCCATATTTCTTTCCAGAGTGGTTGAACAAGTTTACACTCCCACCAACAATGCAATAGGGTTCCCTTTTGGCCACATCCCATCAAGCATCTGTTGTTACTAGATTTCTTGATTATAGCCATTCTAACATTTCTTTTATGGCTAGAGAAGTTACGCATTTCTTCATGTCTATTGCCCAATCTTATTTCCTCTTCAGGGAAGTCTCTCTTTAGCCCACGTATTATAATAGGGCAGTTGTTTCTTTGCGGATTTGTTGGAGGACTTAATGTCTTGAGTGCTAAGTATATTGTAGATATGAGACCCTTGTCCATTGTGGCTAGTGAAGATCTTCTCCCAATCTGTGGGTTTTGTATTGATTTTTTTTTTCGTCGTGGGCCCTGAGCTCTGGGCCTGGGCTGTCCCTGAGCTCTTCAGCTCAAGGCTAGCACTCTGCCACTTTAGCACCACTTCCGATTTTTTTTTTTTCTGCTTATGTGATGCGGAGGACTTGAACCCAGGGGCTCATGTATGCAAGGCAAGCACTTTACCACTGAGCCACCTTCTCAGCCCCCTTTCTATTGATCTTGCTAGCTATGTCCTTTGCCATACAGAAGCTCTGCAGTTTCATGCAATCCCATTTGTCCAAACTTTCTTTGATCTGTTGTGTTTCTGGGTCTTTATTAAGAAAATTTTGGCCTGTGCCAAGGAGCCCCAGAGTTTCTCCTATTTCTTCCTGCAATGTTTTTTCTGCCTTTTTTGAAAGAAGTACTCATGGCACCATATTGTCGGGTCTGTGGGTGCCATCCTTGGTCCTTGCACAACTGGGGTAGAGTAATCTTTGTTGTGGACCTCTATAAACAGACTTTCTGTAGTTATTCTCTTACACATGGTCGATAGTATCATTTCCAACGGTAGTAGCTGGACTCATTTATTAATTGATTACAGAAAGTTTGTGCTCCCTTAAAGAACCAAATATTTAAAAGTTCTTCAAAAGCAAGCAGGCATTGTTTTAAAATCCAGAAATACTGTGTCTTATAATCACCAATACTACTGTGATTCTAAATTCACAGCTTCAATTATTTCTAACATACAGAGCAATAAAAAAGTTCTTCAAGAATCATTTTACCTGGACAATTTTACTACTATCTGCAAGGCAGCATATTTTTTATAGATGTAAAATTTATCACATCCCTACTGTGTTTTAAGTTTGGTTCATTTAAAAAAAAAACTTGTCAAAAGAGACTATTAGCATTAACTAAGTCAAATTAAATTTAACTTAATCCAGACATCTTAATATATGAATACATTCTTATGCAAAACACAGTACTACCAAATCAAATTGAGAAATAATATAAGAATATTTAGAAAAAGCAAAACCACATCAATGTAACTTAACCTAATTGAGAATGATTTTATATCACTTTTATTTCAAGGTTAGCTTTGGTCTTTTAAGAACAGGTTTTCCTTTCCTACCTTCAATTCAGAATCCTGTTTTTTTTCTAATTATTATTTAAATCTCCTGGATGGATAAATTTCTGTCTAACAAAATTCATCATTATCTCCCATTTCTGATTAAAGATCTTCATAGTTTGTAGCATCTTTTACCTTCTGTGACAGAACTTAGTATCTGTTGCTTTACTAAATATTCTAATATGTGAGATAGAAGAAAATGATAAGTAGAATTAGAACATGTTCTCTTGTGAAAGAAAGTCATTCATTTCTTCTTTTCACTCTCTACTAGAAGATTAGAAGGGACAGAAGGTGTTTAGGAACTTTTAACAGTACTTGAAGAGTCAGTAACAAGAATGCTAATAATTATTCATGTATTTACTGTTTTATATTGAATTTCTATATTATGATGAATGTGTAAAGCTCCATTGAGCATAGAACAAACACGCTGTATATCCTCATGATGTGAGTGTCTTAAAGATAAAAAGTTCTGGAGTTATTCTAGTTGATAGAATTCTGAGGGACCTTGTAGGAAGTTTGAAATTTGTATTTGGAGAGTCCATGAGTGAACTTTGGAGAACAGATGTCTAAGACAACTTCTTTGATATAAATAATATTGACCTTTGCAATGGTGGAGATGTTTTTGAACCCAATGATCCAGTGACAATAATATTGCATTTTTATTACTCAGCATACTTGCATGACATTTTCTGTTTTCTTTTGGTTAGTTTTTGTCATCATTTGATTGATAATCATGTATGAAAGAGTATGCTGGAGTATGAAAGAGTATGGTGGAGAGAGGACTCAAAAGGTCCTACCTATACCTAAGTCTCACCTCTGATGGCATGATGTACTGTGACTTTGGGGAAACATTTTAACATCTAACTGTTTTCACTTGCTCATCCATAAACTAAGGCAAATAAATATTGATCCCAATGACACAGGAGTGGTATTAGTAAAATTAATCCATAGATGCATAGTATATAAAGCATATGGGCACAAAGTACATATTATTATATCAGTATGTATTAAATATTGAATTTAGTGGGAATATGTCATTAACATCTATAAGTATGTGATCAAACATTTGTGTACATTTGCATGGCATCCATCAGATTTGCTTATATGTTTATAAACAAATTCTAACTTTCACATATGAGAGAAACCATTCAACTTTTGTCTCTCTGGACCTGACTTATTTTACTGAACATAATTTTTCTGGGTCCCTCCATTTCTTTGCAAATGATTCAATAACGTTCTTTCTAATGCATGAGTAACATTCCACTGTGTGTGTGTGTGTGTGTGTGTGTGTGTGTGTGTGTGTGTGTGTGTGTGTGTGTGACATTTTCTTGATCTACTCATCAATTAAGGGACATCTGGGCTGATTCCATACCTTGGTTATTGTGAATGGTGCTGCAATGAATATAGTTGTGCTGGTAGCTTTACTGTATCCTGGTCTGTAATCTTTTGGATAAATGCATGGGAGTGGAATTGCTGGTTCATAGTGTAATACAATATTTGCTTTTATGAGGAACCTCCAAACTGCTTTCCAGAGTGGCTGAACATGTTTATACTCCCACAACAAAGTACTAGCCTTCCTTTTTCTTCTACCTCTATGCCAGTATCTGTTATTGTTTGTATTCTTGATGGCCATTCTAATTAGGGTGAAATAGAAACTCAGTGCTGTTTTGATTTGCATGTCCTTTGCAACCAGAGATTATTCATTTAAAGTAAGACTAATCAATCTGTAATTATATTGTTTTCCAATATGTTTTCTTTGCATTCTCATTCTAAAACTTATAATGTTGCTTACATGATTTCCTACTGATGTCCTTGCTATTTATTTATATAATTATAATATTGTAAGTACAAGATATTCATTAGACCCTCAGGGAAATTTCCATCTCAGAGCAATGTAAAACTACACACACACCCACACACACACACACACACACACACACACACACAACACACACACTTTGTGCAATTATATTGAAGTGTGCCATCTAGTGACAAAAAAAAAAACTCTCAAATTAACATTCACTCAGATGTCAAAGAGCAAGAAATTGATATATTATGACATTACCTAAGGATTAAGATTTTGAAAACTATTCCAATATGTATACCCTTGGATGTGTGTGTATTTCTCTTGAAAATAAAGCACTTGTTGGGCCTAAATATTTGTATGAATGATATTTTCCATGTTAAAATCATCTCCTAGATTTCATCTTACAATTGTTCTTGGGATTCATACCAACATAATGCTACCAATAAAGCAGTTTTCATCTTTGAAGATCTATTTCACACATAGTTTTTGCTTCATTTTAATTAACCATCTTATATGTCTTCACAATAAGACAAATGACAAATAATTTTTTCAAAGACTGTATTTTAAGAACAATCTTACATTCACAGCAGCATTCAGGGGGAGCTGTCAAGATTTCTTATACCTCCCCACACCTTCCCACCCCATGTCTCATGACCAGTATATTAATACACTTTCCACCCAGGAACCCATGATGACATGGAGCCTGCAGTGTGCTTTGGGCTTTCCAATTGGCTCCTCATGGCTCACGTCACAGACAAATGTGCAATGAGATATTCACTAGCTCATCATGAGCCAGTTCAATTAGCCCACAACTCCTCTGTGCTCACCTATTCATCAGTCTACACTGCCTCCTCCATTTATGCCCCTTCATAGTTGAGGGATGGAGAGAATTCATTCCTCAAGATTGCACATATTACAACAGTAAGAAAGCAAACATTTTAAACCAAATTCATCATGCTTGCAATCACCAGAGTGTGTTTCCTCTCACTTTAGAGTGGATGGTAAATTTGCATTATATAGAATCTGGATTCTAGTCAGGATGTTTAACAACTTGATCAATCAAAACATTTAAATTCAGCATAAGGACAATTCATGTCATTAAGATAGAAAAATCTGACCTGAGATACAATACTTATATAGAAGATTGTATCTTAGGTGCAAAGAAAATTGTACCTTAGGCATGAGATTAAATTTAATTTTGTGTATTCACAGCTAGAAAACTCACTGTATAGATAATTCCAAAAGATATTAAAATAAATACAGTTGTGCTTGCTGTTGAGTTCACGCCACTGATGGAAAACACTCTAAGGAATAACTAGTCTCTGTGTTTATCTAAACAACAAAAACTCTATCCTTGTAGTGCAAAACTACATTTATGGAACAGCTAAGTACGCACATAGAAAATTGCTGTCAATAGGGTGGTATTACTACTAATATTTTTGTTCTGTCTTGTCCTGAATATAAAAAATTATATTGGCATTTGAAAATCTCTGCAACAATTGGATCCAAAGGTATAAAACTCCTGCTGAGAATAAAAAAATTCTTCACACTAATACTGCTAGTGATGGTTCACATAAATTTCTCAACTCCTCCATAAAAGCTATAGAATCATTCCCAGAGAAAAACAATCTCCTAGAATGATTATTGTGGATTAAAAACCCCTGTGTGCAAAGAGCATATACCATATACAGCTGCTGTTTCAACCTAAATATAGAAATTTTCTAGAGTTAGACAATTAATAAATGTATATCACAAGCTAATAATTTCAGTGAACTTATCACAGGTTGTTGTTGTGCTATAGCATTAATGCTGATGAATTCTTTTATATCTTAAAATAATAAATGCAGAAGGCATTTTTTAGTGCTTGGATCAGCTTCTCCCACTCACTTGGGCCACCAAAGCTTATATTTTTTCTTGTGCCTCTCTCCTAGGACTGCCAGCTAGAGCTACTAGGAAGGCCTGACTGAAGTCAGGCCCCAGCTAGGGAAGAAGCTCCTGTCTATCTACTCACAAACCCTCACACACAGCAGCCTCATCTTCTTGTATTTTGACAGAATCCTCATCATGTTGATTAATAGGAAATAACGAGTTTGTGTTCTTTATGGAAAAACATTTATCTATTTGTGTGTATGCTCCTGGTCCGGGGACTTGAACTCGGAGCCTGGGTGCTGTCCCATAGCTTTTTTGCACAAAGCTAGGGTTCTGCCATTTGAAATATAGTTCCACTTCCAGCCTTTTGGTGGTTAATGAGAACACAGAGTCTCAGATTTTTCTGCCCTGGCTGGCATCAAAACATAGTCCTCAGATTTCAGACTTCTGAGTAGATAAGATTGCAAGTGTGAACCACTGGTGCCCAGTTCATTTAAGTTCTAGATAGATAGACAGACAGACAGACAGACAGACAGATAGATAGATAGAGAGAGAGAGAGAGAGAGAGAGATACACATATATAAAATATAAATAAAAATGCAACGTGTTAAAAATATTCATTATTCTTAATGACCTGCACTCATAAAACTCATAGAACTTTTGAAAATATAATTTTGAAAATGTATTCACAAACACAGATACAGACAAGTTTCACCATTTATTAAGCATGAGATCAGAATGTGATGTAAAAATACCTAAGCTATCATTAGACATTTAATATTTTTAAAATATTAATGGCACAGTATATAATTATTTAACTTTTGTTTTGTTCATCTTTTACACTGCTTCAAATTCATATAATCTTTTATTGCATTTCAGGATAAAGCCAGTATACTGAATGTAGGTTGTGACATATGTTGTACCATGCCTTCCTGCTCTTGAAAAATCATTAATATTTAACTTAATCCATTCAGAATTAATTATCTCAGCAGTCAATGCTCCAAGGACAATGCTTAAAATCTATAGCAGTGCCACAGATGGCTGAGGAAAAATCTTTCTTGTCTTCCTTCTTTTAAATATAATGAGACCTTTGCATCATAAATATAATGAGCAAATGCATATATATAAAGACATCCCTCTATATTAATACATATGCATGCGTATATCATGGCCCTTTGACACTCTTAGTAAATAATAAAGTGTACATAGGAGTTCTGACATAGAACTGGAGATTTTCTGCGTGGAATGAAAAATTTAAAAGGTGCCACTGTTAGCAGGTATTTCCTTTCTGTTAAAAGACGTCCTGCAGAACCAAATCCAAACCCCAAAGAAATCAATCCTCAAATGGCTCCCAGTTCCTTCTAGGCTACTGCCTTGCGTTTTTGTCACTAATGGTATTGACAGCTGGTAGTTCCTACTTTGAGACAATTTGTCTTCTCAGTGCATATTTATTGAAATAGACCTTGTTGTAGTATTGACCTTACACCAGGAGGAATCAGTGAATCATAGCAAGATCCCCAGGGTCCTGACAGATGGTCGCAGTGTTCAGCTTTGCTGTCAGGATTAGACCTCAAGCATGTGCAAAACAGAAGAACATTAGTCTCTGCCTGGAAAACAAAATGCTGTCTGGAACTAAAGGGGTAAGGAGGCCATATCTGGATACCTAACCCTGAATTTCTAGGACGAAGGCTCTTCAGTTACCAAATTATTTTTCAAGTCTAAAGACAACAAATAGACAGCAAAAAAAAACCAGCACAAATACACTGAATACATTTACTGCTGACTTTATGGACCAAAGTGAACAATATGCAGTCACAATATTCCATGATTTTAAGCTCTGTCGTTATTGAATGAAATGTTAGTAGTATGTATATGAGTTACATTCTGTCTCAGCGTGCAGTAGGAATAACTCAATAAAATATTAAATTCACAGATTTTTTGGTACTATGAAGGCACTACTTAGGTTAACATAGAAATTTGAACTTCTAAAAATTATCTTTAAGAGTTGTATGAGAAGTTTTCAGTTCAATATATAGATTTATGATTACAATGTATCATGAAGAACATTAAGCTTTTGAATAGACTTTCAGAATAAGATGGCTGGTCACAATTTTGAGATGGGATTTTTAAATTTAACACATTTATAAATGACAAATATTTACTTTAACTTGTATTTTAGACACAAATGCAAATTATATATATTTTTTTTTGGTCGGTCATGGGGCTTGAAATCTGGGCCTGGGTGCTGTCCCTCAGCTCTTGAGCTCAAGGCTAGTGCTCTACTATTTGAGCCACAGCACCACTTCTGGTTTTCTAGTGGTTTATTGGAGATAAGAGTCTCACAGACTTTCCTGCCCTGGCTGGCTTTGAACTGTGATCCTCAGATCTCAGCCTCCTGAGTAGCTAGGATTACAGATGTGAGCCACTGGGGCTTGGCTTACAAATTATATTTTAAATTAAAAGCATTCCCTTCCTTTCTAGTTCACCTGATCTTCTATGAACCCTGCCTTTAATATTATATATCTCTTTCTTTTCTCCAGACTTCAATCCTTTCATCTTTTTTTCTCAACAGTGATCTCTGTCACAAAAACAGTTTGAATTATGTCACTTACCTGCTTTAAAAATCCCCAAAGATACCCAATTTTATAGAAACTATTATTGACATTGATTTCCTTTTATTTTGTGTATACTGACACCGAGCCTTGAACTCAAGGCTTGGCATTTTCCCTTGGATTTTTCACTCAAGGCTGGTGTTCTACCAGTTGAGCCACAACTCTATTTCTGGTTTGTACTGGTCATTTGGAGATACTAGTCTTCAAACCGTGATCCTCAGATCCATAGAAAATAGAAATGCCCTGACATTTTCTTAAATCTCACTGAGATAATGGCCACAATTCAAACACCATCAATTCCACAAGTACAATGAAACCTGTTCACTTTTCCTCATCTTTCATTCTATTACAGGAGAAATATCTCTACAGTTCTCAAAGCCAACTCTTCCATGGGCACTTAATGTGTTCCCTTTCAAAGGTGTAGTTTTGCTATGTTATATTTTTCTTGTCCAATATTCTAATGTTCTAATATTATTCTATAAAAGTTATAGTTTTTTTTCTTTTTTTTGGGGGGGGGGGTCCAGTCGTGGGGCCTGAACTCTGGGCCTGGGCGCTGTCCCTCAGCTCTTCAGCTCAAGGCTGGCACTCTACCACTTGAGCCACAACGCCACTTCCGACTTTTTTCTTTTTGCTTATGTGGTGCTGAGGAATCAAACCCAAGGCCTCATGCATGCAAGGCAAGCGCTCTACCACTGAGCCACCTTCCCAGCCCAAAAGTTATAGTTTTTAAACACAAAGACAAAACACAACTTTATGTTAACCATGAATAGCCTCTCAGTCCTCAGTGTTTTCTCCTCTTCAGAATGAAGTTCATTAGAGTGACAGGCCCACTCTGTCTCTGTACCTTACCGCTACTTCCCATTTCCTGTACACTTCCCAATCCAGTCCACTCTAGCTCTGTCTTCTCCACTCATAGTATCCTCTATCATGAAGGCTCCCGAAGAGCTCCATGTTGCCAAGTCTCTAAGGCTCCAATGATCTAGTCAGTTATATATGAGTTGTTAAATAAGATGGGAATTGGCACCATGAATGCTTTCAGCTATGGTGATGGCAGTTCACAGGAGAAAAAAATATTATATATAACATATATATATATATACATACAATATAATATATACATATAATGTATATAACATAATGTATTATAGTATATATAATATATGTGTTATATATATATATATATATATATATATATATAATTTCCCCTATATAAAGGTGAACAATTAACCAGAAGTTACAATGCTAGAAAGCATCAAAAAGCCACCTGGCCTCTCTGAGTCCTATGTGATCAAAACCCAAGACACTTTATCATGCAATAAAAAGTTAAAACATCTCTCAAACACAAATAGTTTTCAAGGTTCAGGGATTACATCCACCTCCATGTTTTATAGTCAACCAGGTTCAATAAACGACAACAGGACAGCTAAATAAATAACAATAAAAAAATTCTCCCTGTGGGAGGATATTACAAAAAGATTTCTTCTTCGTTTTTTCTTAAACACATAAATCCCATATTATATTGCCATTTTAAAACAATCCAAGGGCAGCACTTTAAAAAAAAGTGAACAAAAAATAGTCTCCACAACAATATATAGTTGAGTTTTGTGGGGTTTTTTTTTACAATACACATCCTTTGATCTATTAAAGAATCCGGTTGCTTAAATATTTATTTCTGCTCTGAATTTAGCTTTTGAGGTCCCTACAGGCCATGATGCTTGGAAATAATTAAATTCATATAGAGTAATGCTATTTATACTTACCTTTAGATTACCTGTGGTCACTTAGTGACAGTAACTTATTGTAACAGCGAATCTGACCTTCCTCATCAACTGACTTTTCTAAAGGCGCTGAAAAGTGAGGTTTATGTGAGTAGCTGCACAAGGCCTTCTGTAAAAGAGATGAAAAGTTTTCAAGAGTTCTGCAAGTCTCTGGAAGATTCAGCAACATCTGTGATACTAAGCCAACTAATTTGCTCAAATCATGAAGCCAAGAGTGAAATTCCTCCCTCCCTTCCTTCAAAGGAAATGGATCTTCAGCAGAGACCTGAGCTGTTGGGAAAAGAAAATGCTCCACCAAGTGCTATAACAGCTGGCAGAGCTGGCCGGTGTGATGGCTTCCATCAATATGTCTCTCTTGGAGCATGTACAGCAAGCCACTCCTCTCTTACTTTAGAAAACATTGGCCACTTACTTGAACTGAATTCGTGGTCATCTGAGTCCAGCCTTTGCAGATGAAGGTAGAACTATCATTTCTATATTGAATGATTCCTAGAATTGCATCAAACTCTTCTAGGACCCCCTAGAAAATTAGGAACAGATTATTGTAAGCTGTAAGATAGTCTTAATAAAATCTGGGAAAATGCACACTGGAGCCAGACATCAGTGGCTTTCTCCAGTCATCCTCACTACTACAGGAGGCTGAGATCTGAGGGTCATGGTTTGAAGGCAACCCCAGCAGGAAATTCTTCAGTTGATGACTAGAAGTAAAGCTTGTGGCTTAAGTAAAAAGCACTAGCCTTGCACAATAGAAGCTCAGGGATGTAGGACCTAAGCCCTGAGTTCAAGCCCAAGAGCTAGTGACACACAGCAACAACACCAACAAGTTCTCATTTGTTCCTAAGGAGAATGGGAGAAGAATGTCCTAGGCACCAACATTCATCACATAACTGCTCTTTCTGGGCAGAAGCCTCAAGTAAAACTCACACCAGAAACACAGCCCAGGTGAAGGTCTCCTACAACCATCACAGCATGGGCATGGGTTGGGGTTTGAGAAGTATTTGGTATTTGTCAACTTTCACTATGGACATACTCATAACTAGCATTTGAGAGGCTGTGTGGCTAGGGCTACATTATAAACCCATCCACAGAGAACAAGACTTGCCTCACATCATTGTCAATTTTGTGATTAATTGTCAGTCTCATCACGTTATCACAGCTCTGCAACTGGAGGAGGAACAAAATAGCCTAAACTTTCATTTGTTCATTTTTATGATAAGCAAACCAGAAATGTGTCCCATGAAAATGCTTTTCCATATCTGGCAATAGAAAATGATTCAACAAATATTAGCTATCACTGATTCTGAATTCAAAGACTAGCAAACACATCATTCCCAAATATTCTTTAGCCAGTAATGATCTTTTATTTTTATGGTATTTAACTGTTAATATCTTCATTTGCATTCTCGTTAGTGTCTAGTGTCCTAATGAGGAAGCTATGATAGCCTTTTGAATTGGAAAAAATAGATGTGCATGTTTAAATTAAAAGCCTTTTACCTAGGTGAAATGAGAATTATTCACATGAAAGACTGCTCTCCAACAGCGATAAAGTCATTCTCTTTAATAAAGTCATTATGCCTTAGCCTGGAAATATCCCCATAGCTCTCACTTGTGTGAAGTGGGCCGTGTGAGTGGGTGAGGGCTTTCCAGGAACTGGTATACGCTTTTCCTGTTACACATGCAGAGGTCATGCATGAAGGGAGGGTAGTATTGCGGAGAAGCTGAAGTTCAAGTTGGACTGGAAAACAAATCCATTCACTTCGAATGTATTCAGAAATACCCTCCCTAGCCTTCTTCTATCCCTTGTGCACTTCAAACATCTTACCCCCAAACGTTCACGTCATGAACCTCACAGGAAGCTGTCACACAAGAAGGCTTGTGAATGTGCAGCTTACCACATTTTTAAAGCTGAACTCTATCATTCAAAAATATTCCTGAGTTTTTTATACTTTTTATTGTAAACATGCTGTACAGAGGGGTTATAGTTACAAGAGTAAGGTAATGAGTACATTTCCTATTGAGTATTGTTACCTCCTCCTTTGTTTTTCCCCTACCAACCCTTCCCTCCCCACCTTTCCTCCTGGCTGGGAAGGTGGCTCAGTGGTAGAGAGCCTTCCCTTGCATGCACGAGGCCCTGGTTTGATTCCTCAGCACTATATAAGCAGAAAAAGCCAGAAGTGGCACTATGACTCCAGTGGTAGAGCGCTAGTATTGAGCTGAAGAACTGAGGGACAGCGCCCAGGACCAGAGTTCAGGCCCCACAACTGACTGAAAAAAAAACAAAATTCCTAAGTTTTTAAATTAATACAAGGAAACTTTTTATTTTCTCTATATTTTATCCTGTTGGTTTAGTCCTTAGTATCTGTCCATCCTTTAGAGGATCTTTTCAGTTCCTGTTGGTTACAAGTAGCCAATAAACAAGGAATCAGACCTGGAAAAAATACACCCATGAATGGACTGAATTCCAACCTCCATCTTCCTGGCACACGATGCTGTTTTCAGACTCCTGGATGGGTATCTAGTTGTTCAGGTAATCTTTTCATTGTACAGTCTGTCAAATCGACTAAGGAACCAACCCCAAATTAAAGGAATCGTTTGTGTAATTGAGGAGATGACAACCACAATTACTTTGTGGTGAAAGGTTCAGTTGAAATTATGTAGGTACAGAGAGATAAGAAATTCACAGTGGGGTCCATCAGTGTAGAAAGGCCTGGAGTTCTTCTGAAAGGGATATTCTGGGAACCAGACACAGTATCCACTTTAAACCTATGACAAATAATTGCCTTGCACTAGAATGTAAAATGTCTATGTTGAAATTATCAGTGCCATTTTATTATATCAAATAAGATCAATACCCAGAATCTCATGTCTTGAAGGTAGCTCAAGAAAGAATAGAACATTTCCTGTCCAGTTAGAGTTTCATCTAACTCATCATTCACTGCAGAGTCTCCATATCCCAAGGCAGAGGTATTAGTTTTTACTTCAGCTTCATTCAGAAAACCACTTTCCACCTTCCGCAACCCTCAAATTCAATAAAATCCACACAAATGATAGGTCATCCAAGAATGGGACTATTAAAATACGATTTACAAACACAAAGTGCTAGACCTTTAAAGGTCTATTTCAAGCTTTTGTAATATTAGTGTAAGAGGGTAATGTAAATTGATACAATGATTAATAAATAATGTCAGAATTGTTGGGCCCTGCCTCTCACAGATGTTGAAGATTTGAACGTCTGACAAATTCTGCATCTTGAGTTCCGGATGAATAAAATGTCATGTTTTATTTGTATCAATTGATGCTTTTTAAAGTCAGTGAGCTTCAGTCAAATATAACTTCATATAAACTATAAATTTATGCATTATTTCTCTCTCAAATAGAAACACTAGTATGTGTTGCACACACACACACTTTTTGAAATTTGTGTTCACTGTACAAGTTTTACTATATAAACTTTCTCCATTATGACTAGATAATTCAAGTACAGTAAAGTTTTCCAGTTTAGGTATAATTTTTGAAGTATATTTGTTCAATAAGTATATTTACAAAACAGTGGTGCTGGGTTGAAAATGTGCACTGTATACATGCATAAAATACATAGCAGTTACCCTCTGAGTAACTAATTTATTGTAAGTATTATAGAATTCATAGGAATTTATTTTCATTGTTGTAGACATGAAAATACTTTTCTTTAATGAAACAATCTGGCTTAAATAGAATTTCTTTTGTGTGAACACAAAATAATCACTGGTCAGAGTACTTTAGCTAAAGAAAGTAAAAATTTTAAAACTCATCTCTGATAAGACAGACAAACACATAGTAAGCTAGGATCTGAGATTACCATTCACATCAGCAAAGCACAGAGCTCAAATAAGGGTCATAGGTAGAGATGGGCACCATTTCTCAGCCTTGTTGTGCTGGGAGTCAGTTGTCTTTGTCCATCTTCTTGTCTTCCTTGGACTCATATGTAATTAAGGCACTCATAACTGCTAAAAGTGAATTCGTGTAAACTTAATTCCTCACAGAAGGTAAATCTAATTGCTACTCTTTCTTAAAGTCTTCAAATCGCATGTGTAAATAAGAATTTGCTTGTTTATCTTTTATCTGCATCACTGCTTGGCTGAATACAGGAAGAATGCCTCTCTTACTCATAACAGGACATTTGCTGAAATATAGTGAAACCTTGTTGTTGAAGAATAACTATGCTTGCACCTCATTTTTAATTGGCTGACATATACTATACAACACGGAACTTCATTCTCTGGAACTGAAAAAAAACTGTCATTTTTAATCACTGTTTCTCAAAAAGATTAAAAACTAGCTCCAGGCACTGGATTTTTTTTTCTTTAGCAATCCACTGTGCCATATTCTAATTTTATTCTTAATTTGTTACGCTCTTTGAAACTTGAGTGTCTTCATCATTAAAAATTGAGGTTGCCTTCTAAATGTGAAGTTACATCTGGAATTCTTAGTAAATGAAACAGGCTGTCATTTCACATGCAAGCAATAAATATAAGATAGGAGATTAATAGCAAAAGATTTCTTTGGTAATAAAAGGAAAACAGAGATTCTGCTGTCATTAAAAAATGTCTACAGAGTAATTTAAAGAGGATCAAAAGAAAGGGCTCAGTGAATAATAACCAAAAATTTTTCTCAAAAAATCCAAGAAACAACCCACTCTGTATATCACCCCCAAAATAAAATACTTAAAAATAAACCTAACCAATCTTATAAAAAAAATGAAAACCGACACGTGAAGAAAGAAATGAAAGAAGACACTAAGAAGATGAAAAGACATCATCCCATCTTATGAATTAGTAGAATTAATATTCTGAAAACAGCCATATTACCAAAAGTGCCAAAGAGGTTTATGCAATAGCCATCAAAATTCCATTGGCATTGTATACAGAACTAGAGAAAACAATTCTTACGTTATGATGAAAGCAGGAAAGACCTCAAATAGGGTAAAAATCTTGAATCACAAAGGAAATGCTGAAGGTATAAGAATCAGCAAATGGGATTGCATCAAATTATAAATCTTTCACACAGCAAAAGAAACAATGGACAAGGTAAAGAGACAGCTCACCATCTGTCATCTGACAGGGAGTTACTAGCTAGAATGTAAAAAAATGACTTAAAAATTAAATAAGTAAAAAAAATCTAGCCAATAAATGGAGGTGTAAATTTTTTTTAAAAAACATGAATGGCCAATCAATCCATGAAAAAAATGTTCAAAATCTTTAGCCATCTTTTCCTAGTCAGAGTAGCCATAATGAATAAAAGAAAAAATAAAACATAGATCAAGACACAATGAGAAAAAATGAAGACTTATATATTGCTGGTGGGAATATAAATTAATATAACCACAATGTAAATCATTTTCTGGGTGCCTCAAAACAATTTTTTAAAAATCATATGATCCAGCTACACTGTTTCTGGCCATATATATATACGCAAATAAATAAAATCATACATGACCAAGATGCTTACATAACTATGGTTATCATAGCACTATTACAGTAACAAAGTTATGAAGTCAGGGTAGCTTTCCATTGAAGAATGGATAAAAAAGTGTGGTACCTATGTATTTATCTATATCTATGTATAAATAAATATCTATCTATATACAGAGATAAATATAGATGATATCCATATAAATGATGTACACAAAGATGATTTAATTATAGATGATACAGATATATGTAATATATATTAGATATTGAGAGAGATGTACAGAGATATAGTTATGGGTGATATTGATGATATAGATACAAATAAATGTACACATACATACATACATACATACATACTGGAGTATTATGCATCCATTAAGAAGAATGAAATCATATCATTTGTAGGAAAATGAATGGAACTAGAAGTTATCATGTTAGGTAGAATAAGCCAGTATTTTCTTAAATTTTATTTTATTTTATTTGTGAACATACTGTACAGAGGGGTTACAATTACATGGGCAGGATAATGCATACATTTCTTACCAAGCATTGCAGCCTCCTCCTTTGTTTACCCTTCACATCCCTTCCCAGCCTCCCCCGTCCCCCCCCATCCCAATCCTTCACACACACACCCCTCCCCCCTCCCCGCACCGACGTTGTAAAGCTCATTTTGGACATGACAACTTGTACTTCTCATTGTTGCAACAGGTCCACCTGTATCCTTAAACAACTGGTTTTTCCCCATCTCCTCCACAAGTTATACTGACATCAAATATAGTGAAAGCAGGGGTTATACTGTGGGGGACGGACATACAAAGCAACAAAGAAATAATCTTATAAATGTGTTAGAAACACATGCATGAAAGAAAAAAAACATTAAAATACATATCTAAGGGTTCATTTTCCTAACATCACATTATCTGACCTTTTCTGCTTGACTCATACATATACTAGATATTGCAAATAAGGGAAACCATGGGACCTATGTTTCTTTGGGCCTGGCTTACTTCACTTAATATAATTTTTTCCAAGTTTTTCCATTTCCTAACAAATGGGGCAATGTCATTCTGATGGAGGCATAGAATTCCATTGTGTATATATACCACATTTTCTTGATCCATTCATCTACTGAGGGGCATCTGGGTTGGTTCCATATCTTAGCTATGGTAAATAATGCTGCAATAAACATAGTTGTGCTGGTAGCTTTAGTGTGGTCTTTTTTGTAAACATTTGGGTAAATGCCCAAAAGTGGGATTGTTGGGTCATAGGGGATAAGCCAGTATTGATATAGCAAAATATGTCATATTTTCTCTTATGTGGAGTCTAGGAAGAATAAAAGGAAATAAAATACAAAAGGAATTATTAGAGATATGTAAGGGAAAAGGAAAAATAGCATTAGAGCATATAATATGAGCAAAAGTGCTGTATATACATGTGTGTGAATGTTGTAACCAAATTCATGGCTTTGCAGAAGTTATAGAATATTTTTTAAATATTTAAAACCTGTTCAAAGTCTTCTCTTATTTCTTCAAACTTAGATCTTGAAACCACCCATCATAAAGCATCCCTGGATTTAAATGACTATACTTAGCTTCTCAGTTTCTAACTTTTCCTCATGACTGAAAAATGTAAAAGGAAAGATCCTTAAGTAAAACTAATGTTACTAGCCGGGCACTGGTGACTCACGCCTTTAATCATAGCTACTCAGGAGGCTGAGATCTGAGGATCTCAGTTCAAAGCCAGCTCAGGCAGGAAAGTCCGTGGGACTATGTCCAATAAACTAAAGCTGGAAGCAGCGCTGTGGCTCAAGTAGAGCGCTTGCCTTGAGCTGAAGAGCTGGGGGACATTCCCCAGGACCAGAGTTCAAGCCCCACGACCAACCAGAAAATAAATAAATAAAAGAACTGTGTCTTTTGTATCACCTTCAATTCATCTCCTAAAATGCATCTGCTGGCACTAATAAGGCTCTAGACACCGCTGTTCAATATAAATTTTCTTTACACAATTATCTGGTCCATCCAAAGCTTGACTTTGAGGTCTGGACGGTCTTCTTCATACAAGCAGTGTGGGCCACCAGCTTTCAAGCTGCCTGGCCTGGCGCCATGATGCTCTTGCCTTGCTGACTTTGAGATGCTCACTTCTTACACAGCTGAAATCCATTCTCTGGATTGGGTGTGTTGATCAAAATCATGTCACATCAAAGCCAATTAAATGTGAAACCTTCAGAACATTAAATAGCTTATCCTTAGCTATCCTTAGCCCAGCTAAGGACAAAGTACCAATCTTAGCTATGTTAAGCATAGCACACCAATCTTCCAAGGGGTAGATTTTTAAAATATAACCACAGACAATTTTGACATCCAACACGTCTCCCCTTCTCCAGCAATTTCACACCAACAATAATTGAGAATTCCAAAATTACCAGGCATTTTAAATTGTGCTATTCAATGGAGATTTTTTTAAATCAGAAATAAAAAAGCAGAACTGTTACATTACTTATTGATCCTTTTTCCACAAAATAAATACACTCAACAGTTTTTTTCCTTATCCTTATATTTTTTATTATCTTTAAATGATTGTATAGAGTGCTTATAAGCATAAATCCGTTTACAAATACAATGCATCTTAATCTTTTCCATCATTTCCCCCAAACTTTCCCAGTCTCCTTATCACCTCAAGTTACCTGGTGACATTAATTATTAATTTTTCCCACATAACTAATCCCCTTCATAAGTCAGTAAATTGTTTATGACAGTATAAGAGTTATCTTTGTTTTCACTATATACAGTTTCCAAATTTCTAGGAAACTGAATGAAAAAGGTCATCCTCATTTTACAGTATCAGAGTTCAGTCAAAGCACAATAAAGTAAAATGACATATTTTTCCTTCAGCACCAGAAGTATAAAGGAAGAGAACTGGTATTGAGAAGTGTTATGACCTAAGAATTATTAAACCAAAAGGAGAGAAGGTAGGCAAAGAGCAGTATAAATATACATTGTATATTTATATAAAGTTTGAAAGTTAGAAATATCCTTATACGCATGGAAAATGTAAGCAATGTTTACACATTCATATAAATGTAAATATAAAAATATATACACATATACAAATAAATTGTGTGGAAATTGAAATGTCGATGAAACTCATTTGTTATATTACATGTCATTCATTCTACAATTCATTTTTAATGAGTCACAAAAAGTGAAAGATCTGCATAGGATATAATCTAGTCTAGAAGTCACATCATTCACACATACATAATTCAAATACACACCCATGCACAAATGGCTTTTCTATTTGTCTTAATAAGTAAACTTGGAATAAAATAGTAGCTAGAAAAGTAGAAATTGAGAACCACTGATTAAAAACATATTATTTGGTCAGGCACTGATGGTTACTTCTGTAATTCAAGCTACTCAGGGGGTTCAGATCTATCACTCTCCCATAGCTCCCCTTCCAAAGAGTATATGTGAGCTGCTTGATATTTTAAATTGTTTGTTAATTGTTCAAAGGATTTTTACACCATGGTGTTTCACTCCAGCATAAACTATACTTTAATCAACTTGATCATATGTCCAGATGAAGAAAAAGAAATTGTTTTGGTTAACAAACTTGTATGATTATAAAATATTCTTAACTTTCTTCTGATCTGTTCTGAGACTTAAATCATCTCCATGAATATTTTATACTCATAATTCATTTAAAATATTTCGGATCATGTATCATGATAATAATTGTGAATATTATAATTATATACTATATTATCTTTATTAATAATTAAATTTTATTGTGAAAATACTGTACAGAGGGGTTAGAATTACATGAGCAAGGTACTGAGTACATTTCTTTTTTTTCTTTTTTTTAATTTTAAATTTGATTATTTTTTTATTGTGAAAATACTGTACAGAGGGGTTACAATTACATGGGCAAGATAATGAGTACATTTCTTATCAAGCATTGTTGCCTCCTTCTTTGTTTCCCCTTCCCATCCCTTCCCATCTGCTCCCCCACCCCCGCCGCCCCGCCAAAGTTGTAAAGTTTGTTTTTCAACATAACGTCCCGTACATTTCATTGTTGCATTGTGTCCAGCTGTATCCCTATTTAAACAATTTATACTAACATCAAATACAGTGAAAACTGGGGTTATACTGTGGGGGAGGGACATACAAAGCAACAAAGAAATCATCTTATAAATATGTTAGAAACAATAGCAAGAAAGAAAAAACATTCAAGTCCTTATCTTGGGGTTCATTTCACCTAACATCAACTTATCTGACCATTTCTGTTTGTCTCATACATATACTAGTTATTGCAAATAAGGGAAACCATGGGACCTATGTTTCTTTGGGCCTGGCTTACTTCACTTAATATAATTTTTTCCAAGTCTTTCCATTTCCTAACAAATGGGGCAATGCCATTCTTTCTGATGGAGGCATAAAATTCCATTGTGTATATATACCACCTTTTCTTGACCAATTCTTGGGTCCATTCATCTACTGAGGGGCATTTGGGTTGGTTCCATATCTTAGCTATGGGAAATAATGCTGCAATGAACATAGTTGTGCTGGTAGCACTAGAATGGTCTTGTTTGTGATCCCTTGGGTAAATGCCCCAAAGTGGGATTATGGAGTCATAAGGGAGCTCTATAGGGAGTCCTTTGAGGAACCTCCATATTACTTTCCAAAGTGGTTCAACAAATTTGCACTCTCATCAACAATGTAGTAGAGTTCCCTTCTGTCCACATCCTCTCCAGCATCTTTGTTATTAGAGTTCTTGATTATAGCCATTCTAACTTGGATGAGGTGTTATCTCAATGTTGTTTTGATTTGCATTTCTTTTATGGCTAGGGAGGTTGACCATTTCTTCATGTGTCTATTGGCCATCCTTCTTTCCTCTTCAGAGAAGTTTCTCTTTAAGTCTTTAGCCCATTTATTTATTGGGCAGTTGTTTCTTTGAGGATTTGTTGTTGGGAGATTTAATTTTTTGAGTTCCAGGTATATTTTAGATATGAGACCCTTGTGGGTTGTATGGTTAGTGAAGATCTTCTCCCAATCCGTGGGCTTTCTATTGATCTTGCTAGCTATGTATATTATTTTTTCTAGTGGTAAAAAAGTAAACTTGTGTGTGTGTGTGTGTGTGTGTGTGTGTGTGTGTGTGTGTTCTGGTAGTAGAGATTGAACTTAAGTGTCTGGGTACTGTTTCTGAGCTTTTTCGCTCAAGACTAGTACTCTCTTGGTTGAGCCACAGTCCCTCTTCTGGATTTTGCTGGTTAATTGAGATGGGATTCTCTTGGATTTGTCTGTGTGGGTTGGTTTTGAGCCATAATCGATCATCATGTTTCAGCCTTCTAAAGTGCTAGGATTTCAGGCTTGAGCACCAGTACAAGCAACAGTGAATATTTATTATTTATACTTACACATCACTATTGGCTATTTAATTAAGTTCAGAGAGACACATGGATTCTTTTCCCACAACAAAAAACAGTTTAAGACTAAGGAAAGAAAATCAGAACCCCTCAATCTAAAGCTTCAAACCGATAATCACTTCTGGAGCTATTTCAACTGTGAGCACATTCTATATTAGTTTATGCACCTAGCACAAGAGTTAATGTCATTGGAAGTTTAACTCTCTCGGTCTTAAATTCCCTCATAATACTATGTTAAAAAGTTTGTGCACAGGACATGTTCAAAGCAATTTGCTTTGGTTTCTTGTGTCTTTAAAATCTCTAAATGAAACAGATTGCAATTGTTATCATGCAGTTAGCTATTTAAAAGCCTAACTCTAAAACAATAGAATGGAAGAAAGACAGCCTCTTCAGTAAATGGTGCTGGCAAAATTGGTTAACAACTTGTAGAAAACTAAAGCTAGATCCTTATATATCACCCTGCACCAGAATCAACTCCAAATGGATCATAGACTTCGAAGTCAAAGCAGACACTCTGAAAACATTACAGGATGGAATAGGAGAAAACCTAGGTCTCCTTGGCTCCAGCTGAAATTTTCTGAATAGAGACCCGGAAACACAACAAATCAAAGAAGGGTTGGACAAATGGGATTGCATGAAGTTGCAGAGCTTCTGCATGGCAAAGGACATAGCTAGCAAGATCAATAGAAAGCCCACGGATTGGGAGAAGATCTTCACTAGCCATACAACACACAAGGGTCTCATATCTAAAATATACTTGGAACTCAAAAAATTAAATCTCCCAACAACAAATCCTCAAAGAAACAACTGCCCAATAAATAAGTGGGCTAAAGACTTGAAGAGAAACTTCTCTGAAGAAGAAAGAAGGATGGCCAATAGACACATGAAGAAATGGTCAACCTCCCTAGCCATAAAAGAAATGCAACTCAAAATAACATTGAGATACCACCTCACCACAGTTAGAATAGCTATAATCAAGAACTCTAACAACAACAGATGCTGGAGGGGATGTGGACAGAAGGGAACCTTACTTCATTGTTGGTGGGAGTGTAAACTTGTTCAACCACTTTGGAAAGCAGTATGGAGGTTCCTGAAAAGACTTCACATAGAGCTCCCCTATGACCTAGCAATCCCACTTTTGGGCATTTACCCAAATGATCATAAACAAGACCACACTAAAGCTACCAGCACAACTATGTTTATTGCAGCATTATTTACCATAGCTAAGATATGGAACCAACCCAGATGCCCCTCAGTAGATGAATGGATCAAGAAAATGTGGTATATACACACAATGGAATTCTATGCCTCCATCAGAAAGAATGACACTGCCCCATTTGTTAGGAAATGGAAAGGCTTGGAAAAAATTATAGTAAGTGAAGTAAGCCAGGCCCAAAGAAACATAGGTCCCATGGTTTCCCTTATTTGCAATATCTTGTATATGTATGAGTCAAGCGGAAAGGTCAGATAATGTGATGTTAGGAAAATGAACCCTTAGATATGTATTTTAATGCTTTTTTCTTTCATGCATGTGTTTCTAACGCATTTATAAGATTATCTCTTTGTTGCTTTGTATGCCCCTCCCCCACAGTATAACCCCTGCTTTCACTATATTTGATGTCAGTATAACTTGTGGAGGAGATGGGGAAAAACAAGTCGTTTAAGGATACAGGTGGACCTGTTGTAACAATGAGAAGTACAAGGTCATATCGAAACAAGCTTTACAACGTTGGTGGGGGAGGGGGGAGAGGATTGGGTGGAAGGGCAGGGGGGAGGTAGGGAAGGGATGTGAAGGGTAAACAAAGGAGGAGGCTGCAATGCTTGATAAGAAATGTACGCATTATCCTGCCCATGTAATTGTAACCCCTCTGTACAGTATGTTCACAAAAAAAAAATTAAATTAAAAAAAAAAGCTTTACTCTATGTCTACCTATACTAGTTTCAAAAGAAAATCCACACACCTGTTTAGGAGAACAGCAGGAAAACTGAGTATGAGTAATAAAACATCCTGCCCCATCAGCATCAGACCAAAGCTATAGCACAAACTTATCTTTTATTTATTTGTGTGCCTCCCATCTCCATGTCTGATAAATCTAATGGATTTCAAAGGTACCAAGTTTATTCATTAGATTCTTAGGTATCTTTAGATCTCCATTTCAAAGCAGAAGTTTCTACTTTTCTTCACTAATTATCACTAGTGCTGACACTAAACGCAACTCATGACTTTGAAAAAAGTTTTATTTACAACTCTGTACTGAGAAGCTAATTGTCAGCCTAATACTTCCAGCCCATGTATATTTCTGTATTAGTAATAGACTAGAATGCCAAAGCTTCCAAAGGAATTGTGAGATTGGATATTCATGTTATATATGTAATGACTATCTATATACTTCTAACTGGTATTTAGGAGGGTTTTTGTAAATTGATTTAAACTTGTGGGCTTTTTTTTTTTCATTTGTTTGATTTTGATTTTGCCCAGGACCAGTGTTTGAACCCAGAATCTCATGTTCAATCAGCTTGTTTGCTCAACGAGCTAGCCAGACCGGCCTGTGAAGGGACGACCACCGAGTCTGAATTTAGGTGGATGGAGGGCCCCAATACAAGGCCCCGCAATGACTGGCCGCAAGTCCAATAAGAAGATGCAGCGTGAGGAGACCCTTGGGAAAACTGAAGAGTGTGCT